>NC_071113.1:13657500-13992500 GCF_024256425.1 Clarias gariepinus
TGGGAGGCCTGGAGCACTATCAAAGAAGACTTAGGGCACTAGTTGGCACAAGCACAAACACTCACATTTTTGAGGAATTTTCTAAATGCCGATTGGCCTGATCTGAAAGTCTTTCCACTTACCCTGGGTAGAACATGAAAACTCCATGCAGACAGTGTCCAGGGTGTTGACCCTGGAAGTGTGAGGCCAGTGCTAACCTCAATGCCACAATGTTGCCTCAACAAGTACAAACTGAAAAACATAATACAGGTAAAGAATGATACTTCTAAGAGAGAGAATAATGTATATGTTCATAAGTCTATAAATGCAATCAAATTATATATATATATATATATATATATATATATATATATATATATATATATATATATATATATATATATATTATTATTATTAACAGCTACATAGAAATATGGATTTAGATTCATTTCACAGTGAGCAAGCAAGAGCTGACAGCGTTAAGTAAAACTTCCTGAGAAGACATGAGGAAGAAACTGTAAGGAACCCAATGCTCTTACAGTATAGCTCACACCGGATTATAAATCATTACTTTGCTGTAACTGGATATTATTAGGTGTGTTGAAAGGATGTTCAGTAGAAAGTCTTCTGATGTACTAAATTCAACTTTTTGAGAGAAAATTATAAAACAACAGCTGTGGAAGAAAAGCACAACAAAAGTAATGAGTGCAATTAAAAATATATTAATAACAATAAGTATAGTTAAAAATAAAAAAGTTAATGATGGTGTGGTTTAATTACCACACAGGAGTCCCTGTGTTCTGTTATTTGTGATTTTACACCATGTAGAAGGGCTGTTGGACAATCAGAGAAAAGTTACTGCATATCAGTTTGCCTTTATCATCTGTGTATTGGTTATACAGAGGTTTTGTCAAATGAGATTGATCTCCTGAAAGAACTTTCATTTTTTTTGTCATCAAGAGTAGGCAATCTGCAAATATGTTTTGAGACCCAAGCAACAGCCAAACCAACCAGGAATCACTTTCTAATAAATGGATAAGTATAGAAGAGACATTGAGGTTAAGTATCACTCAAACCTATTAGTTTGTTTAAAGTACTTCATGGAGGCTCTGTGGCTTAGTGGTTTCCTTTGGGAACTCTGGTTTCATCCCACAGTCCAAACACATTTGGTATATATTGATTTGAATCTCCAGGGTCCCATAGTGTATGATTGCAGTGTGGGTGCTTGCGAATTTTTTTTTATTTGTATAGTGCGTTCAACAATTAACATTGTCGCAAAACAGCTTTACATAATCAAAATAATTATTTAAGTTTGTATGAAATGTGAATTTGTATAAATCAAAATGATAAGATTGTTCCTGATGAGCAACCAAGGGCAACAGCGACAGTGGCAAGTAAAAACTCCCTGAGATGGAAATAGGAAGAAACCTTGAGAGCAACCATCCTCATTTGGGCGATAATAGATAACAGGGATTAATCTGCAGTTGAATGGTGACTATTCTGCATGTTCTCAAGTGAAGTTGGTTTTCCAAAGTGTTCCAAAGTTCCAAAGTTCCACTTTGTTTTTAGGAGGCTTGATGTGTTTGAGTTAATATAGAGTCCAGTTCATTATTGGAGGCTCAGGGGACTGTAGGAAACTCCAGTCCTGAACTATCGAGCAACTGCAGTCACAAGTCCTCAGAGCCCAGCTGTCAGCATCTGAAGAGGGCAGGACTGTCTTCATGGTAAAATGGAACCGTCCCCAGTCACCACACGAATGGGGGGTTCCATGCGATAAGATCTCCAACCAGAAGCAGCAAATCAGGATCAGTCAGACAGGCCCAGAAGGCAGAGGAGGTCTGGATCACTGGCAACTCAGGAGCGACATGTATAGCTTGAACGGAGAGACAGGGAGAGGAAAAAAGAGAGCGGGAAAGAGAGAGGGAAGAAGAGAAAGAAGAGGAGATAACAGTTAGATTATGTACAGGTGAGTGTATATTTAGTGCAGAGTGCAAGCAGGGACTCCGGCAGGACTAATGGTCCTATGACCAGGACTTTTGTCTTATCAGGATTAAGCAGAAGGAAATTAATTAACATCCAGTCTTTTATGTCCTGCACACATTGCTCAACTGTAATAAGCTAGTTTTTCTTATTTGGGTTTGCTGAGACATATAACTGTGTTTCATTAGCATAACAATGAAAACTAATATCATGCTTACGAATCATGTTGCCCAGAGGAAGCATGTAAAGAGAAAAAAAGCAGTGGGCCTAAAACTGAACCCTGTGGAACACCAACTCCACTTGAGAACATGCAGAATAGTCACCATTCAACTGATAACGATCAGTCAAATAGAATCTGAGCCAGGAGAGGGCTCTTCCCTTAATTCCTACTAAATTTTCCAATCTGTGAAGAAGAAGACTATGATCAATGGTGTCAAAAGCTGCACTGAGGTCGAGTAACACAAGTAGTGACGCAACCCTGATCAGAGGCCAATCATTTACTACTTTGACATGTGCTGTCTCTGTGCTATGATTGAGGCTTAAATCCTGACTGATACAGTTTGTTTATGCTATTTCTATGTAGATATGAAATTGGAGATATGCTTGTGTTCTGTGATGGGTTGGCACCCCATCCAGAGTGTACTCTGCCTTGTGCAGTATGATCCCTGAAATAGGCTACAGGCTAAACTCCAACCCTAAACAGCATAAACTGTATAGACAATGGCTGGATGCAAAAACACATTACAGACTAACACTTAGCAGGATTCAGCGTCCATCATAATGCCGCACCTGAAAATAACTGCACAATTCCTTAATTACAAACCTGAAAAATACATTTCAATTTAGTCTTTTTTCTTATTTTCTGCTAAAAGGTCTGTAAGAGTGTAAGCAACACTGGGAAGAAGTTTAATTTGCAATAGATGCAGTTCTACCAAGTTTTAGTGCGATAAATAATTATGCATATTAAAATGGACCGTATGGAGTCCACACCCTCCCTCCCCCCTCCCCCCATCTTAAGGATATAGAGGAGAGAATGGCAAGCAATTAATTTGTTTTATTCAAGCAGATCCCTGTGCCAAAATTATAATATTAAATTTGCCATTAAATTTGCCACATGGGGGGGGGGGTTTAGAGAATAGCAATGTACTCTAAGTGTAAAAAAAATTTGAATCTTAAGTGATTAAAAAACCCTGATTAAATACATATCCATGGTGTCATTTAAAAGACAACAGGAACCAACTCTAATTATCTGGGCCTCCACGATTGCAACATCACCCATTAGAAAGTGAGACATTAAGAGAATGATCGAGAGCCTCAGCTTCTTCATGTGAACAAAGGGAGAGAAAAAAGCAGAAAGCACAGTGACACACATGGTGATATAGTGGAAGTGGAGGAAAGCAAATGCTAAAGAGGTGGGAGATAAAAATTTAGCAAAATATATTTTTTTTCTTATAGCAACAGGGGCAGAAAAATACTTTGGTCTTGTCAGTTTACAAACGGCAATGTTCTGTAATTAGTGAGAAACTGGTTGAGTAACTACTCTTGTAATATAAAAATATGGTAGGATGGATATGTAAAAGTTATCTGATACTGTGCACACTGTGACAGAGAAAAGTGAAGTGAAATGTTATCTTATAAGTGTTTAATTAAGCAAACTAAGCACTAGCACCACTCAGGGAACCAGAAAAGTCTTTACAATGACACATTCAAAAACTGCTACCACTATAAGAAGGACCTCTCTGTTTGGGAAAGGGGAGACCTGAACAATGATGCAAGTGAAACCTTGAATCAAGAGAATCATAGCAGATTCCCAACATTGAGTTAAGAAGAGATGAGAGAAAATTTTCAATTGATATTGTTTAGAGGTCAAATATCGAGGAGGCAGAGAAATCCGTTGGGAGTGTGGAGAGATATGCTTGATATCCTCAGTAAGATCTATACTGTACTCCAGGACCAATCATCAGGGCAACTGTCTTTTGATACAGTAGTTGCAGGTATGAACTGTGAAAATTATGCCAGAAGATCATGAGCACAGTCACCTTGAATTTAAGAGATAAAATGCTTGGTGGTCTTGCATGTAGCCTAGTGTGACCAAACCTGAAAGGTTTAAATATGTCTATTGAAATTAAAAAGCCCTAGAGCGCACCTCAGCCCTGTAACCCGATGGCTTAACTAGACAGGATAAATATATATATATTTTTTTACTCTGTCATGTAGAAGAGACCTGTAATGTGAACATACACATTGTGTAATCATTAGTCAAATGATATTGAGTGGGATTATAGATTAGATTAGACTAGATTGGTGATGACCATGAAACAATATTGTCCTTTGAAAGTGTCTGAATAATAAAGGTAAGGTCCTCAGTGACACATTTGAATGCATAACGGGGTACAAATCGATCTATGGACACCAAAACAGACACACAAAACTATAAATAGACAAAAGTGTTATTAAAGTCAGGTGTTTTAATCTGACTCCTTATCCCCAGTTGGGGGCTTTAGCATACCAAGATATCTTGGACAAACCTATGCTTTCAACTTGGTGGCAACAGTTTGAGGAAGGCCCTTTTCTATTTCCACATGACTTTGGATTGGTGAGATGGTTTGATTAGATCAATGTGGAAGAACTTGACTGGCCCGGACCTGAACCCTATCGAGCACCTTTAGGATGAAATGGAACGGAGAATGCAGGCCAAGAAGAATGGAAGCTGTTATAACTGCAAAAGGTTGACCAACTCCATATTAAGGTACAGTATATGTATTTGGATACAATGTCATTGCAGCTTTGTCCAAATACTTTTGTCCATATACTGTATAAGGTCAATTTTACATAGCCAACATTCTAATGGTCAGTAGATTACAAACCAGAAAAACACGTAATCAGTTTGTCATGTCATGTCGGGTCACGATCAGATTGCTTCTGCAGTTTATTGTGAAGAAAATTCCAACCTGAAAAAGAGCAGAGAGAAACATACTGAATCCAAAAGCTCAATCAGGAGGGTGTTTATTCTGCCATAGATAAGAAAGATAGAGCAATTCAAGAAACAGACTGACCTAAAAACCCAGATACATCACTTGTAATACTGCCAAATTCTAGCACTTACTGGTTAAGGAGAGAAGAGAGATCAACACCATATTGATAAATGATCACATCAATCCATCAAATGAGAAGTACAGTAAAGGCAGGGTTATGAGAGGTTACTGCAATGATGCATTGCATGATAAAACCGCCTCAGTTTCTTCTGTGGTGCCAAGAAACCAGGAGCTAAATCACAGAGGATGTGATAAAGGAAAGAACCGTGTCATGTGTAGAGTCGCATCCTGAGAGAAACGAACAATCCAAATGTATAAACAGGTCAAAGCAGGAATCATAATGTAAAACAATAAAACTGTTAGAAAGAGATCAGCTAAAGCAAAGGATAAACTGTGAGTGACATTTCACCTTCTCCAGAACTTTAATGTAAAGGAAAAATTAAACCTTAACTAAATCCTTCTGGCTGAAGTTATAGGTCTAAGTGCATGTGTGTGTGTGTGTGTGTGTGTGTGTGCGCGCATGTGTGTGTCAACGTGTGAATGTGTCTGTGTTAGAGCTGGTGAAAACAGTTTGCCGAAGTTATAGGTCTTAGAGTGTGTGTGTGTGTGTGTGTGTGTGTGTGTGTGTGTGTGTGTGTGTAAATGTTGCTGTGTAACAGTAGGTGAGGACATCTTGCTGAAGTTATAGGTCTTTGTGTGTGTGTGTGTGTGTGTGTGTGTGTGTGTGAGAAAAAGAGAGAAAGAGAAGCCCTGGATTTCAGCCTGGACCTGTGAGCAAGTGCTAAATTGACAGTCAGTAGTAATTACTGATCATGGCTCTGATAGCCCCGCAGATTAAAGCCCAGATTGTTTTCAATCTATCGCCTCTGTGCACATATGCCTAGTCCCATCAGATCTGGGGGAACGCCAGATAATTGAACTTGCTGGTTCCGCGCTACATTGTACAGTTCTAAGATGGAATCATTGGAATTGGGACAGTCAACTCCCTCTTCAATTCTGCCGTGTCATTTTTTCATGGCCTAAAGATATAAATGGCTTCTGGGAGATCTGTTCCTTTTTTGTGTGTTTTCTTTCATTGTGTCAAATTATGACTTTGATTATCGGCTGGAGGAGAGGTGATGGCAAGTGGATTGAAACACATACACGCAAACACACACAGATAAACACATGTATCTTGACCAACAGTGACAGGCAAATTCAGCACACAGTCACTTTATCACAAATCATTGCAGTGGTTTCATATTTTTACAAAAGAATTCTTTATAATTTTATGTTTAGATTATATTGTATATAATTTATATCATTCTCTTCTTAGTCTTATTTTTATTTTTTATTTAGTATATACATACATACTTATTCTTTAGTCAGTTTGTTGCATTGGATTTCACTACTGTTGTACAACCATGTATGTGACTAATAAAATTCTTGAATGTTGAATCTTAATGTCCACGTGAAAACCTTCCATTCATAACTATTAATGCTTTGCCTACACGTACACAGTCAGAAAAAAGTTATTAACAGAGCTGAACTCCCTGTAACTGGGGTGGTGTCATCAAGGGTACTTCTTTTGTACCTTTATCCTGCCTCTTTTACCTAAAAAAAAGGTAGTCTCTTTTACTGTGAAATCAGTTTTAGGGGTAAATCAGTCGGCATTTAGATCCAATTATATACATCTACTACATTTTAAAGATATACTATACTGATCAGTTATAACTGCTAACATTAAAATGCACAAGATATCTGGGGGTGTGCTGTGGTGTTTAACACCAAGATTTTGGCAGAGCATCCCTTTGGTGCTGTAAGTTGTGTAATGGGGCCTCTGTGGATCAGACTAGTTTGTCATTTGCATTCCATGGGTGAAGGATTGGATTGGGATCTGAGAATTTTTTGGAAGCCGGGTTGGCAGGCTTGGGCTCTTTGCCTGCCTGGCTTGTGTGTGGTGGGCTCAGTGCACTGAGTGTCTCTATACCTTTTTAACTTCAGTTGAATTGACAGTTTTAGGTTAAAAATACACAGTAAAGGAACAAAAAGATGGTGCTATCCAAGCCACAAGGACAAGATTTTACTTTGGAAAGGGCAAATCTCACACTAAGCTCAACCTCATTTACCCAAAATCGTATGGCTATTTTTAAAAAACGATGCTTCAGTTTAAAAAAGTGAAAATTCAGATACTGACAGCTATCTGGTCCCCACAAAGACATAGAAACATGCCCTCCCTACCAACACACAGAGCTAGGTAATCAGGCTCTCCTTACACAAATAATGGACAACTAATAAGTGATGTGACTTTGTCTTTTTTTTTTTAACTCTACCTCTGTCTTTAAGCAATGGCTTGAGAAGCCCTGAGCACAATGAATAGCTCTGTGGCATGTTCTGCCATGACTGTGTGGAGTTGTATCAGGTTAGAGAGGGGCAGGAAGAATGATGGGATATTGCCGAGAGGCAGCAGGATCACCGTCATGCCAGCAAAGTGTCATGGCCTCCCAGCTTACATCAATGACAGCATGAAATAGAACACGACACCTCAGGGAGTACAGGCTGGCAGGAAGATGAGAGTGGGAAGGACCTCCTAGTGCCTATAATGCTTTAGCACGCATTGAGCAGATATGTAGAAAAATGAATTAAAACCATAGCACCCAACTGTACTATAGTGATCCTTAAAAGTGCATATCATTCTGTTCTTTATCATAAAACATACTATACATAAACTGTAATAAATTAAAACTCTAATATTAAAAGAATATTTAGTAATTCTTGAATATTTCATGAATTATTAATTAGGCTATTTATTGATTGCTATACCGAAATTGATCTGAAAGGTATGTAGTTACATTTGAATTGGTAAAAATATGCTTTCACACTCAGTGTACAAAAAAACTAATGTCTTAATACTGTCTGTAATTTAGTTTTTGGCAGACTTTTCTTAAAATTGTTAATTCATGTTTTCAGAGTTTTAACGCCCGTGCATGGCGCATCATGTTTGAAAGATGTGTGCGTGTCTTCCAGATCTTTCCACAAACCAGATGGTGGCATTACTCAATAAAATCTAGTGTGCAGCTCATAGCACTGCACATATTACCTTGGTCATTAACACTTGTAATTTCTAGGGCTTATCCTGATACAGCAAGATATTTTCCCAATGACTCAGGCTTGCTCTCTGAAATAGATGGCTGATAAAGTAATGAGCTTGCTTTGGGATCGACTCTCTTACTGTACTGAGAACACGGTGCCTCAAAGGCTCAATAAAATATATGGCTATAAACAATAATTCAAGAAAGCAGTTTGAAAACAGCATCAAAGCGTGTATGGGTAGACTTATTAACATGTGTGCGAGTGAAATATGCTGAATTACTGAACACAGAAATGGTGTCAAATGTGCTAAATGAGCTCGAATATTCGGAGAAACAGCTCATGTTAACTAAATCACAGCCTGCATATATTAAGCCCCTGTAATAAATAAGTAAATATCCCCAAACCCTGTAAGTTTCTGTTAGCTTTCAGAAGCAGGGTATGATGTGTACATACTGTACTACACTATATTTGATGAAGGTTGAAGAAATGCTCATTTTAGGTCACAACGCTGGTTCTGAAATGGATCCTGTTCTGCACATTGTAGGTTTTTTTTTAATATTCTACTATACATGATTCAATGAATCAGCTACTTACTGTTTATGTACAGTATATAACATATTACTGTTTTTGCATCAATATATGTATTAAAATGAAATATTCGACTGGCCAGTTCCAGATAACCTCACCTGGATGATTGAGAATGTTCACAGACAAACTATTAGACACAGCACAGTGACTTAGTGGTTATCCCTGTCGTCTGGCGTCTCCACGCTGGGGGTTCAAATCTCATCACAGGTCTGTGTGTGTGGTATTAAGGACCTTTTTCCTCAGGTACTCTGGTCCCACCCCACATTCCGAAAAAATGATGTAGGCTGATTGGTGTTTCCTTATAAGGGCGTCTGTCTAATGCCATAATGTAAATGTAAAAACACAACCATTTATGTGCGCAGTAATGAGATTTAAAGTCATAATGTAACAACCTGTAGTGCGATGATTTAATCACTGAAGCACCACTTCAGCAACCTCAACTTGCTGTTAAACTGCTTTTATATGTTTTTATTAGTACATAAACCTTAAAAATGAAGACGCTCTTTGTTCATGTAAAATACTGAACAGCATATTCTGACAAAACGGCAGACAGTTTAGAATGTTTAGAATAATCTCACTATGCGTTGCGTTTCATTGTTTTTCTGCTTTAACCGAGTCATCATTTAAAATCCTGTAAATTAATAAATCGTTATGAGAATAAATGCTATAAATGAACAGCGTCCTTTTACGGTGTGTGTATTCTGTGAATATGAGGAATGCGAAATATTGTAAATGTGTTTGTGAAAGATTCGCTAGAATAAGCAGTTAAACTGCAGGAATTGCTGAGATTTCACCCCAGATATTTTTAGAAAGCTGCGCTTACAGCATTGCAGTATTCATTGCAGCAGGGTGACTAATCATTCTAACAAATGTAATCAAGTTATGCATGTTATGATTTATTACAGTGGTTAGCACTTAAAACAAATGGCTTTACATTGTGCACAGAATGCCATTGAACATTTGAGGAAATCTTTACTACAACTCCTTTAATTGGTCCCGTTCGCTTGTTTGTATCTTGATGTTTTATGAATACAGTACAAAAGTGCGGATAAATTTTAATGTTGCCTCCTGGCTGGGGTCAGTGGTACATCGGTGGAAGATACAACTTAATATAGCCTGTAATGAGGTCTGACAGGGAATAAATATTAATTAAATGAGATCAAACCAGGGTTGAGCACTCGTCTTCATTAATGTTTAAGTGACAATGTAATTTTCTGGCTACTGCAACTCATGGGGTGATGAAGCGTCTCTGCTGCAGCTTGTTGTTCCATGAGTGTCATCTAAAGTGTTTGTGTACACTGAGCAGGACGGTGTGTTGCATTGAGCGCTAATGGCGCGATGGAGCTTCCTCGCAATATCAGCTTTCATGGCGCTTGTAAATTATAGATCTTGATATGAAGTTATAACAGCCGCTTGAGTGATATCTGTTTCATGGAAAAGGATCGTCTCAGCATTTTTCTTTCATGTCAGTCCCTGGTGGTTTACTGATTACCATCCGTCATGTTGATGCTCCATTGTTTATTGATCAGCAGCTCATAAATTGTGAAAGGATATAGCAATGATGGGGCCTCTAAAAGCATTTTTAAACAGATTAGTGTTGGCAACTGGAAAACCACAGGAGCCCTTTAGAAAAGAATGTGTGAAGGCGCAATACAAACCAGGGAGATTAAAACCAAAGCAGACGAGCCCCAGGGCCGTTGTGTTTAATCTGTGTTCCCCTCTGTTCTGCCGTATTGTTTTTAACTTTGAACATTCATATTGTAATATTTTGGTCATGGCTGGTGCTGCGACACCGAACTGAAAAATATCTCTCGGTGGATAGTGAAACACCAAGGCTGTCCTGCTATGTAATTTTTTTTGAAGTGTAATGCTGTTGCCCCGAGTCAAAGCTATTTGTCTTTGCGCTGTGCCCTGGTGTCTTGTGGTACATCACAGGAAAGATGAATGCAGCTAATAGACTGTGACACAGCCATTAACTACAGCTGTAATGAAAGTGTAATGGAATCAAGCAGCCATTTCTCAGCACAACACTGGCACACGTAGGTAAAATGTTTAAAGATGAACCAAGAAGCTCTAGCATTCCATGCTGCTTGCCCTTGAACTCCTATTGGCCTCACAGGAAACATCAGTAACCCAAGATAAAAGGCTACTTCAGGCCATTAAAAAAATTTAAGGGATCTGCTGATCTGCATTTGCCTTTAAATCATAAAGTAAAAAATAAAACATGTACAGTATGTTCTATACTTTTCTCATCTGAGGATATAAAACCTGGGAATATTATTGCAGACGGATAGTACTGATATTTATCTCTGTGGCGATGTGAAGCTCTATCTGTAATGCTGTCATTACAATAAACTAACTGTCACTCACTCACTGTCATTACTGCTTTATCCTGTACACAGTGTCATGAGGGCATGGAGCCTATCCCATGGAGACTTAGGGCATGAGGTGATGTACACTCTGGACAGGGTGCCAATCCATCCATGACATCAGGGCACACACACTCACACACTCTTTCACACACTATGGGCAATTTAGGAACACCAATCAGCCTAATCTGCATGTTTTTGGACTGTGGGAGGAAACCGGAGTACCCGGGGAACACCCACCAAGCACGGGAAGAACATACAAACTCCATGCACACAGAGGCAGGAAATTCTGGCCGAGAATCGAACCCGGACCCTGGGGGTGCAAGACGACAACGCTAATCCCTAAACCACCGTGCTGCCCATTACATGAACTGGGACTAAAATAAGTACTGTAATATAAAAGGTATTAAACTATTACAATGCCAGATGTATAAGACTGTTGTTACACTATGTTATGCTTTCATTGCTTTATACACTCCTCTGACTACAGTTTAATTTTATTAAGTATTTTTATTTTACCTGACAATCTAAACTGTCAATTTAAAATAATATTACATTACAAGTTACTGTACAGCATTAATCCCAATCATCATAAAAAGGAGTCGTGCATTTGGATTAAAAAAAATAGAAGAAAGATTTGAAGCATGCCCTGCTCAATACAAGTTATTTTTCTATGCAATACTCGCCCACACACTCACTTTGACTTCCAGTGAAGCAAAATGAGTTATTAAAATGACAGATTAAAAGCCTATTGTCCAATAAGTTAATCTTTTTTCCAGTAAAATGCTGTATGCCTTAAGACCCCTAAGAAACCAGGCTTCAGTGGCATTTTAAGGGTGTAAACTTAAATTATTACATTTAAAGTGGAGACTTTCACACAGGCTGCGCTGTCCATTAAAAACAGTTTGCATTAAAATAAACTAACCGCACAATCCTGCAATGAGATATTTAATAATCTTATTGAGTCTTACCAAAAGTGATGAATAATATAGATGCATTTCTACATTTAATATAGAATCATAGAGTTTTAGGAGAGGCCATGGCGTCTTTGATCATTGCTGCTGCGCCCTCATTACTCAAATTTTGTGAAGTAGTTAGAATACACAGTCAGGGGCATCAGTGCAGATTTCCTGCCTCCTGACATTCTAATGTACTGGAAGCACTGCAATGAACAAAGCCAGACCCTGCTGAGAGCGCCAGCACATAACGCTCTGATGAAGTTCTAGCTCGGTGATGAACTCTGATGTCAGGGGAAATAATGTAATGAATATAATCTAATCAGAGATCAAGATGTGCTTTTGGATTTTTTAATAACAAAAGAAATAGATCAAATTAGATGAAAGATGAGGTTAGATATTATACTGTAATAGTTTAGTTTGAAACAAATGATTATACTTTGTTAAATATGAAGCAACAAAATAAATATTTAGTTTGCTCTGATCAGGCATAACATTACAATGCAAAACATTACAGTATGCCCAGTATTGTTCCACCTGGAAAGCTCTGGCCCCTCAGGGCATGACTCCATAAGACCTCTGGGGAAGTGGATCTGACTTTATCTGGCATATACCATGGGTGATTGATCAGATTGGGATCTGAGGAGGTTTTGATGTTGTGTTGGTGGCCTTGTGCTGTTTGACTGCTGGGCCCTGTGTGTTGGGCTGTGGTGCACAGGGTGTCCTCCTGTCTGTCTATACCGGCCAGCATTGACCTTTTTTGATAAGTTGTGCTGCATTGGCTTTGGTCCCCATGGGCATGTGAACCCCATGTGAACCTTAAGTGCCAGTTTACTGGTATATAATTAATAATCACTGTTAATGTTAATTGTTACATACTGTATCCTATGTTGTAAAGCAATGCTAAAGGCTGCAAAATATGCAGTTATCTCTATTAAGCAGTTAATGTTGAGATGTATCTGCTACGTACGCTCTGTAAAGCCTTCATAATGGCTCTAATCTGGTGATTTGGTGATTTTTGAGGCTGATAACTTTAAATGAACTTCTCCTTTGCAGCAGAGGTATGTTGTGGTCTTGTTCTTTTGTGAAGGTCTTAATGAGAGCCAGTTTCATCATGATGCTTGATAGATTTTGCAAATGCACTTGACAATGCATCTACTGTTAAAGAACTTGCAGGAACTAGTCCAGGAAGGCTGACCTCTTAAAGTCTTAAAGTAACAACTGACTGTTGGTGTTTGAAATCACCAGTATTGTTGTAGAATGAAGAAAATGAATCACTAGACAATAACAAAGAAATCTGCATCCCAAACCTTTGAGCAGTAGTATATATATATAACAAATCCCTTGGCAAATTCTGACATAAAGTTACTTTTATTCATCCAGCATGTTTTTTCTTGATTGTGGAGAAATTTATTACTCATCTTTTATTTACATTTGAACAAAAAGTGCCATGTTCATAGTTATTCATATAGTCTATATATATATATATATATAGTCTTAGGTTTGAAGAAAAGATACCTTAAAATAATGAAATTAAATGTTTCTAAATAAACAAAACCTAAAAAAAAATGCAGTAAAAAATTATTTGGTTATGTAATTGTTTTTTTTTTTTTTTACCGACATTTTCCTTTAATGTTTTTGTTAGTGCAGTAATATTTGGAACTATTCAGTGCTTCTGTGACTCAATGAGGCAGAATTTACAAAATAAACATGTGTAACAAAATTTGTAAAAATAAATAAATAAATAAATAAATAAAATCAAGGGTACCTTATACAGTTTTGCACAGTTCTCTATACGTATATTCATAGAAATGTATCTTTTTATCAAGTATAAAAATCACACTGTCCATACACCACCTAAAATAGAAAAAATGCTGTTCTTATTCTTGGTTTCAGGTGAAAAGTAGAGCAGGGCTATTCATATCTAATACATAACTCACAGCTTTTATATATAGTGTGCTCTGTGCTTGTCAATACCAGTCCGATGAGCTAAAAATGAATGGATTAGAGTGTTTTTCTCTGCTTCTTCAAAGGTATTCTAACGGGTTTCGAGACCAGCAACTTTCAGGTCTATAAAAATTGATTTGTTTGCCAGGAGAGCAAACTGATTTGAACCCTTTCGTCCATGAAATCTTTGGGTAAAATAGCAATATCCTTCTGACACATGAAGAGACTAAGAAGGAGAGAGAGAGAGAGAGAGAGAGAGAGAGAGAGAATCGACTTTAAATTAGACATAGCCGTGTATACAGAATCCAGAAAATACAAACAAGACTGAGTATATTTTCTGCACTACCACAAGTGATATGTGACTTTTTTTTAAACTTAGTCAGTTACAGATTATTTTAAAACTACTGACTAATATTTTTATGCAACTGCCACTATGCATGTTTTTGGTTCATATGTGTGTTTGTTCATGTGTGCGTCTATGTGTCTGTCTGGTGTTCTCATTAGCATGATATCTCAAGAGCAAGTGGTTAAATGTTAATTGAATTTTATATGTAATAATCACTGTAACTGGCAGATATACAGTATGCCAATTTTGCAGCTGATTTAATCAATGCAAAGTTCAGAGCACGGTCAAATGTATGAAATACTTTTTCTTCAATAGCTTTCTATTTGTTTGTCATACAGAGGTGTTACATACACAGTCATAAGCCTTATCCCATCTGTCTATCAGGTAGGAAATTCCTCCAACATCTGTGTACCATCTCAGCTTTAAATAGTTAAATGTGGCTTTGTATGGACTTACCCTTACTCCCTCAATTATACTATTGGTTTAAACATCATTCAGGTACATTAAAAGGGTATTTGAGGCAAACACATTAGTTGGAGGTAGGAAGTGTCCAGGTCTTTATCGCTGCCATTGTGTTCTACATGTTTCTGTTCCTTTAATTACCCACCAAGCATATCTACATGCATTCAGTATACAGCATGTCTAGATTTTTGAACAAGAAGAAAAACTATTTTACTCATCAAACTGATATACAAATTATTTAGCAATAATTTGGCAAAAACTCCAGGTACCCTGTAAGGTGTTGAACATTTGTCTTGTACAGGTATGTCAGTATAAGAGGCAGTTTTAGACCTCCAGCTGTTAATTTTTTTTTTTGTTTGTTTGTTTGTTTTTACTGCTGGAGAGAATGTTTGGATGTTGAGAAAATAATAAATGTGCTTTTTGCTGTTGTTGTGTGTAGGAGGTGAAAGCTCTGGCATGCACTGGTCGAAGTTAGGAGGAAAGACCGTGACAGTTCTATACTGATTTTTACTGCAATTTATTTACATATTTTAAAACTTTTTATTTAATTAATTTTAAAACATCGACTTGAAAGTGATTTTTTTATATGTAGCTTAGAATTTTGCTCAGCTCTCCATTTTACTTGAACAAAAAAACTAAATCAGGGTTTAATTTCCCACATGCCAGACACAGGGATTCTTCTTCGATTTTCAGCTTGAGTTACTGTTCATATGCAGTTTCACATGTTCTTCCTTTGTCTGTCTGGATTTCCCTTAGGTTCTTTCACCTCCCAGTAACATGACACTAAGTGAACCGTCTACTCTATAAATTGTCTCTCGGTGTGGATAAGTGTACGAAAATGTGTTCATCATGTCCTGTGATGGAAATATGAAAATGTGAAAATGAGATGGTGAATAGAAACATAATCAGGATGCCAATCACATTTCAGGGCACAGACTCTGGTCTTTTATTACACTCTAAAAAATGATTCTGTGGCCTTGTAAATTTCACAGTTATAAAAAAGTTATGTTACCTTAATAAAATCTCTAAAAGTCACATACATGATTGTTTGAGTTAGACAAATCAAAATAAATGCCTAAAAAAACAATTATTCATTTTGTCTTAAATTTACACTATAATTTAAGTTTACTTCACTAGTAAAAATCAGCATTTGACTAACTTAATTATATTTTTAACATGCACTTAATATTTTTTGATACATTTCAATCAAAATATCTGTTAATGGAGTAATTGTACTGATTAGTTTCAAGAACTACAATTATAAATTATTCCAACTCAATATTCTTTATGTTTAACAACAAAAACTTAAATAATTGAGTAAATTGCCCTGTGCAAGTGCTCATGGGAAGTCTGGTGTAACATCAGAGACAAGAAGGCTGTGAGGATGTGAGAATGGACATGAAGCACCTGGAACATTCTGGAACACTCCTTACAAATCCTGGTGAGTAAACAGCTAACACAAGTTACTGTAATAATGACTCTGTCTGCCTGCACACACAACTTTATAGGGTGTGAGTTACTGTTCTGAATCCTGTCACAGCCGAGCTCCAGAGCTAACGATAGCTAGCAACAGGCCAGTCCTGGGGTTCAGTGTGATTTAGCTTGTTTGTTCCAACCACCGAACTGCTCAGCTAAAGCGGCGTTAATACAGACACTTAAACTCTGTTGTAAAAGGAGAGATTTAACACCGAGCAGCAGCGCGTGCATGTCCCGGTTTCCTCCGGGTTTCTCGGTGTAACCGGCGGCGGTTGTGCCGCAATATTTGAATTTCTCCCGCCAAATGCGGTGATTTTGCGCAGCCTACCGCCACTGTGGAGAGGATATAAAACTAACATGTTCAAATACAGTAATTCCCGCATGTGTACCGGTCCACCTTACACACTGAACCGCGAGTCTGCTCGGTCACTCCGACACTTTAAGGAAGAAACTAACAAAGAAAAGATAACAAAGCAGGTTTAAACAGCAGAAATGAGGTGCAGTGTCCGGACTCTGGTACTGTTTTATCCGTTACTGTATATGAGTATTTTTAACATGATTAAACACTGAGCACGCAGCAGCAGATGTTATAAATAAATGTGCTAAGTACTGTATTAGTAACTAAAGCTATGAAATATAAAGATTTAGTGAAAATACAACATTTCTCTCAGAATTAGATTTGGGAGAAAGTAATATGAAATTAAAATATTGAAGTGAAACATTATGTATGTTCTGATATGTAAGTAAAAGAACCTAAAACTGATTGATTTTGTGTGTGTTTGTGTGAAACATGTTATATATTTTCTATATCTCTTTCACAGCACCAACACCACTAATGAAGAGAAGTTGAATAGAGATAAAACAGGAGGTAAATGTCAACTTTTTAAAATGTTACAGAAGTATTAAATGTGTAACCATTGAATCAAAGATAGAAATAGACTATTAGTCCAAAAAGTATGTATTTGAACGGAAGTACTATTTTACCAGTCTGGTAGACTTTATACTAACAGTCACACTTGTACTTACTTGTATACTATTGTTCCTTTTTCAGGTGCCAGTTTATGGGATGGCGGTGTAATCTCTGCACATTTGTCGTATCATCAAAAGGAATTTCGATCATTACCGAGTGAAGCATGGTACTGTTGGTCATGGATATTTAGTGTCCTGTCTTCATTTAGACTGTCATTGCTTCTTTAAGACCTGAGAAGGTCTGCCCACACATTTGTATGGATCCCACAGTTTGCAGGAAACTGAAGTGAAGGTGTGCAATCTTTCAGATGTAAAATGTGACTCATTAGATTCTAATACAAAAGTCTACTTCCCATGTGTTAACTGTATAATACTTGTGGCAGGAGTATTGTTTCTGAGACTGTTTACTAATAACATAAATTCAGCTCTTTGTTTATGATCTTGTTACGTGTCATTTGCAAAGTAAACCAGGTTGAGTTTAGACTTCATGTCTTGTCAAATTTGGCGAATAAATGTTTAATTAAAATGAAAATGTGTGTATTGTTTCTTTCATTCAGTTAAAATATTTAGTAAATGTAGCACATTTGTTTATTAAATAATAGTATAATTTTCAGTATCTTCTACCTTCCATTTCAATTATATCTACTCAATTATTTTACTCATTTTCACTTTTCATTAACTTCTAATTTTCATTACATTTACTCAATTTTGTACATCATTGTACTAAATATAGTTATTCAGGTCTACTTAATTTTTTTACTGACTTGTACTCAATTCATGAAGTATATTTTTACATGATTTTTATATTTTTTTATATTTACTCAATATTTTTAAGTGTAAAAATGTTTCACCAAAAAAATTGAGTACAGCACAGTTTTATTTTTTAGAGTGTAAATGCTTAATCCTGGTCAGGGTTATTGTGGATGTGGTAACTATTCCAGGAATACTGGGCATAAAGTTGAAAAGATTTTTTTCACCTGCGTTACAAACTAATCTACTGCTCTGCATAGACCTGCAAAGAAACAAGTGAATTACTGCTTACTGGTTATTATTATTATAACAGTAAAGTATTGTATAATTGTATTAGTAGGCTTGCAATGATATACATGACAGCAAATTGATTTTGGTGTAATTCACTAAGGGTGCATAACATGCCGAATGTCTGAACACACAAGACGTGACGCGCTGAACTTGTGAAACAAAGTCACCATGACAATGTGTTTAGAGTGCAGGGAGTGATCCTACACTCTAATCATTATGACCACAAAGGTGCAGTGAGTATTAAAGAGAACTTTAGGAAAAGTGTAACCTCTGTGACTTAGTACACAGTACATAGTTATAACAGTTATCCCACCATCACTGCACAATAATCTTCAATGATAGCCGATGATGTCATGCTCAGAGAATATAATTGCAGAAAAGGACATGCAGTGAATTTCAATTGTTTTACATTTAAATTGCTTATTAAACTGTATATGTGTATTGTGGTAGCACAAAAATCTATCTATCCAATTGATGAAAATGTGAGGAACTTAAGAAATAAGTAAGCCCTTATTAAGTGTCTTTAATTCCTCCTTCATTTTCTCTCTATTCCACCTGCTGGCCTTGAGCCGTATCCAGCGACAAGGGCCAAAATCAGTACTGGCAGGCTTTAATTAGAGCATCCATTTTACAATACAAAGCTTTAAACATCTAGTGTTGGCTATCAGCCTTTGCCCTTGTTCACAGAAGCCTGTATAATGAGACTAAAGATGTATAAACCCATTCCTGTCAATCATACAACATGAAACATTTCTTGGTAATTATAACAGATTATAATCTCAACGGTGTGTCGTGATAAAAGAAGAGAGCACCATGATGATGCTTACTAGATCTAATATTGTTCCATAATGACAGGGGTCTACAGAGGTTTGCTTCTTTTCTTTTACATGTGGCTACTGATAAAAGTAATGATTTGATTCATTTAGTCATTTACATGTAGTAAAGCTCAAACCATTTTAGCCATTATAGTATATGTTTAAAAAACAAACAAACATACTGTATATAGGGCTCGGAATTGTGCAGTATAGAGTGATATATCCTTTTTTCCAGCACAAAATCAACTATATAATGAACTAAGTTTTAGTTAACTTTAATGACCTACCCAAAAATGAGTCACACAGGCAAAGAAATATCACAGATACACATGATCACATATATAATTTTTTTTTACTTATGCTGTGTGCTCCTTGAGTTTTAGGGTTATAAATGTTTGGTTTGAATCAGTTCACCCGGAATTGCTTAAAAGCATGAAAATGATTTTTGTCAGTACATTAGTACAGTGAGTAGTGTTTTAACTGAAAGGTTTATAATAAACTAGTTTAAAGTTTTGTAGAATGATATTATGTCTATGGTAAGAACTTACACAGAGATTTATGTTAAGACTGTCAACATTATGTACAGTATATATAATTAAACACTACATCAAAAAACAGAGTAACTACAAAGTAAATACATTCAAATACAATGTTAACAATATGACAGACAGTATGATATATTGTTCTATAATGAAGCTAAGCGTATAATTCTTTGGCAAAATGCAGGACTTTTATGAAGGCAGAGATCACAGGCAGGGAATCATTTCATCCTTTTGGTTATAAGCAAACAACATACAACACTACCTCACTCATCTATATTAAAAGTCAAATTATAAAACTTATAAAATCTCTCTGTGAGAAGTATGACACATGAAAAGAAAACAAAGCTCCAACACATGAAATAACACAAAACACTGGATGAAAAAGAGCTTGAAAAATAACAGCATTGAAAACAGATAAGTGCCAGAGCAAATGTCTGATTAAGCTTATGGTTTATTGACAACAAAACACTTCTTTGAGAAGGCGTTAGCATGCTAATTAATATCAATAAACATTGGCAGTCTGCTTTATGAATATTAATGACTGTTGGATGGTGTCAGTAAAATTAGGCTATGAGTTTGCGAGGAAGAAAAATACACTGTGTGTGTGTGTGTGTGTGTTTGTTTTTGAATTATTTTTTCCTTTATATTTTTAAAGAAAAACTGTTATTTGGGATGTGTTTCATAGAGACTCAGAAATAATACACAAGAAAAATACAGGACCATTACTTTTATATATATAATGTCATGTTATATAAGTTATATTGTCCTGAAATAACTGCAACTTAAAGATTTTTATTTCTTCACTTGACTTTGCCATGCAGAAATTAGAACCTTACAGTGTGATTACACCATGATGTAGTTAATTACTATGTACACAGGGTAGACGCACAGCACCATTACTGCACCATTACTACAATAACCATGAAACAGTTATGCAAAGAACAATAGTCTATTACAGGTCTCCCCGAAGCTCTTAACCATCTGCTGCAGCCATATGGCTTCATCACATCAAATCCAGTGTTAACTTTGAAACCCACATAGCTAGCTTTCCAAAGCAAACGTAACTTGAGCAGGTATTATTGGTCTCAACGACACCCATAATTATTCACAAATAACAGTGTTTTTAAACCGTAGGAGTGTGAGGTTTGTTTTGCAAAGCCTGTACTTAATTCTGATCAGAACTGCTGAGAGAAGTATGCAGCTATCAGTAATCTTCTCCTTTCAGATGAAGGTACTTCATTATTCAGCGTCTCCCTTTTGACTCTCTCTCTCTCTCTCTCTCGCTCATTCCTTACTCACATTGAAATTCAGAAGCAGATGTGGCGCCCTCTGAAGCTCATCTAAATTTGAATTTCATGTTTAAATCCTGCTCTCTTAATCAAACCCATGTTTTATGAGAAAAATCAATAATTTTAGAGGAGTCTAGAAGAATACAGTTAATGTCAAAGTCTGTTCTATGCACACAGTGAGGGTGACACTGCAGGCCTTTCATTCTAGTAGTCTTTTTATTTAATGATAAAACATGAACATATTTCAGGAAGGTGTGCATGACTGTGCCTAAGTATTTGTACATGACGTGAGGCTGTACTGGATTAAAACATGCTCATGATGATTGTTTTAGTCCTCCAAGTCATGAGACAATTTATTACTAAAATTATGTATTAATAATTTATTATTTTAAATGAATTATCTACAAATGAGTAATTTAGCAATATTAACATTAGTTTTTGCATAGGAATAATTTACAGGGAGGATTGGAGTTATAATCCCCCAATAATCAAAACCGGCCAGTTCAATCACCCCAAATGCCATATCATAATACTATATTACAATTACCACTGTTAAAAAACTTGTAAAATTGTTCTCTTGCTTACTTCCCAAATTGATTTCCACCTCAGTGTGAGCCTTTGTGGTGTCCAACCCATCCTCTGCACGTAGCGATAACTGCAGCCACCAACAATAGCAAGTGCATAAACAATGAAAAAAGAAAGAAAAAGTGAACTTAATTCGAGTAAAGGTGGTTTGGAAATAATTCCTCCTCGAACACCCCTACATTAGTAGATATTGCAAACCCCCCAATGTTAAAACCAATGTTAAACCCAAATGTTCATTGACATGATAATTATTTAAAGGAAAATAAATATGAGTAAGTGGAATGGTTGCTTAGTGGTTAGCACTGTTGCTTTATACCTTCAGGGACGGGGTTCGATCCCCCGCCTTTGGGTCCGTGTGCATGGAGTTTGCATGTTCTCCCAGTGCTTGGTGGGTTTCTTCCACAGTCCAAAGATATGCAGATTAGGCTAATTAGCATTCCTAAATTGCTGGTACATCCTCCTTTGGAATATGATAGTATTCCATTCCATGCTGGTATTTCATTTTTGTACAGCAGTCATGTCTCAGGACCTTGAAGGAATTTGATTCAAATGTCAATCAGAAACACAGATAATAGGGGGAAACTAATTGACAAGAACATGTCTTTATGTCATGACTATGAGCACATCCTTCTTAACAGTGACCGTTCAACTCAGCACCTTTCGAATGCAGATGTAGGTTACTAAGAAACTGAAGCTCTCTCTGGCCATGCATTGGTGGTCAGCGTAAATGAGTTATAGATCCATTTCCTCTCTTTACAGCTGATCACTGCAAGGAAATTGGGAGGCTGGACCATAAAGAAAGAGACAGAAGTCATTGGCTCTTGCAAACTGGACAGCTTCTCCCTCCTCACCCTTCCAGCTATGTGGGTAATATAGATATTATTTCAGCCTCAGTCCCATTTTCTCCTCAATTAAATTATGATGTCCTCGACCCATCCTGGCTGGGTGAGAGAGAGGGGAAAAAATATGATGTGAAAGCTTTATTGATGTCTACAATTACTGGCTAGGCTCAGCTGTAGGCTCTATGTGAATGGGGGTGGGAGGTTAGGGGCCTTCTCTGAGCCTCAGAGCGACCCAGGGCCAGCAGGGAGCAGCGTCATAACTTCCACTGTCCGCCTCCTCTGATGGATGAGAGAAAGAGAGATCTCATGAGGATTCAGTGCTCCTAGTACCCACTGCAATACGCTGGTGTTGTGTCTCTCGCTCATCCAACAGCTATAGTTTTTCAAAGAAGTTGAAGACATAGCATAAAATATCTGTCGAGAAAGTGAGTGTGTAATATCATAATACATCTTTGTAGTTACAGTACATCCAGTAACAGTAACATCCATTTAATAAAAATTACAAACTGCAGACGAGTTTGTACTTGGAAATACATAATTAATTAACTAAAGTTTTCTCACTAGAACCCTACAACACAAGTGTTCAAGTAAAATCTGTCTAACAAACTACACTCTTAAAACTAAAAAAGCTTATTTAGATTGATTCAATGAAAGAAAAAAAATGGTTTCTATAAAAATCTTTTAACTGAACGATCTTTAATCATTTTTGTTGCTGGCAGAGATACTTAAAAATCCTATTATAAAGATACCATTATGTGGGTGATTGTTTGTGATGGAAAATAGTTATTCCATTTACTGTGGAAACAACAAAATTGGATCAAAACTCATCGATTGAATCTCTTGCACCTTTATCTTAATAATTGGACATGACAAATGACGCTAAAATGCACTTTAATTTCATTGTCTTCACATTGTAGTGTAGGAAATCTCAGCATTATTTTGTGCAGAAGAGTTAACAAAGGTCTAGAGATTTCGATTTTGTACCTGGCGTGTGTTCCTGTGGTATTTGCAAAGTTTCATAAAAAACACTGTTATGAAATACCTGATATGAAACTAAATGCAAATTGAGAAAATGCAGTGCAACTGTTGAGTTGCACACTTGTGTGTTCAGATGGTACTCTGTAATTGCATGTCTAGTGTCTTAGTTCACCAATATATGCCTAATCTAATATTCCAGTGCATGTCTGGTCTGTCTTGTGATTTTAAGTAAGAATTCCATTAACGCAACTCACATTTCGACACAGTGTTCTAAGGTCCATAAGTGGAAACAATGACTCCACAGTGTTTGGCTGTGCTTTTGTTGAGCAACCTGTGCTATGGGCTCTGGTTACAGAAGGAGAGAGGGAGGAAACCCTCTTTTAGTTCCAGTGTGGTGAGAACTGAGAGAAAATCGCAGTTCCTCTTTATATTTAAAACTACATAGTGCAAATATATATATGCACATTTTTATTGTTTAAGAACTCTTTGTGTCACTACGTACTGTAGTTGTAGTGGGTCAGTTTTAGAACATTACACTATGGTTAGCACCGAAGCTAAATTTAATTTTAACATGTGGTTTAGGGCTGAGGTTTATTATTAAACATTGGTTAGATATTATTTTAGCGTTGTTGTTACGGTTAGGGTGATGGTTATGGATGCACACAAATATATAATACTGTAAGTCAGCACAGAGACAGACACTGTATGAGTGTGTGTCTCAGACATTGCTGCAATATTTGGGCTCTGATGTTTTCTCCACCCAGAGAAAAATACATTACTAGGTGTGGGGAATAATGAAGAGTCTTGTTGAGGCATGGCAAGACGCGGCAAAGGAGTTCAGAGCGAAAGGGTGCGGCCTTATTGGAGTTTTTAAAAGCTCAATTCTGCACCACACTGGAGACGAATAAACTCTAAAAAAAAAAATTGAGCAAAGAATGCTGTGGCTTTGTTACTGCCCTATGAGGCAATGCTCTAATTGGATTTCTCCTGGGAAATTTCGGTCTCAAGTTGCCTGTGCAGATATTGTGACCTTTATGGTATCAACCTGCAGTCACTTATATTGTAGTATTATTAAATACAGAGGATCATGCAAATGGATATGAAATAGACATTAGGGTTTGTCTCACATTCCCATAACTGAGGATATTGCACATGTGGATTAGTATTGGTTAGTGCAAAATAATGTCAGGAGGAACAATCGACTTTGCATGGTGCAGTCAGGTTCGTCCCAAATACGCGCTGTATTATTCTGTTCTGCTGTTTTAAACTCACTGCTGTTTGCTTACAGAAAAGACCATCAATCACCACGGTAACTACGACCTGTTCATCAATTATGCAGCTGTGCCACAACAACGGGCTTTCAAAGAAAACCGATTAAGAGCTTTGCTTTAAAACACTCAATAAATTATCTCAAATCCTGCCACGAATAAAATCTCAGATTATACATACTCATCTGTCATCACGATACATTGAACATCCTAAATCAGATGTCTGAAATCAAGTCTGGTACTTGATTAGACTTATACAAAAGATGCAGGTTTTCCTGTTTCGTGTTCATATGTTGACAAGCTTAAACTCTCTGATGTAGATTCATCATCGTATTCATCATCTGTAGTTTTAGATATATGTGTGTGTGTGTGTGTGTGTGTGTGTGTGTGTGTAACTCTAACTTTATCATGTGAAAGTTTTCTGTTAAGCCTCATTTTTTTAGTAGACTCCTTGCATTTCTCATAACAGCTGATAAGGCAGACCAATGAGCCAGAGCTGAGGGTTGTGTTCAATAAAGCTTTTGTGTTTGGAGAAACTATATGCCTCTTTGTATAAATGCGAGGAAAGCACCTACAGTACCAGTGTGGAAACTAGGAATGTAATGCAATGATGCTACCTGTTGTTTTCTCTTGCACTTAAAAAAGATATAAGGAACAGAACTAATTTATATATATATATATATATATATATATATATATATATATATATATACTGTATATATATATATATATATATATATATATATATATATATATATATATATATATAGATAGATAGATAGATAGATAGATAGATAGATAGATAGATAGATAGATTTAGGACATTGAAGAATAGAATACATTTTTTTTTTCTTTCAGCAGCTTAAACACACATTAAAGTAACCTTTATGTACATATTTAATGACAGGTCTTTCTCATAGTAGTTTCCCTTTAAAGATGGAAAATGAAAGCACAAGCTGTTTTGAAGTGATAAAAGGTCATTGAGATGCTGACTACAGCTGTTTTATTGAAATGGTTACTATTATGGTCTTGAAATCGGATGGAATTTTATTGACTGTGGTTTCCTTTTCCTGTCTTCTTTGTCCCATGGTTATGCACTAGGGTAACAGACTACTGAACTTAGTCAGTATGCCATGTCAACTCCCTTCAGCACAAAACTGGGAGCCCACACCAAACAACTGCCACAACTCTACAAGCTCAAGTGGACACACCGCATGGACTCCAACCTTACAATTTTAGCAGGCAAACAGCTTTGGTAATACAGGCCTTAGAAAGCAGTGTTACCTGCCACATACACATCACTTATAACTTACAACCAAGAGAGGTTGAATAAGCAATCTATTTGGTCAGCAATTGAATAAATGTAGTGCAGGGGAGTAATGAGACAATAGAATAGGATGGACTTATTGATGCATATAATGACACACAATAATGTTTCTATGAATATGCATCTTACAGACAAAGTATTAAAGCTTTCACTTTATTTAATAAGTTGCAATTCTCAGACATACAGAGCATTGACACTTTGCACCTCCAGGTTCTGAGTTCGAATCCCACCACTGGTCAGTGTGCATGGAGTTTGCATGTTCTCCTCATGCTTTGGTGGGTTTCCCCTGAGTGTTCCGGTTTCTTTACATCACCCAATAACATGCATATAAGACTAATTGGCGTTCCTAAATTGTGTGAGTGTGTGTATGTGTGTATGTGCCCTGAGATCGATTGGCACCCCATCCAGGATGTACCCAGGGATCTCCTGGGATAGGCACCAGGACCACTGCGACCCTGTACTCAGGATAAGCGGTATAGATGATGAGTGAGTGAGTGAGAATGGCTCATACATAGAGATTTACTTTGATAGAAAAACCTTCACGTAGAAATAATTTGTAAATAATTAAATAATGTGCCTGATCTCATTTAACTAACCACAATAAGAAAGCATTATGATACGCTAAACTATTAGTCTTGTTGCCTTTAAACAGAAATACATTGCCACATGGACATATTTTAGCCATTCATTAGTTACCTGAAAATCTACCTGGAAAATCTACCTGAAAATGTGAGACAGTTATGTTATAATTTTTTTCATGGCCTTCTTACATTCTACATACAATAAGGCACCAAAATGTTAATGTTCCCATTACATGCAGGCAATGCTACACTAATGCCTGCACATGAGCGTGCAAATGCAGATGCAAAAGTATAAATCAACTCCAGCCAGCTCCCATTTTGTGGCAAAAACAGGGAACTCTAGATTAGGCAGTGTTCTTGGGGCGT
The DNA here is from genome assembly GCF_024256425.1 of Clarias gariepinus. Taxonomy (NCBI): domain Eukaryota; kingdom Metazoa; phylum Chordata; class Actinopteri; order Siluriformes; family Clariidae; genus Clarias; species Clarias gariepinus. The sequence continues at coordinate 13,684,314 of NC_071113.1, forward strand.
GACTTCAGAGGGAATGTTGAAATGACGGGCTTCCTCTGAACTTTGGGTTTCGAAACATCAAGCTGCAGTTAACTCCATAATCTCTTACGTTACAGTGCAGATAACAAATAACATGCGATTCTATAGTTGCTATCCTCTATGTATTTATGAGCATAGTTTCTTAGGATTCTTCCATACCCGTAGCTCGCTGTTGTCATTGAGGGGAGTGAAAAATATTACTGCAGCATATTTGTTTTAATAGACTGTGAGGGAGTGACCTTTTGCCCACAGTTGATTGCTGACTGCTCAGTGTGCTGAAATAGCAGGTGGTGCCAGATTAAGAAGGTGAGGAACATCTGTCAGACAGGAATCCACACAGCCCCAGTATACATTATAACACTATATACTGATTCATTATTACTGTTCGGTCTTCCGCGACTGTTATGCATTTAGCAACTATTGCTGAGGGAAAAAAAAAACCCTGCATGGTGTGTTCAAAACAAACATATACAAGATGCTTCCAACTATTTCAAAAATGAGATCTCTATAGAAACAGGACCACTGTTTAGGTTCACTTGATAAACAGATTCACTTGTGGGGAAAAACACTCTCATCAGGTTACGTTTTATCTGCTGCACTCTTCTGTTAAAAACAAACCGAGACTCCTTTGGCTGTCATTTTCAGCTTTGAATATATAAATAGCCCTTAAGTAAAATAACTAACTGCGGCATAGATGACTGTTATTTAGGCAGGGTAAGGGGGTTGTTACTATAATCAGAGCTGACCAGTCATCCTTGGAGACGCATACTAAAACCCACACACTGAAATAAACATAAGCCTAACGCAATGATCTGAACCAAAGTCTTTCCACAGTTCTAGCTCCTGCTCATTAAAGCTGTCCGTCTGGGGCTAATTATAGTGGTATATAAAGCCTACGGGGCACTGGCTCTGCATCATCTTATCTAGAGACAGACATGGCACCCAGGCTTACGTGACCTTTCACTTTTTAAAAATAAATAATAATAATAATAATAATAATAATAAAAACATTCAAACATTTATAGTGTGTGTTTATAACTTATACTAGCAGCTACAGTCTTGATAACAAGTGAAGTAAGTGCAAGAAAGGGAAGATAGAGTGTTAGGCAATATAGATCTTTCACAATATGACTGCTGTTGCTTAATGTAGATACAGTTGTGTTCGTCTCTGTTTGTTGTGCACATCCGCTGACACCCTTTCTCTGATCTGGGTATAAATATACACCTGGTTTTCTCAGTCTTTTTAAGTGTAACAGAATGTATGCTCTGTCTACCTGCTACAGTAGATGGTGCCTACTTCCCTGAATATTACCATTTTTATATATACTATATACACATAGGATAATTTTCTGTTTCGTAATATAAAATGGCTGGGACTTTTTTTTTTACACATACTTGTCAGGTATGCATTGCTACAATTTCAAAAGCTTCCCGAAACCTGAATGTCTTCCGTGCAGATATATATGAGAGGCAGAAATGGATTAACCGCAATTTTTCGTGCCAGTTTAATTATAAGCTAGAAACCTTTTCAGTGCATCACTCAGTTAGGCTCTCAGATAGTAAAAGGAGCACTTAAAGAATAACAGTGGAATGCAGTAACTTAATTTCTTGCTTTAATTCACTCATGCATCCTTCAACAGTCCATCACCATTCAAGCAAAGTGCAGCGTAAATCTTGGGCTCAATAATAAATAGACATGTCACCCAATACTTTTACACTCTCACGCTATCTGTATCTATATCTCAGGCTGTATCTCCACCATAATCCCCTTTTCTCTGTCCATGGAACTGTATCTAATGGTTCTGCCTGCTACCTTGCAAAGACATACGGTACCTGTTCATAAATCTATTCTGGCTTATTTACAGCCGCTGCTGTAGTCAGCGCTTTGAACAGCACAAATCCTCAGGTGCCTTTGCCATCTGCAGGACTCTAGCTGGTGCCAAGCTGCTGGTCAGTGCTGAGGAACCTGAAACAAAAGAGTTTTTACTGCTGGAATGAAAGGCAGATATTTCCACTTATGTCCATTGTCTTTATAAACTGTCTTTACAAAGCTGTGCTTTTAGGAAACAATAGAGGGCCTGGTAGGAGCTCTGGTTACAGCCGATTCCAGTAAAAGGTAGCAGTTATGCTGGTGTAAAAATGGGATCTTCATCCGAAGTTTCTCAAGCAATACAGATAAATAGATGGTTCTCCGATGCTGATTCTGAAACAGAGGAGCTTTTAAGGAAGTGAAACCCAACACTCAATGGATCAATGCCGGTTTATCAAGATTGACCTCAGGTGTTCATCCTAACTTAAAGGATCCTTCATGAATAAAATGGATAAGCAATAAACAAAGCATGGCATTGTGTTGGTCAGGTCTACTGACAAAGATAAGCTAATGTGAATGGCATGTCGCATATAATCATAATGTTATGCATGTAAACATAAAGTATTTATTTGTATTGCATATCGTACATATTAAAGAGTAAACTCTTTTCCATTTCCATTTTTTTTTTAATTGCATAGTCACATAAATTTCAGAGTTTAATCATTTTCTGTTACTTTCCACAACAATTGTATGTTTTGTACGCATTTTAGATTCAGTTTTTGACAATTTTATCAATGTTTTTATTTTTTTGGCACAGACAGATCCACTATTGTTTGTGTTACTTTTTAATCAGTGTTGGAGCATGTTAGTTGCATGCTTTAGAGGCACTTGTCAGTGAACTATGTCAGTGAGACAAAGTGCTGTTATAAATACTTATGGGGAATACGGGTGGCCATTCTTTACAAAAATGTGCAAAAATGTAAAAATTTATTTAGACTACACAAGCTTACAATTAATAAGAAGAATATTAATAAAATTTATGAGTGAGATCGTTATTGTCTTGACCTTGAAAATCTATCTATTAAAAAAAATTCAAAATTTATTTGTGCATCCTGTAATATTAGTATCCTAATTAGGCCCAACCTCTCTCCTATAACACTGAATCATGTGACCTAAGACCACATTATAATTTTCTACAAAATAACCTACATGGCGGACACAGCACCAACTCGCAAAAAGACGCAAGCTTCTTACGAAATGTGCCGAGAAAAATCTTCACTTGTTTGGGTTTCTGACATCTTGTTTATCTTGACTCCTTGTCACATGACTGTTTTTGCATACTTATTAATATTCATAATTGTTAATTATTTCAATATTTATGCAACACATTGTATTTGCTAAAAAAAAAAATTTCACTTCATCTTGACTTATATTCTTACACAGGTAATATAAATTTTGAGAACCATGTATGTTCTGTCCATTTTAAATATGGAAAGATTCATATTTAAATAGAATTTTACACTGGACATTTGTAAAGGTTGATGCAAACTTGTTTACATTTTAGGTCATCAAATTTATATTCAACAAAACATAAATAGTTTTTTTTTGTTTGTTTACAGTTTAAGTTTATGTGTGTAATATTTATTATATACAATAATTTTGTTCATTATTTATGAAGGATCCCAATAATTCTGGAGGGTCGTGTATACATACATCTGAATAAGACATATTTGTACATCCTGCTAATTATTTTTTGTGCCAGTTTATTAGGTATATCTGCTACTTCAATCTACAATATCAATTGACTAGATTTGCCTGATAGATTCAAAAGAGTGCCAGGTAGTAGGAGTAATAATATTAAATTCAATTATTAGATTATGATGAATGATGATGGTGTATTAAGTTGTATCAAGTATAATAGATTCCCTCCTTGGGTTTAAGTGCATAGACTTTGCATGTTCTCCCTGTGCTTGATGGCTTTCCTCTGGGTACTCCTGTTTCCTCCCACAGTCCAAAGACATGCAGGTTAAGCTAGCTGGCATTCCCAATTTGCCTGTATTGTGTGAGTGTGTGAGTCTGTGTGCATGGCCGCCCTGCAAAAAATTGCTGCCCTAATGCACCTGGGGTAGGCTCCAGGCCCCCCATAACCCTGTCCACAGAATAAAGAGGTATAGACGATGAGTGAGGTATCTACAATTAGGATATCTACAAGGTAGGCGTGGTGGCATCGTGTTGCAGTGTTGTTGCCTCACAATGGAAACGCGTGGGTTTTCTCTGAGTTCTCTGGTTTCTTCTTGCTGGTTAAAAGATGAAGGTAGGCAGACTGGTTTGTCTAGGTTGACTGTGGGTGGGAACGAATGTATGGACGTGTGTGTATGCATCCTGTGATGGACTGGCTTCTGATCCAGAGTGTATTCCCACCACACATCCGCTGTTTCCAGGATAGACCCCAGACTAGGGATAAAGCAGTTACAGAAGATGAATGATTGACCCAGCTAGGCCTGCTTATTAGATCCTCCGATGGAGGAAGGCACGGAGAAAGCAGTGGACGGGGTAAGACGCCCTCTTATTGCGCAGTGTGGAGTTGCAGACAGCGGCAGACTCAGTCTGGGCTCTGATTGCTCTGCTGAGCTCCACTGCGCGGCTTCATCCAATCCCGTGTCTGTATGAGTGACGCTGAAGCAGATCGGAGGAGAGGAGCGCCCCTTTAACAGACACACACACACATACACACCCACACACACACACACTCACTCACACTACACAACGCGACGCGACGCAGCGGAGCAGAGCGTGAGACTCTAAGCGCTTCGGTCTTGTCAACAGACCGAAAAAAAAACCCTCCTTCCTTCCTTCGTTCCCGCGTGTCATCGCGGCTTTCTGGACGGTGGTGGATCGCATGTGACATATGAAACTTCCAGGAGGAATTTGGCGTCCTGCTCGAGGAGAGGCGCAGTGCTTTCTGCCCCCGACCTGCCCCGGGTTTTGTTGTCGGCTCGCGTCACGGTGCTGCGCTTCACCGCCGTGTCGGGGATAAAAGGCAGGAGCGAGGAGGAGATAAAGCGCTCAAGTGTCTCTGCGCTCATGAGGAGCTCCGGCATTTCCAGCTGTTTCCTCCGTAATCGTTTTATTTGGATGGAAAGCAGTAAGTCGTGCATTACCAAACAGACTGCAAATATGTTCCGCCGTGTCTCAGGGGAGATTTCCATCGCTTCCTGTGATGCCTTTAAACTTTTCGAAAAATCCGTCTAAGTGAAACTAGCTCCATTTAGGAGCGTGCCGTGACGCATTTGACTTTTAAATGGAATTTGCTTGTTCCTGGGCTGGATTACATTTGAAGCAGGCGTGTTATTGAGCTGGAACTGTTCTCACATCCTGAAACCGCCACATCCCGAGTGAAGCTGGCGCATGAAGACCGCGCTGCGCCCTGCGTCCTGCTCAAATTGGCCACTCGGGTGGTGTGCACCGTGTGCGATGTAGCGCGCCTGCTCACTTTCCTCCTCCTCATTCCCAATAAATCTTGGGGCTTCACCGAACAGGAGGGCCTGAAGATGATCCTCTTCCGCAAATTCCGGGTCTTGATCCTGACCGTGTTCCTCATCGCATGCTCCTTGCACATCATGATCGACTTGTTGCCGCGGCTGGAGAGTAAAGGCGCCGGCGGCTGCTCCTGCTCACACACGCCCAGCGAGGAGCCGCGCAACTGGGGCAAGTCTCCGGGCCGAGCCGCCGCCCCGGAACCGGTCCCGCCACACAAACACACCCTGAGAATACTGCAGGATTTCAGCAGCGAGCCCGGCTCCAACGTGTCCTCACACTCTCTGGAGAAGCTCAGCCCAGCCGGGGAGAAGACGGAGCCGCGGAGGACAGGTGAGCACCGCGCCAAGGCGGGACAGGAGCGCAGGCAGGAGGCGCAGGACGCAGCGGGAGGGACGAGGACACGCTCCAAGCTCGCTGCACTCTTCGAGCACCCGCTCTATAAGATAGCGTTACCTGTCCTCACTGACCAGGACACACTGTTCAACGTCAACACCGACATCAGATTTGACCCCAAAGCAGCAGACAACCAAGAATGGTTAATTTCCTTTCTCTTTACTTTTCTTTACATATGCCAAACGTTAAATATTTGATTACTCCTCTAATATCATATTTTCAGATTAAGTATTTTGCTTAAATAATAGAAACATACTTGTATAGCTATTTAAATAGTAGATATTTAGAAGTCAGAATATATAGGCCTATTATTATGTCTTACATTATTCCTATTATTCTGTCTGGTTTTATTTAAAGAAATACTCTTTTTTGAAATAATTGGAAATTATAAACATATAAAGTGATAACAACATAGAACCTCGGCCAAAAATAATTCCACTCTCATTTGCTGGTTAAATTATAAATACTTGCTTCTGACAAACTAAACTCTTCTGATATGTGAATTTATTCTTTGATTAATATTAGCAGCTGGTCTTATCAAAAGCTTTCTCTCTCTCTTTCTCCCTTTGTGTTTGCTCCACAGGCATGGACAGGAGAAAAATGGAGAGTCCACCCCGACAGGTGAGCTCACCGCAGACTCCTACCCAAACTGGCTGCGCTTTCACATTGGCATCAACCGCTATGAGCTCTATTCCCGCCACAACCCTGTCATCGACGCGATGCTGAGGGACCTGGTTACACAGAGAATCACCAGTGTTGGTAAGTCACAGCAGCTGGGTATTGGATGTGTGTGATTTTGTGGGTGCTGTTACACCAGACGGAAGCATTGTTGGAGCTGGAAAGTTGACAGATGAGAATTAATGCATTTCTTTTCTCTTTCTTAAGTGGATTTGATGAGATTTTGTGCCTCGCTCATTGTGTGTACTGTAGGTGTACATTCAATATAGGCATCCTGCCATCTAATTATTAAAGTTAATTACACTGCAGATTTAGTTTCAACAGCATTTAGTTAAATGGGAATCAAAAAGAATACAGTGTTAAAATACATTGCATTTAGGAAACCAGTTTTGTCTAAGAAAAATCAGGCAGTGATTAGTGGGATGCAGCTGTGTTGGCACTCACACACACACTATTGACTGGAACAGTGCGTAGTTTACTTACATGCTCAGTGGAAAATCAAAACCTGTTATGGTCAACAGACTTTTTTGTTTTAACTTTATGTCTTTATTTGAGATTGCTCATACGATAAGCGAGGCTGTTGCACGGAGTAGCAGCTATGTGACTTTTTTTTTTACTTTTGTCATTATTAGAGTTTATATAATGCTTTTGTTTTCTTTAAAGCCATGAAATCTGGAGGCACGCAACTGAAGCTCATCATGACATTCCAGAATTATGGCCAAGCCCTCTTTAAACCTATGAAGTAAGTACTATCGAAATGGCTGCTGCAGTGTTTGTATGTTAACACCATTCTCAGATTTTTAAAATAATGACAATCAAGATAATAAAAATAATTTGTTACGTAATGTGAGGAAATTGCTATACAATAATCAATACTTGTATGAAGTTATTCATTCTTTAAAATTCTGCTGGATCCGGCTGGGCATAGAGTCAAAAAGACGTCTGGAGTACTCTGGTGTCGCTCTCAGTCCATGCCTGCTTGATTGCTTCCTGAAGATCATGTACAGAAATTTGCCACGGAAGTTTGCAAGTCACTTGAGAATTTCCTAGTTTTAGCCATTTTTGTGCTGAGGCAGACACCCCGGCCACATATACATTAACATCAACTAAACCAACTGATTCTAATTAGATCTTCAGCCAGATAGGCTCAAACTAAATCACCTCTTTTGTGCACAAAGAGAAGTATAATTTGTCATACATTGTCTTAATACAGTACTTTTGTTCAATCCACAAACACACTACCTGTCAAAATTTTGGACACACCTAATTCCATGGTCTTTTCTGATTTTTACTTCCTTCTACATTGTTAAACAATAATGAAGAAATCCAAAATATGCAGTAATCTTGTTTAAACAGTTAATATTAAGATGTATCTGCTACTTATGCTCTGTAACGCCTTTATAACAGCTATAATCTGAGGTGCTGTTAATTAGTGATTTTTGAGGCTGATAACTCTTAATAAACTTCCCCTCTGCAGCAGATATATGTTTTGGTCTTGCTTTCCTGGGATGGTCTTCATGAGAGACAGGTACATCATGGTGTTTGATGGGTTTTGCAAATGCACTTGACAAAACTGTTTTTGTAAGAACTATCCCAGAACAGCTGACCTTCATGTCTCAAAATAACAACTGACTGTTGTGGTTATTATTTAATGATCTAATGCCCTATGTGTTATTTTATAGTTTTGAAAAAAAAAAATCCGGTATTGTTGTAGAATGTAGAAAATGAATTAAAACTTGGGTCCAAACTTCTGACTGGTATTGTGTGTGTGTGTGTGTGTGTGTGTATGTATATATATATATATATATATATATATATATATATATATATATATATATATATATATATATATATACAGTATATCAGACAGAAAATCTTTGTTGATCTTTTTTGGAAACAGTAAATGTGTGATTTCATGAAAAAGTGAAAAAGAAAATGTATGAGGAAAAATGCAAGTGAAGGCAGAAGTGCTTATAGAGGTGTGGATATATTTATGTTTAGCCATAAAAATACAAGAATCCCTTTATTTAATTTTATGTATTTATTTGTTTTTACTTTAAGCTGAGCCTCCTAATCACATATTTCCAACATGGATTTCTGCAAGGAGCAGTTGCTTTCAGAATTTTAGGCCTTAAACATGGCAAATCTGTTGGCTCAGAACAAATGTCTGATGATATTAAAGGGTTTGTAACATTAGTCACAAATAAATGCCGGAGTCGGCGCTGCAGTGCGTAGAATTGTTTTGGCAAGCTATTCCCGTCTGGTTTATCCTGACACTTCTGATTATTTCTACGCTGTAAAATTGGCCCTGCTGTTTTGGGAGGCACGCTTTTAGCACCGCTGCTTTATTTAATTTGGAATCATCTTTCATTATGACCATTAAATAATGGCGTTGGATTTGGGCCACTGATGGAGGATTTATAGTAGCCATCACAGTAGGTTATAGAAGGCGGTTTATCTTCTGTCATAAATATAGGTTACAATGGGAGGGTCGCAGTTTGTGGATTTGACGTGCCCCTTTCTACAAGTAATAATGGACTCCCTATAATTTTCTGAAGCTATAAATGGCAGAAACTGGATCGCCTCACGGTCGGTTCACAGCCATGGTGCTATCTGAATGCAGGTGGTCTGGCTGGTGAAATTTCTTTGGCTCACACTGTTGGGTTTTTAACTGCATTCTAGCAACTCATAGTCATATTCAGTTCCCGGGAGCTTGATCCAAAATATGATGATTATTTTATTTTGTAAAGAAATACAGAATATTTAAACAGTTTTTTAGCCAATACATTTCTTTTTTGCAAATATATCAAAATGTGTCATCAATATTCAGCAGTCATTTAACACAGATTTCTTATGTTGTCTGATAAAGTAATTGGTTGATATGAACACTTTCATAAATCAAGACTGGCTGGGCATTTCTTCAACCCAGCTTTATGAAGTATGTAAAGCAGAGTAGGTTTATTTTTAAAAGCAGATGTGTCATTCACACACGTATTTAATTTGGGCTTCCACTGAACTGCTGTCTTTTCAGCTCAGATTGAGGTTAGGCCTTTTGCTTAGCCCCTTTTCAACAGATCAGTCATGTCAAAAGCATGAATCTAATTAGTTCTTTATATATTTGTGCACCATATATTGCTATATGCAATATGTACTCTAACATTCTGCATAGCCTCACCCAGATGAAGTGGTGTTAACCTTCATACTGTACATAATCAGTATTAACTATGTTTAGATGAAAAAAAAACAAAAAACAAATGAAGCTATACCCTGTCATCTAAACATAGTTAATACTGATTATGTACAGTATGAAGGTTAACACCACTTCATCTGGGTAAGGCTATGCAGAATGTTAGAGTACATATTGCATATAGCAATATATGGTGCACAAATTAGTCTCCCACAGGACTGCTCTCAATACTGTGTGTTTGGTTTCTGCACAGGGAGCATTTAGGACATATGAGAACAATGGTCTTTTGGTGAGAAGATAAATGTTATTAGAGAGCGGGGATCGGCATACAGTCTGTTCCGTCTATAATTAGCACAAAGTAAACCATCTACTCTGGCTTCTTCTAAACCGGACCTCATTTATGTACTTTATTTTCAAGATTTGTCGAAGTAAAAACCTCGTAAAGTACAGCTTTATCATTTTTCCTTGCTTAGCTAAAAATGTCAGGAGCTCGAGTGTTACAGTAGATTGAGCTTGTACTGTCAGAAGGAAAAGCAGTGGCTGTTGTGGGTTGTGGTTGATTATCATGGTTAGGTAAGGGCTTAGACTAATTATTATTATTATTATGATATATTATTATTAATATTATCATTCTTTCTGTACATCCTACTGTTGCATTTACATTAAACTTAACCTATTTTTGAAATGGTTCCGTACAAATAGACCTTTATGGTTTAGTGACTCAGACGCAGAGAAATGATTCATGTCTGTCTGCTCGTATTTGGAATGCAGTCATATCAACCTCAACAGATTGCATAATGGGATGAAATCCCCTTAAAGCTTTTCAGCTACAGTTGTGTTTTGTGGAAAGGTTCCTCCAGGACATTCTTCTCAAAAGCTGCTTTAAAACATCTGAAGATAGTGCACAAGGTTGCAGAGAAAATTGAACAAACTGATAGTTGGACTGATATAAAGGTAATACTTTTGCTCAAATCACCTATTTAATAGTTAAAGTATGACAAGCATAATAATAGGCCAAAGAGCAATGAGTCATGCTGTGTCGCAATAAAATAGCAGAGGCCAGTCTAAAAAACTTTCCGTGACTCAAAATTCAGCAGGAAAAAAAAAAATCCCTCCTGCGTTTGAAACGTGGACAGAGGCTCGTTAATACAATTTGTCTTTGTGCTCCAGTTGTTTGACGGTATATTCTAGATGTCATGTGATCGGTACAACACATCCTTGGTTTTCTAAGACACCTTCCGTTCTGGCTGATCGACTTAATTGTGACAGTTTCTATTTTCATGGAGTTGCGTTATTGCAATATGTTAAGAGTTAATTGTAGACAGTGGCAGGTGGTGAATGTTTGCCTGAGATTTATCTCCAGTGGGAAAGGCCTTAGTGTTGATCCTTTATGTGGCTGACTGGTGCAGCTATGCCAGCTCTCAGAGGAGCCAGACTGCTTCACCAGCACTGACATGATTCTTACTTAATTAGCACCTCTGCAAACACACAACAGGTTTCGGACAATTTTGTTGCCATCGATTGCAGTGTTTTGAAGAGTTTAGCGCAGTGTGGTGCTGTGCTGAGGATGGACCAAGAACACTAATAAAAGACTTCCTTAAGAGTGTTTATTACAGACTTAACAAACACTGGCCTTTGTATTTGGGTATCCTGAGACATGTAGTATTTAGTATGTAAAATAAATATCATGATATTATAATATAGAGCTATACTATGTATCCCGGAACATTAAAAAAAAAAAAAAAAGAAGGAAAAAGGTTTCCAGCGTTTAAAATGTTACATGATGATGAGCCAAGGGTGATCATTGGCTCTGCTTTATTGCAGTAGACCACTGGCTGTTTAAGTGTAGCTGCCTTTCGAGCAGTTATTTTACTTTGAGCTTTGACTCTATGTGACATGCTGCATAAAGCCAGCGGTATAAAAATACCTCCGAGCAACTGAGCAAACTCATTGACTTCACATTGTACAACCTTCCGCCAAACACAACAAGCCTGTTTGCCGCGGAAAATATAACGAGCATATAGATAGCCAAACCTGCAGACCTGCCTGATGACTACTGTCAAAACGTTTCCCTTATGTTTGTTTATCACGTGAATAACTTTAGGAGATAAAGAAACGAACTGAACAGCAAACGTAATGATTAGGCGTAGTCGAACCCGATGACAGGTGCTTTATTAAACGCCTTTTAAGATGAATAAGTGTAGAAAAGCCTAATGAGAAAAGGTTAATGATGAGCACCCCATCTACACTAGAGACCGCAGACTTCTCGATTTTCATGATATGACCGTAAAGGTGTATTATAAAACTTCCTTAAATGACATATGATCTATGACTCGTTGCTCAAATACCCGTTTATACAAGCTATCCTTTATACTTCCCCTTAACAGATTTTTTTGGGTGATGTAATGAATGAGTCCAAAATCTGAGACGGAAAAGATTTGATGGAAATTTGTTCATTTAAAACTGATATCCTGTAAACATCCCGAAAGGCAGTTCATAAAAGATCAACAACTCATCATCATCATTTCTTCATATGTAACATCCCCGTATCAAACGAACATCTTGCTTGGTTTTGTTTAATCAGGTTTTATTGTTTTCCAGCTGCTATTATGAGAACCGTAAAATTAACTCATCAGGATCAAACGCGTTCCCCTGTTTCCCCACTTCTGCGTATCCACACAAAATCCAGAAGGTGTTTTACCCTCTTATTCACTTAGCATTGTAACATACAGTACAGATCAGACAGGGAATTTATTTAGCATGTTTCCTCATTCCCACCTGAAATTAATTCATTGCTACACCAGTGCATCACATAACCTGTAGTTACAGTCAGGAGGTGTCCTGAGAACTAATTATCCAATAATGAAGCAGAAAGGGAAAATTCAGCATTGTTAAAATTCTTGATTGTCACTCCTAATTATAATGGCACAGTCCTAAGCTCGGAGCTTATTTTATTTCACAGTAGGACAGACTCTCTAATTGGCACTCCATGTACCAGGCTATCTGAAACATGGCTTTGAATAAGACAGATAATTAGAGCATAGCGGAAAGAGCCGGCCCTTCACTCTATCAGGCCGTACCAGTGTGAGGATCAGATCACGGCCCTGGACGAGGCTTGGAAGACATCTGTTGTACATCTTAACTTCAAACACGCATTGCTTCAGTCTTTCTGCGGACCCCAGGCTGGCTCACACACTCTACAGAAAATCTGAACCTGTAGTGAATTACTTGTCTGAATGGCCTCCAATTTTGTATACTGGTTATTTCTGCTTGCGTTACCGAATAGTTGTGTAGTCATAACCAGTTAGGAATCTGGCCTTGAATTCAGATTCACAACTTTTCTCCTTCTTACTGTTGATCTGGTGTATTTCTGTTGATCGGAAGTTGATCTGATGTATTTCTGCTTCGCTTTATCTGTATAATTGTTTCCCCCATGCTCCCTGTGCGAGTCTCTCGAGTTCATTGCAGATCTTTGTGTTATGATTAGCGCCGCAGTTTTTTACAGCAAAAGCACAGAGAATGCCGTGTATGCCGTAAGGCCCGAAGTTAATGGCAGATTTTCGAAGATGGGTCATTAAAGTTTTTAGTGTCAGAGGGAAAGAAAAAGGATACGGAGAACTAAGGTAAAAGCATATGGCCCTTTTGTGTGTAATCAGATAGATTAATACGTGACAAAGCTGAGAAAAAGAGGGGTTTTTTTATTCTGATGGCTCAGAATACTTCTTAGGTGTTGAAGCTGCTTATGAGAAAAACAAGCTTGCAGAAAATCATTGATCTGTTGACTCTGCAGAGATGAACTAAAATGAAAACACACACACATGCACACACACACACACACACACACACACGCACACACGGCAGTTTGTTTTGCAGCATATGTAAATATGAGCTTTGGAATCTGATTTGTGGTTGAGGCAAGACCCATGTTTGGAAGCTAATCTCAAATCATGCAAAATAATGTGCATGTATTATTTCAGGCACAACAATAGCGCTGGTAGACAACAGAGCAAAGAGGAGGCACTTATTTCTGGAACAAAAGTTTCGCAAAAAAAAATTCCAGTGTTCTCCACCAGGCACTCCCTATAAATGGCCCGAATCCAAGAATCGCACATGAAGAACTAAGTCTTGCTTCTTTAATCCTCCCCTAAAAGCAGCCCATTGTAGTAATATTATATACTGTAAGGCTTTGCTGTCGAATCGTTTAAAGCCCAGGGCAGGGCTACGGAACCAGAAAGCAGCATAATACTTTCTGAAAGAGCTTGCCATCATTTCTGTTATTAAACTATTTTTTAATTGAGATGGGTGTAAAAGTGGCAGTGGAAGTTCCGTACTGTATGTGGAAAATGTTTACCACGGGCGGCACGTTGCGCGCTGTAGACGATGTTATAAACATTTGGTGGCATGAATGAAGCTATTCAAACAGCCTGACGGTTTTGCACTTTACTCTGCAAGATAAGTCGTGTTAGTGTGTTTAATACGGACAGGGAAAGAATTTGTGTATTCAAATTCTGCAGAGGTAAATGTGGAATGTATTTTTATTTTTATTTTTTTTTTTCACTTTTTTTGTTTTTTGCTAAATGTCGTGGAACAACCGGAAAAACAAGGTATTACTTGTGTTATAGCGACATCCTCAGTTTTTAAGATGGGAATAAATTGTGTTTCAGGGAAATCATAAAATGCTATTCTGAAGACATTCAGAATGTCAGAAAAATCAATATTTACAATACTTAGCCCTAGTACCTTTGCGTCTGAGTGCTGACACTGGAGGCTCCTTCCAAATGTGTTAAAGAAAAGGCTTCTTATAGAAAACTGGCATGTCTGCCATAAGAGCCCCTGTATGAACTGTTAATATAAAATCAATGACGCATTAGACCGCATTCCGTTTATGCGGGTGCATACCGTAATTTTGTTTGTCGAAATATTGTCATTACTGCTGTTATGTAAGGAATTATATATAATTATAAAAAGCATACACACTCAGGAGTAGGAAGGAGGTGATGCGACACAATGCGCAGCTGAAGCGTATTTAGAGCATCCTTTTCGCGCTGTTATTATAGAAAAAAAAAAGAGTATTTATATTTGTTTATGAGACAGACAGAACTTTTATATCAAAATAAGGCGGCACACCTTCTGATCAGTCTGGTTCAAGATTTAATTTAAGTGTATAATGCAATATTATTACACATTATGAGTTTGTGTTCATACATATGAAGAAACAAAGCGTTGTTTACTAGAAAACAGCCCAGGTGATGGGAAGTCTTTTCTCCTAGTCAGAGAGCTCAGGACTTAAGTAGTTTTATTTTATTTTATTTTATTGTATTTCTGCTTTTTGTGTGCTTGGAGTATTATAAAATGAACCTCTACACATAACTGGAAAAAGTGAACACATCAAACATTGCTGTTGCCAAGGGTGTAGTGAATCTGTATTTTTATTTTTATTTTTTTTATTTTTTTCACCAATAAAATCCTCACAGACTGTTCTCACAGACTCATAAATTTCATTCGAGTAGATGATTTTTTTTTTTTCCCACCATGGTCTGTATGGCCAGTTCGCCACAAATTCATTGCCATTCAGTGTAAATGTACTCTAAGCCTTAGGAGCATTCCAGATTAATCTTATACACCACATTTTGGGTTACCCACCCAAAGAATGTTTTTCAGTAACAACCCGTAAAAATGTTTTATAGCAACGACACGTTAAAAAAAAAATAATAATTTGTTGTGTTTAATGCTGTCGAACATTTGCTGGTACGTACTTACATTTTAGCAGCTATAAACAGTTGTTTTCATACCAACCTTTTTTTTTTTAAAGTAATAGGACAAACGTTATAAGAAACCTTAAAATACTATGTTCTCATCGCCTGTAACGGAAAATGTAAATCTCACAGCCGTACATGATGATTTTAAATATCCATGTTCAAGTTCATGCTGCTTCTGAGCTCATCTTACTGTATCATAACCACATACTAGGAAGTTTTCGTTCTTAGTTCAGTTAAAAGTAACATCTGGAGTAATGTTTCCATTTATGTTGGGCTTCATAAAGTTTAACGATTTCTTTAAAATCCAACGCTATGATAAACAAGTGGTCTGAGGGCAGGACACTACATTTTAGAGCAGATCTTTCATGTTTCCTAGCATGCTTTAATATTAAGATTTTTGAGGAAGTCGTTTTATTTTAATTAAGCATGAGCAAAATAAGAAAACAACTCCACCACAAGTCGAATCTTGCCAACAGGCTCCCACCAACAGCCAGACCAGACCAAAGCTGTATAATTACTCAGAAGTGTTCCTGCAATAAATCTGAAAGAATTTTGGGAACATCTTTAATTATACACACAGAGAAGACCAAATAAGTGCAGTACCACTGGGAGCACTTTTATGTTGAAGGTATCTAAGGAATGCTGAATTTACCAAAACCTCTTAGGATCTTGCGAGTAACGACATCTCTGAGTGTATTCACACTTGAGCTGAAATGAACACTGATGCAATTTCTAATTTAGTACAGTTCAAATTTAAATGTTATTCATCACACACATAACCATACACAGTATGACGTGCAGTGAAATGCTTTAAAATCATTGGAAGCACTGACAATAACACTGCTGTGAACCAGACTAGCACGCTTAGACCCCATGAGAGGGTCATTCTTGGTCTGCTTCCAGAAATATATATATATTTTTTGTTGAGGAAATAGAAGTTTCTATGTTTGACACTTTGAATGATACTAAAATGAGACTGACTTAAAACATCTAAGGATTCTATTTAACACCTTTTGGCTGCGTGTTAAATATGGCAAGTAAGCAGCAGCTAAAATGACACAGTGTGTTATTTTTCCCTGTTTTGGTCTGCACCAAGAAAGTTGCGGTACAGGTGTGATCACACTCTTAGAGCTCATTTTCAAGAGGACCAAAGCACAAACCTCTGGTGCTTTACATACGTATGCTCCTGGAAATACAAACGTGAGATGACACAGCTGTAAACAGCAGTCATGCATGACACTAATTTAACTGATTATACCCCAATGTTTATTCATAACTGGATGACAAATTTGAATGTATCTATGATGCATTTATTACACTTTATTGCCTGGAATAACTGACCTGATTGTTATTGCCCTTGGTCCAAGATCTTTCTTAGTTAACATTGATAGAAATAGACACTATTATTCGCCAAACAAAGCGACACACCTCCATGGCTAATCTTTGTGCTGTCAGGAATTTCCATGGTTGCAAAACAAGCCCGTATTTAGGTGGTGTTCTGGAAATTTGATCTCTGCTCAGTTTTTATCCAGAGGACCTTAGACAAGCCTGGGGCGGGACAGAGGAGACTCTGTACTGCCATTGTCCAGCACTCTTGGCTATTGTCTGCCCTCTGATCACCCCTTTCATCTGTAAGAAATCCATACCATGGAGGGAAAAAGTAGAACGTATTAGCTTACAAGATCAGTGAAGTGAAGGTCTTTAGGAGGGACGTTTACCCATTGTGGGAGAGGTCGAAGATTTGTTAAGTTGAATGTGCCAGATTCATTACAAATTCCAGTTTCCAGTGCTGGAAAACCAAATCATGACGTAATAGAGAAATACAAGAGCTAATAAGGCTTGTATTGACCTCCTGAGAGCCAAATTCTAATGTTGTGTTCTTCACGTCCTTTCACTGTTTCTGTTTATTTGCACCTGATAACTACTGAACCAGATCAGTGTCTACGGAAAGGAAGAGGTTTGGCAAAAGTGTGATGCCCAGTGGTCCTCTTACAGTATGAGGCTCTTGCAAGGATATACACGTGGTGTAGTTGGGAGTTGTCCTTATATAAGGACAGTCAGGGTCACGTGCAGATAGAAGTCTCTGAGCAAGCTTGCATTTACATAAAGACTAGGATAAAGTCATTTGAGCAATAAATTCTGAAGGTTTCAGTAACATGGAGGTAACATGAAGCTGCACTTCATGAAGTTCTCAATGGACATAGCAGTGATGTAGCTGTAATATTAGCAGCCTGTATAATCTGATATTCAAACTGGCTCTAAAGCATATGGCAGGTGGTATGTGCTTTGACACGTACTTGCTAACATTACAACATCGTGTCTGCATGCCAATTCGGCAAGCCCGGAGATGAAAGTTACATGAATTGCTTTAACTGGAATAATGCACAATTCTAATTGGTGTCTGTTTTCGCTGTCAGCTTGTGGACAGTGAAATTGGATTACAAAAAAAAAAAAAAACATGACATATTCATTTTATATATCTCAGAGAAAACGAGTGTTAAAAGATAAGGCCTGTCATTATTCAGTCTTTTAACATTTCGTGAAGTGACATTATTTGTTCCGAGGGTGATATTCCTGTGCAAGCTTTATGAGTTTTGAGCTTCGCTTTAAACACAAACACTTGAAAATATCTTAAAATAGTGTACAATGGCCCACTTGTTGTCTATCTTTGGTGAATTTGGAGCAGATAAATTTTTTTTTAAAACAGAAGGGGAACAAGCAGAAGTAACAGACATGTCACTGCTTACATGCCGTAATGGTACAATAAGCGCGAAGGATGAAGATGATCTTCACTTGTCCTATCTGAGCCAGGCATTTCATCGCTCTCCCAGAAGGAGCAGATTTTACAGTACCAGTGACCGAGAGCAGCATGACTTGCCTCACTCAGATGTTTCTTCCATCTCCTTGGCCTCTTTTAATCCCAGAGGGCAGCTGTTGACATTGTAGCCAAGTATGAATAGAAAGATGCATCCCAGCATCCCAGTGAGGGGGAAATGCCTTTCACTCATAAGAGCTCACAAGCCAAATAGTTTCTACACGTCTGTGAATGTGTTTTTCCTGCATATTTAAAATGTAAGTGACCTTTCAGTGGGCATCGAATCAGAGTGCAAAGATAAAAGTGCTCAGTGTCAGCTGAACCAAATCAGTCGAACCTTGTGTGCGAAATTGTTTATATATATATATAAATTTTGGACTTGATTGCATGGCTTAATAATTAGAAATATATTTTTAAGTGCCCAGGTGAAACTATCTATAATCCTTGTTAACTGCACTCAAAGGCTGTGGTTCAAATGTGCCACTTAAACTTCCTCCAGTCATTGTACATTATGACTATGTTTTCTCTTTCTTGCCCTCACCCCGTCCCCACACCTATCAGCCCCCATAGTGCACTCTGGCCTCAGATGCTGGCCATTAACTTTCACCAAGCTGCTCTGTAATGTGAAGGAATGGCGTGCCCTCGGCACAATGAAATTGTGACTGGGTCATTGTTAACACATGCCGGTCTAATAGCCTGTCTGTGTATCTGCTTGATGTGGAGCTGTGTTTACTGCACGGCTGCTGATGACCCCGGAATGACACAAATAATGTGTTCGGGTTATCCTATTAGGAGCCAAGGTAGAGAGGAGAAAAGCCGTGTGTAAAGCACAAAAACAGCTCTCTGAATGCCAAATCGACCTAATCCCTGCCTTTACAAAAAGATACACATTCCTAAAGCTTTCTCGCAGGCACTCGGCCTCACTGCTCCAGGAAAATTTCCCGGGCTGCTCTCACACAGATTACTCTTATTGCTGATATAGAGAGTGTTCAGATATTTCAAATCCCTGCCCTTCTTATACAAATCAGATGAATTCTTTATTGAATGAAACTCCATAAAATCCCGGCTTATTATATACAATAGTTATTCCTCTTAAAGCAAAGTAGCAGCTATAAATTATTCAGCAAGTACACGAGAAAAAGAAATCGTTCCATCCGATACTCTTAAGAGCTCTTTGGTCTGTCTTTTTGGGTTATGTATAGAAGCTACAACCTCTTTTGAATGATCCAAAGCATCTTAATTGACTTTTTAAAAAAAGTTTACAGACAAATAGGAAAGGCATGTACTGTAGTTACGCAAGCGAGGATTCACTGCTTTTAATCAGTGTAAACAAAATATTAACGATTCTCTGCCAATTCGCTGTCACACATTCACTCGTGCGCCTAATTACCTTATGACTGTCAGACAGTGTAGAACGCCAGAGATTCCTGGTAATGCCTCTTTAAAGATCCTGCTCAAAGGAAGGAAAGGGAATAAAGGAATAGTTATAAATTATGTAAAGCCTACTCTCAAGCTGTTCAGTCACATCCTGCCATGTGGCTCCACTCTTACAGATCCGTGCCATTCTCTTATGTTTTCCCCTTTGGAGGATAAAGCTTAATGCTGGACCTTGAGAAAAAAAGGACTTATGGCAGCATTCTTCCCATGCTGCTACACAAAGGCTGATATTCAGGCTTTGTTTTACCACTAGCAGGGAGTTCTGCATGTATCGAAGACGTCAGCTGATATTGTCCTCCCCCTTTAAAGCCGTTACCCCATGCCCTTTTTGCCCTTCTGTTTCGGCCCAGCACTGGATTTCTGTGATGCTCAGCTTGTGATGTTCCCCTGCTGCTGGATAAATGTTGTTTTGCTATCCATGGGGAAGAGGAGCCTGAGGAGGGACAAATAAGGTAGACAACGTGCACAGAGTGCAGAATCAAAAAATGGAAGATTCAGGCCTGCTAATTAGTGATAATTGCTGTATAGGCAAAGGAATTTGCTTGTTCCTCTGGATAATTATAAATTGTACACCTCCTATAACACCTATATTTCTTGGTGCATGAAAGGTCAAGCCAGTATATTAGCCATCTGTAATAATCACTCATAAAGCAGAAAGACGGAAGAAGTATGCACAAAACGTGATTAGTCTATGATCCACAGTATGTCAAAGCTGTGTCCTGTTAACTGTTATTGGATTACTCTGAATTGCATGCAGATTTACATAGATGTGTGTAAAAACTTTTTAAAAGCTCGAGCTTTACATTCCCAAAACAAAAAAAAATAAATAACAGGGCAATCCGTACCTAAATACAACCTACTGTATATTACATGTAATTTTCACATTAGTCCATATTCTTCAAAACAGACATTGTGTAATTCATTTGTACTGTAGATCAACATGTTACAGCATTAGAAGCTGGTTGTGGCCTGAAAACAAACATTTCGTTCAGTAATATTTAATCTCCTGCACTATTTCTGTCCTATTTCCCTTCACGGCTGACTGATATTCAGTTAACGATCCTTAATGATTGTAGGTTGGAAGCAGATCCAGTATTGTCTCAATGTTTCTGGCTGTGTTCAATAACACCCTGCTCGCTGGCCACTTTTTTATTGGATTGTAAACATGATGAATACAGTCAATTTCAAATCGTTGTATGACGCTAAATACACTTCCTTGTTTTGAATCTTCCCTAAAGATGGTATTTCAATAACATAAGTCGAAATCAATCACAAAAATATATGTCACCCCCCACCTTATTATTATGATGTCGAAGTTCCTTCCACAAATCTGAGGCATTTAGTGTGTATTCATGCTCAAAGAATTCCAATCAGAGCCTCTCTCCTGTCTCAATGTTTTTTTTTTTTGTTTTTTTTTTATGTGCCATGCTGCTTTGAGGCGTACCACACGCTAAGGCTGGGTACTCTGATTCAGTTTTTAAAAGTTGTGTACCACTGAGCAGATAAACATGTAAGATTGCATGCCCAAGTTTGTTACAAATAAATGTGTTTTTTATGTGGTTGCTAATTGCATGCAAAACACAACGTGTAAATTCACAAACATCCACAATAATCTGGCGTTTAAATCTAATGAAATATAAGAGGGCGTGATGCTGTCACGTGATCTTAGGCTTTATCCTTAGATCTCAGCCTTAGAGGCTCCACCTACGGACCACAGAGCCTCTAACATCTATTGGTACGCTATACTGAAACAAAGCTTCAGAATGGCGTTCGGCCCCTAAATGCGTCTGTGTATACACACGTCTGTGTGGTAGTTTGCAGCAGGAAAAAAAAAGCTTCTAAATGTTGCATCCAAACGAGCTTTTCCATCAAATGAATTTTAATTAAACGAAAGCCCTAATTTTTAAGAAGGTCCCACTCAAGTGAGACTGAAATCGCTGCCATGGTTTATTTAGGCTGCCTTTACACTCCTTATTTTACTTCTCATAACAGTTAGTATCTAATGTTTAATTTGTTATTGCATTAAGCCACGCTGATGTTTTCAAACCTTTTGTCAGTACTGCATATGAGCAGTCTGGGGAGCCACAATCCAGTGCTCTGGTGCACTTTATAACATCGCGTCAGACATCAGTAGCACCTGCCTGAAGCAGGATGGGTGGGAAGTGCAGGCTTCGTACGTTTGTAAGATCCTAGATGCATTATCAGACGGAGAAGCCCAGAAGCCATGCCTGGTAAATCTGTCAGAGATTATGTGCAGATGATGGATTCCTCTTTATGGTCCGTTGATCTGGCTGGAATATTTACAGGATGCCATTATGGGAGTGATGGACCATGGAGGGTTTGATGCAGCAGGATGTTTAGGCCTGCCTGTTGTTCAGCCTAGTGGGTTACTTTCAAAGGCGGGAAGGATTGGTTTTCTGATTGTTGCAGCTGGGCTGTCAGCCTTCTGTCATCCTAAGAGGACCTCTTTAAACTGACACATAGTCAGTTGTGATAGCGAGAAGAAATCGATTGCCGTCTTGGACACCTGATGCTCCCCACAAAGGTACATCTATCAAAAAGTATCTAACAATCTATGAGCTCTACATCAGTTTAAGCTTAAGGCAAAACTGCCTGCTACAAATCTGAACTCAGAAAAACATACGCCCTCCAGGATGACCACACCATCTCCTCAAATCCACACCAACGCTTTTCCCACACATGTGCTGAATGAAGGCAAACAGCTGGCCCCCTGTATCTGTGGATCTGTGTTTCACACCCGAGGGCACTGCTGACAGTTAGTGGGAGACATGATTGAGGGAGCGATATAGCATTCAACATAGAGTACTACTAAACAAACAGCAACGATCCTTTATAAATATACCAACACAGAAACAACAATCTTGCTGAAATACACATATGCACACAGGCACGTCTATTCATGGGTAAAAATATATACTGGTTTCAGCCAGGCACAAACATAGACACTCAAGCCTGTGGAAAAAAAAACACCCCAAAAACATGCTTAGTTACTTGGAGGAATTTTTACAGCATGGCTGAGTATTCATCCTGCCATAAAGCAGACTCAAGGCCGTCGTCAGACTCTCTCAATAAACAGCATCGCCAGCACTGTCAGACACGGCACTAAATAGTGGCCATCTGGGTTGAGCTGAGCTCAGTGCATGTGTGGATGAGTGCAATGGCCTCGATTCTTGCTCGGGGCCAACGTGCCCTTCACAAGTGAATCTGCACCAAGTGCTTTAATGTTGAATGAGAGAAAAATGATAGCAGCGTTTTATCTGACAGGCCGTTTCAGACACCACCACCACCACCCCATGCTCCTGTTCTACGCCCCATATGTTTTGTAACAGCACAGAAGGAATTAGTTGTGAAATGTGGTTAAGGGCATTTCACCTCATTGAGTGCCGTTTTAACCTTGGCTCAGGTGGCGTATTGAGGCTGGTAAAACAAAGTCCCTCCTGGCGTAATGTGTTATCTGTTATCAACACCGTGCCAGTAAAAGCTGCTTTATTTTCTCCCAGGTTCTCCTCACCTCCTAACCATCGAGAACAGTTCAGGGCATTAGCCGCAAAGGTCATCTCCATATGCTCCAACAGAGTTTAAACAATTCTCTATTTGCTAATCGTAGTAAAGTCAAAAAGTCACAGTGCAGTCCCAATGGAAAGTGCACATGAAGTGATGAAGTTTAGCATGTGGTTCAGCAGCGTGTGGTTCCAGTGCTCAGTTGTTCCTCTGCATCACATTAACTGGAATGATGGAGTAAGTTTTTAGAGTGTGTACAGCTGCCATGCATGTGTATTGTTCCTGTTCTCCGAGCAATTATCAATGACACATGTTTAATGGTATTTACTGAGCGACAGGCCAGCAAGGGATTCAGGCAGTACGCACAGTCGCAGCTGTTTCTTGAACTGTTAAGCTGTTCTTGCTTATTCTCTCATGGTATCAGATTTTGTATTGTGCACACCTTTTGTGCTCCCACACCCCACAGCATTTTGCTATCTGCTTCCTATTTTTTGCTTGCAAAGCAAACAGTCAACTATTTTTTTTGCTGGCATGGTCCTCTAAGACTGTGTGTGTGTATGTGTGTGTGCATACCTTGTGCGTCCTTTGCGCCAGTAAGCTGTCTGCCTGTTAAGAGTAAACAGTGTCTTTACACCCATGCAAAGTGCATACTCAGCCTATTTTGAGAGCTCATGAGGCTCTTGTCTAAGCAGACTAAAATTTTACAAAGGCAACACTATAGACACACATCTCAAAGGCCCATCTCTGCTTTCTCTGAAATGGGTCTCAACAGGGAGGCCTCCCCAAAAATTGGGGAACTAGTGGTTTTGGAATAGGATGTTCAACAGGCATACACCATCAGCCACAACATTAAACATACTGTATACACTGATCAGCCACAACATACCACTTGCCTAATACTCTGCCTTATTTTACCAAAACAGCTGACACATTTGGGCATGGACTCTCCTAGAACCTTTCTGAAGGTGTACCGTGTTCTCTGACACCAAGATGTTAGCAGCAGATCCTTTAAGTCCTTGTACGGAACAGATTCGTTTCTCCAGCACTTCTCACATATGTTCTATCATATTAATATCTGAGGAATTTGGAAACCAAATCAAAACCTTGAACAGAGTGTAATGTTCCTCAAACTGTTCCTGAATAATGTTTGCAGTGTATGAGGCCACTGCCTTTAGAGAATACGGTTGCAATGAAGGTGTATTAGGTCCATTAGGTGTATTATTAACATTTTATATGTTTGGGTTGGACAGTTTATCACTGTTATATTACAGTATATCGGACCCATTGACAGGTACCAGTGTAATGAGATACTTAATGGTTTTCACGTCACCTGCCAGTGGTGCTAAAGTACTGCCGGATTGATGTGTGGGTATCATGGACATGCGTTTAGTCATATAGTGTACCACAAGCTGGTACAAACCTACATAACTGTGGGAGCATGCAGGATCTGTGGAATGAGGAAGAAAGACTCCACCTGGAGCCCAAGCCTCCCTCTCTCCCTCCCTAAACTCTTTCATTCTTTGTTCGACTGTACCCATAATCTCTGTTTACAGCACATGTGTACACACCTATTTTTTTCAACACTTTAAAACTCTTTTCATAGTTACACATAAAGCTTTGGAGCTTGCATTGAGGGAATGTCCCAGTTGTCAGGGGTGTATTATCCCCCCAATCCATCCCTCCATACGGTTTGGATCATTTTGATCTGAATGTATGATCCTCATATCTGGTTTCCTTTGTTTTCATTTCCTAGGCCAGTAGTAAAGTGGTATGCTTTTTTTTTTTTTTCGCCGGTCTTTTTTGAGCTTTTGTGAGAAGAAATGAGCCCCTTCTGTTCCTGCGTAACAAGGCAGTTTAGGGAGAAAGTGCAGCAGGAGGGGGATTTAAGGATCTCCACCTCCACAGTTTCTCCTCAGATTCCAGCAGACTACATGCTACACATTCATGTCAGGGGCCATTTATATAAGGATCAAATGTCTGATTGAAGATTAAATGGCATAAAAGAAGCACTAAGCTTTAATTAGAAGTTGTTTGGTTCTCTTGCTTATATTGAACATTATATTAAATATTTAATTTAAATATAAAAAAAATTCTAATTGTATGATTATGCATAAGAATATTTATTACTATTACTACTAATACTAATAATAAGTGTGAGTGACATTATCAGGATGTGCGAAAGTATCATTAACATCAGCAGTGACAGACGTGTGCTAAAATTCCCTTCAACAGGAAAAATATATACAGTAATATTATGTCAGAATAATAGATGTGTTATCTGATATAGTGAATAAACACTTGTCCTTGATCTGTGCATTGGATTTCCTTTTTTAAAATTACACTTGAATCAGAGAGGACATAACAGAGAGACACAATGTTTACTATTAAAGCAGTCTCTGTGAATACACTTCACTTTATCTGCACTTATCACCTGTAATTTATTCTTTGATTTTCAGTAACAAACAGAAGTGTATTCACTCTAGTATTCAGTCATTGAAAATGACATTTTCAGACATACGTATCTTTAACGGGATCAGTCACAGTGACACTGGACAAGCTTGGGAGTCTGTTAGCACATAGCGCTTTAGCTCATAAGACATGTGTTGGAGGAAGCATGTTAGTCTCCCAGTTAGCAGGTAATGTTTGTACCCAAGTCTCCATCAGTGAACAGTTAGGAACATCAACAAATTGGAATTTATGTTAACTAAAACACTTGCCCGGGTATACAGTTACACAGTTGTCCATATTGCAGACAGTTACAGAATGGGTTTATTCATGGTCGGGCTATCCGGTATCACCCAAATCAAGATCAGTTCCCTTTTGTGTTCCATTCATCTCGTGTTTTTTTTCCTCATGTCAGTTTGACAAGGTTTTCCTTGTCACCCTTTGCTTGCTCAATAGGGACAAAAAGATTTAAATTATATTTTCATATTTCATATTTTACTTTATTTACATGTCTGTTTTTATGTTCTGATTGTTTTTATTTGCAAAAGTATGAATATAGTTTTGTAAATTGGAAGCATCTGTAATATTTTTGGTTGGCTGGAATGAATTATCTGCATTTACATTATTTCTGCTTCAGCAATATGAAATTTTGCCTTAAGAACTCGCCTCCGGAATGGATTAAATTTGTATGCCAAGGTACCACTGTATATTTCTTTCCTTTTAAAATTTATAGCCGCAACCTACTTCTGTAATGCTGATTTGTGAGTGTGTCCATTGTTAAAGAAATTATATAAATAAATCTATATTTAAATGAAATGACTAGGGTTGGCATTGTAGCCTTGCCCCTTCAAGGTCATAGGTTCCTGTGTGCATTGTGTTTACATGTTCTCCCCATGCTTAATTGGTTTCCTCCGGTTTCCTCCCATGGTCCAAAGACAGGCTGATTAACCTAACTGGTGTTTCCAAATTGCCCATAGTCTGTGTGTGTGTGTGTGTGTGTGTGTGTGTGTGTGTGTGTGTGTGTGTGTGTGTGTGTGTGTGTTCATGGTTGTGCCCTGTGTCCTATAGCACCAGTGGGCAGCACAGTTTGTAATTTACCAATCTTTAAACACATTCAGGTACCGTGGCATTTAATGTTAGTAATTTAATCAGTTGAGTTTGATCAGAAAGTCCCTGAACCCTGCTGGACACTGTCTGGAAAATCCAAGACTGGATTTTAATATCTGTGTGATAGGGATACCTGGCTTAAAATGACCAAGAAGTATAAAGAAAATGAAGGAGGGAAAAAAAACAGGTCATTTGGAGGGCACCGTGTACATATGGCACACCAACGGGCAATTTTCACTTGCCAATCCACCCACTGGCATTTGTTTTTGGAGATGTGAGAGACATGGAAGAAACCTTCATACACAAGGGGAGAATATACAGAGAAACTCAACACAGGCAGAAACCTGAGATCAGGATTAAAACCAGAGACCCTGAAGCTGTGAGCTAGGAATGTTACCAGCTATCAAATTAATGCTTAAATATTCATTCATACATCTTGAAGGCTATGAGGTCAGGGCTATGATGGATCCTGATAGCGGACTGCCGAGTGCGAGGCTGAACAGCAGTGAGTCACTCAGAGCAGAGAAAAGCTTCAGTGCTAGCTTATTTAATGATCAGTGCATATGTCATCCTCACCAGTGTGTCTGGAACGAACAGCCAGCACAAAATGACACTTCACGCAAAAATATTGCCCTGAACCCTGGGAGAGCCAGTGCCAGTTCTAGTAAGGGAGGAGCCCTTTGGCTGACATTTAGATGCGAGAACCCAGAGCGAGGCAGAAATCTCGAGTGGGTCTGAAATGAGCTCTGCTGGAAACATCTCAGCACCAATGTATATGATGTGTAAAAATATCCTCACCTAAAAAAGTAACCCTTGTTGATATTCCCTACCTGCATTGTGTTAAAACCAAAAACAACAACAAAAAAAAACGAAGTGAAAAATGGAAATGACAGGAAGACAGTTATAAGAATAACAACAGCACATTGTGCCTCTTGCACCATCACCGCTTGACACCTCTGGAGAAGTTTCTGAAAGCGCTGGTGTACAGTATGTGTGTGTTGTTCTCTCCGGAGCCCTATAAAGTTCCTTCCGTTAGCAGACAGAAGTTCATGTTGTGATACAGAGCATCTCGCAGGTGCTCTAGGTCAGGAATATGAGAGAGCAGATCTTGGACTATTGACCATTTGTCCTGCCAGTCCGCTGAAACTGTGTCTGCTGTGGCAACACCGGCACATACCACACCAGTTTGCAGCATGCTAGCATCACTCACACTCGTTTCTTATTATAGTTAGATCTACAGTATGGAACAAAGCTGAAACATGTATGGCATTTACGCGCATTATAAGGTTTAAACAAAACAAAGCAATGTGTGATAGCTTGATAGGAAAAAAAGTTAACTATGGTGTTTTTTTCTTTCTGGTCTAGTTTTTCATTCTATGAAAGGCAAATATTATAAACACACTGTGCAATATTAATTTATTTCGTACTTTATACTGATACATTTCTTCTTATTGTGAGAGGGTTTGTATTTTTTTCCCTATAGTCCTAGCTCTTATCCCTCAGCTAGATTTGGCTTTTGTGCAATATGTCAGATACTTTTGGTATGGAATTTAGGAATCCAGAAATACCTGAGATTTATTGCAAAATTTATTGCAAAATATTTTTGCTGCACACAATAGATTCAGATTGAAATGATTTTCACCCTTTTAAATCAACTGGCACTAAAAGTATATAAACCCTTTTTTTTTCAGGCAGACACGAGAGCAGGAGACACCTCCGGACTTTTTCTACTTTTCAGATTTTGAGAGACACAATGCAGAGATCGCTGCTTATCACCTGGACAGGTAAATATCCCTCACCTGGGAAAGGTCAGACATTTTTATGAATACAATTCAGTGTATACATCCTTTTAAAAACATGTCATTTTTACCGTAGAATTTTTCAAGTTTTTAAGTAAAATATAGTGAGTACTTACAGTAATAACTCATTTTATGTGTCTGTAGAAATAAGTACACATGTACAGTATATGTCTAGGGTCTGTTTGCTGCAGGATGTTCCACTGAGAAACCTGATGTAGGTGTGTGAACGTGTGTGCATGATGATGCGCAGTTATCGAGAGTGCGAAAGAACACTGTGTGTGCAAGAGTACGTGTCGTTGTGTGTGTTCGGGGGAGTTAACAGACATAACATGGACTCCGCAGAGGCCGTGGTGACTCACTCACAATCAGTGCAACTCCCATTTGTAAACATCCACCAAGCTGACTTCAAAGCATGTGTACATACAATCAGTGACTGCTCCGGGGTCACTGACGTGAGGTGGAACAGAGGGACAAGACGTCAGTCAGTCAGTCAGTCAGTCAGTCATGGATATATGTTATTATCATGCCACTGTAGGTTTAAAACTTAAGGATTCATTTTAGAATCTGATTGACCCTTTTTACTGATTTTTCCTACCGCATATTAATTGTGTAATGAATCTAGCTGTTTGTTACTGTAGTCAATGCTGTGAGCCTTTTGCAGTTCGTTCTGCTGGGATAAAATGCAACAATCGAGAAGGCCCAGTACGGCTCAGGTCAACCTTCCTTTGCTCTCTCCACACATCTGGCCCTCAGCTGTAACCTCTCACTGCCCACAGGCATGCGTGTGGGAAGAGAGAGGAAACCAAAAGCATGAAAAAGCCACCTTCCTTCTAAATATAAGTTTGTCTGGGTTAGCCAAAAGTGCTGGTTTTTAGTTCGGCGTCTGGTGAATGCAGCATTGCTGAGTGAACCTCACACTCCTCAGCCTTGACCTCCACCATCATATCATTAATGATCTGGTTTTAGTCAAAGGCCTTCGCTCATGGCCCCCTTGGGCAGAAACCTCTCCTAGAAGGCTCCGAGCCCCTTTTCAGTTTCTCTCCTGGCTCACGCTGTGCTCAGACACCGAAGCAGAATTTCTGCTGCACTTCTCTCCTTCCCTTTGCTGCTTCTGTCAATGCGACTCAGCAATTAGTAGCTTCGAGTACAGTCATCCCTTAGGCTCAGTCCATTACGTGTTATTCAAGATGAATATTTAAATTTGCTCTGTCAGCAGAAAGCCTCTGAGGAGATGGAGTGCGTGTATAAAATGAGGCATGCATGCTGAATGCCTATTAGAGCATGAACGGATGGAGACGTTCTCATGTCCTGGCAGGCTGCATATACATTAGCGGCTCTGAGAGAAGTGCTCAATAACTAGGCCAAATACTGAATAAAATAGTGTGGAACTATCAGGTAAAGATTTCTATCTTGGGTTTGAAAGGATTAAAATAATATGCATGGTTGCAAGACATGACAAGTTGAAGCTGTTTTAAAGACGTTTGTTGGAATTAATTGCTTTAAATCTATTGCATCATAAGATTCTTTTTATGGTAGTCATTTTTATGGTGTTAAAACACAAGCTTAAAAAAATTCAACATTTACATCTAGTTGCTCTTCTTTCATGCCAAATTTTATTTTCTAGTCTACTGTAGATATGTAGGAGAATAAACAGTGTGGCTAAAGCGCCCTCTGCTGGTTGCATCAAGTAACAGACTTAGTTTCAGACTTTTTCTTCTGAATCAAGTTCACTCATCCATCCATCCATAAATGACAAGGAACATCCTTGTGACTGGACCTAATAAAATATTTATGGTCAGACTGTGATAGCTAATGAGTGTGCATTTAAATGCAGTCCACTGGTACCAGAGTATGAGCCATGCTGTGAAAGGGTTATGAAGAAGTTCTGTTGGACTTCATAGTTCGACGCAGTATACTTTGCAACAAATTTTTTCCTTTTAAGTGTTAATTTCAAATCATTAAAAGAAATCTTTTTTTTTTTTTTTTTGGAATAGGATCTTGGATTTTCGGCGAGTTCCTCCAGTGGCTGGTAGGCTGGTGAACATGACCAAAGAAATTAGAGATGTAACCAGAGACAAAAAGCTGTGGAAAACTTTTTTCATCTCTCCAGGTACTGAACCTAAAACTCTTAAATCTTATTGTACATAGATTTTATTCCACCCACACTTTGGCTACTTTCTGTTCTCTTTTTCGGGTTGAGTCTTCCTTCGATTGTCTCCTGTTTAATTCTGTTGATCAGTCTAAGCCATTTAAACCTGCTATGCAAGGATGACCTTATGAACTTTTGACTAAAGACTGTCTGGATTTACAGACTGACTCTCATTATAAGCTATGATGATAGAATCTAGGATAATGATTTATCCTCAGAATACAAGCATATACAAAATTGCATTGCAGAGTAACCTTTCTTTTTTTAATATTATCATATAAATTAACATACAGTATGCTTTCCAGGACAAAAGGAATCGAATCCACTGAAAGCAGTTACTTACTATTATGCAAGAAAAAGAGTTGCATTTGGATGAATATACATTAGTCTATGTCTTGATCTTCAGTTGCTGCCCAGACAGTTGCATGGTACCAGGGGTAGCTCAGTGGTTAAGGCATTGGACTATGGTTCGGAAGATCCCAGGTTCAAACCCCACAACCACCAAGTTCCAACTGTTGGGCCCTTGAGCAAGGCCCTCAACCCTCAACTGCTCAGATGTGCAATGAGATAAAAATGTAAGTCGCTCTGGATAAGAGCATCTGCCAAATGCCTAAATGATGAAAAGCTTAGACAGACTCACAGGCCTACAAAACCGCCTCCTTTCAATCAAATATAAAGATGAAATTATTTGCACCAGTGAGTGAAATATGAAAATAGTTACATTGTCCTCTGAATGGTTCAGTGAAGGATTAAACTAAAATGCAGGAGGGGTGGTATAACCAAGCACTAATAATCAAGCAAAACAGGATAATGGACACTAGGGGGCAGTGTTGCTTTTTGCATCCTGACATTTCACAGCAAAAAAATAAAAAATAGAAAAAAGGCCCAACTAAGAGTGCACCAGCTTTGGCATTGGATTTATCTCTTTCAATCATTTTCACCCTAACAACCCTTTTCTCCTCCACAGCCAATAATATCTGTTTCTATGGTGAGTGCTCGTACTACTGCTCCACTGAGCATGCTCTGTGCGGGAAGCCAGATCAGATCGAGGGATCTCTGGCAGCGTTTCTTCCTGACCTGGCCCTAGCCAAGCGCAAAACCTGGAGGAACCCCTGGAGGCGCTCCTATCACAAGCGCAAGAAGGCTGAGTAAGCACCATTCACACCCTCACTAGATCCACCAAAATGACTGGGCTTACTTTCAGCCTTATATAGATAATGGGATAGATATTAGGTAGACATGATCAATGATTAAGACACGGTCTTCATCGTGATCCTAAATGATTTGTTTTTGTCTTTGGGTTTAAATAATATAACACACCTCCCCCAGAGCAGATACACTCAGTTTTCACTATCAACTCAAACTAATCTATTCTGGAAGTCATTGAGGTACTGAAACTTTGAATAATACTGTCTCGTGAATGAAGGCATAAATCTGATTGACATTTACAGAAGACTTTAAGAGACTTCAAGCACAGTATGGCGATGAGACTCTTAGCCATAGTAAAACATTTAAATGGAAACGCTTTAAAGAAGGTCTATCCTGAGGTGGCTCTGAGCCCACTGTCGTTGTTCTCGTGAACATTCAGAGAGTGGAACGCCAGATCCTTGAGCCAAAATAGAGAGATAACTTGTTGCCATCTTGTTGGAGACACATCCGCCATCATTTACGAACACCACTTGCATGTAACAGGAACTTAGCTGGGAGTTATTGCCACATCCTCCATACATGTTCCACATTTTTGGGGCTTTAAGTAAGTTCCTAGGAGGACAGTGTTTCAGACGTGATGCAGGAAGTCCGATCATGGCATGAATCAAAATAAATAAAATAAAGTAAAAATGTATCTTAAAAGCTTTATGCAATATTAGTAAAAAAAAATTATGGGACTCCAAGAGCGTATTATTCTAAACAGATCCTACATTTGCACCACAGATAGTCTTGATAGTTTTGTGTGTGATCCTAGGTGGGAGGTCGATCCAGATTACTGTGAGGAAGTGAAACAAACTCCCCCGTATGACAGCGGCACTCGGCTGCTGGACATAATGGATATGACCATCTTCGATTTCCTTATGGGTAACAGCCGTCTCTAGGTTGTAATGCCAGTTTAACTTGTATTTGTTCGGATCCTTATCGGAAATACTAATTTATGTTCTTTACAGGAAACATGGATCGTCATCACTACGAGACTTTTGACAAGTTTGGAAACGAGACCTTTATTATTCACCTTGATAACGGAAGAGGGTAAGATAATGCTTCTTTTTTTTTTTTTTTTTTTCTACGAATTTTAAGAGAATTTTTATTTTATTTATTAGAACACTCAATATGTAAATATGTTAAAGACACAGAGGGCTTGAATATTCTTTGTAATTTTAGATTTGGCAAACATTCCCATGATGAAGTCTCGATTCTGGCACCTTTGAGTCAGTGTTGCAGGTTAGTCATAAAATCTTTATGTTTTATTTATTTTATTGTACAGGGTGGCCAAAAGTCTGGATCCATAGGCAAACAAGTAAATGCTATAATATTTACTAGCAGATTCTCTATTTTTTGTGTACATAAGAGAGAGAGAGAGAGAGATTCGAAGGCAGCTTGAGTCTGATATAAAAAGAAAAATATCAGATTTCATATAAGAAAAAATTCCTTTGGATCCAGACATTAAACCAGCATGTATACACACTTAACTAGGTGTGATGTCTGAAATATTGTAGAATATTGTTTCAAATAATTGTAGTTAATGTTTTTACTGTCATTCTAGGATGAACACCTAAGTTAAAGTACAGTATAGTACAGGATAGGATACTGTAAGTACTGTACGTATATGTAGTAAGGCATTAATTTTAAACTAAACAATACCAGGTAAAAATAATAGAATATCCTTATCCTGCCACTGCATTATCACGAATTGTGTTGTGTAATAGTCACAAATAATTTTAAAGAATTTAAAGAGCCTATACAAACCAGCATTGAGGCCATTTTCATAGCTGTTGTGCATGGCTTATCATGTGGTCTAGCTTGATAATTACTACACGATCGCTGCATTTCAACAGAGTGAAGAAGTCGACCCACTTGCGACTGCAGCTGCTGGCTAAAGAGGAATACAAGCTGAGCGTACTCATGGAGGAGTCACTGCAGAGAGACTCACTGGCCCCCATCCTCATCCAGCCCCACCTGGAGGCCATGGATCGCCGTCTGCGCCTCGTGCTGCAGGTACTAGCTGACTGCATCGAGAAGGAGGGCTACAGCAGTGTGGTGGAGGATGATATGATCTTGGAAAAAATGGACAAAACCTTGGCTCCTCTGAGGTAGTAGGTCTTCTGGCTTTCCAGCATGTCCTAGCAGACAAGGAACTTCTCACAAGGGAAGCTCTCAACGATGACTTTTTTTGAATTCAGTGAATTCCAAAGACTCCATCTGCATGGTCAGTGGACCATGTCCGTCGTGTTAAAGACATACATGTGGACAACATGTGCGTCGCTGCCTGAGTATGTGGACATTTGCGTCTTAACACAGTATAATGGGGGTCTTTTATTCTTGCTCTTTATGAGAAAGAAGAACTGTGCATTTAACAGAGGTTTCTTTTTGTAAGTCAAAGAGCTTTGAGTGGAGTGCAGGTTAGCTCCAATATATGTAGCTGCCAATAATTATTTATTAAGTTTTCTATTTATTTTCGAGAATTGTTTGACCAACTTTTTTTTTTTGTTGATACAGAAAAAACAGATGGGTTCAGAGAAAACTTTAACGAAATTTCAGTGTTTGTGATAGCATTTAGAAAGTGATTGTTTTGTGTATTAAAGACATTCCTGATATAGCCTGATGGATACTAGGATAAAATCCTACTTACCGTATCACGTGCTCAACATCAATAAATCACATTAACGCAATCTGTATGACCACCTGAAGGGTTTTTAGCAAATCTTATCGTAAATATAATTACAGCGTATTAGAGAAGTTGCCTAATATCGTGAGTTAGGTCAGGGTGTGTTCATTTATAAGACGAGCTGGGTTGAGATAGACGATACAGAGTAAATGAGTTACACCATAAATGTTTGCAGTAAATACTTGAACGGACCTGCTTTCTTTGCATTTTTACTTTGAGGTTTAGCCTACATGTATAACAGTGGTACTTTGGCAACGTACACAAAATTGCATCAGCATTCATCAGTTCCTCTGCATATTTAAGTTTGATTTTGACTGATTTACAGCATTTCAGTGGGCTTTGTATAAACTGTGGCGTGATCATGCTAGGTTGGAACGCTGCTATGTCAAAAGATTTTACATTTAGGAATTCTGAGCAAGCAGGGTACTGAGATATGCATAGCTGTGCAGAAAAAAAAGCTCTCTTTCTCATTTTTTTTCTTTATCTCATTTAATGTAAAGGTGACTTGGTCTCTTTTCAGCTAGTAAGCATGAACATGTCAGTGGGTTTTGGTCTAAAGCCTTTTATTTTATTCAACAAAACACTCTGTCTTGTTTATACTAAACCTTCATTGAAACCGTTTCTTTTTTTTTAGCATGTGTATTCTACGATCATGGTTTTGACATTATCTATAGCCTTGTATTTTCTTTACCATTATTTGCTGTTCTTTATTTTTAAAGGGAGAGTGAATGTTGGTGTTAATGTACAAAGCAAAAACCTTAAACTGCACTAGTGCATATTTCAGTATCTGTTGAAAAAAGACTTATGTACATATTATGTGAATCCATTTCCTGTGCAATCATAGAAATACTTGAACATGTGGGTTCTATGTAAATGGGTTACACAATTAAGAAATGGCATTGCATTGCCAAATTAAGGTTTTCTGTTACACTCATTGTATATTATTTTACAGATTTTCATATTGAGTTCAGTCAGAAATATCACTAACATACGAACTTTAGAGACGCATACATGCTTTTTAATTGCACCGTTTCTGTATAAGGTTTCTTTTTCATGTCCAAGTGCAATAAACTGACCATTGCTGCACATCTGTGTGCTGCGTACTAATTGGCCCGAGTGTAGTCGCACAAGTATTGTTATAATAATTAGTGTTACACTGCAAAACAAATTTTAGTTTTCCACAGCTGGAAAACCAGACGTTTATCTGTGACATCCAACCAGTATTAAACCTCAAATTGAAGGAAATCTCAAATAAATAAATAAATAAATAAATATTCATTTGTAGGCTATAGATTAATATGTAAATTGTTAAGAGTTTACTTTCCCTTAAATGTCCCACAATTTAAAATATATGTCATCTTTAATAATTCATGCTGCAATAGTGGAAAAAATCCCCAAACCGCTTAATCATTTTGTGGAAAAGAACAATTTTACATGATTTTTACAGGATTTTACGGCTTTAGTTAGTTGTGAATGTGTGTGAGTTATGATGACCTCCACATGCCCTCAGCTGAGGGAACTAGCTTCTAAGTTTAGAGACACAACAATCCTAACAGAGGACGGAAACAGAGCAGAAAGTGAAGTCCCTCGAGACAGCTAGAAGTCAGTAATCGCGATCAGACAAGCCGCAGACACCCAGCAGAGGAAAGAGCGACATGGGAACTCAGCAGAACTTGCACCGGTAGACTGGGTTGCCAGATCAGACAATTATGTAGCTGAAAATGACCTTGGGTTGCTTGGAATAATCTGTGCATTTGTTTGTTGATTATTCGATATTTTCTGTAGCTGTTGATGGCTCGTAAAATCGAGGGTGGAGAAACTGGTGAAAGAGATCTGGAAACCGATCATTCCTGATGCACCGCTTTATGCACTGATTTTTTTTTTACGCAGTAAGAAAAGCTTTCTTGGCATTTTAAACTATTGTTGTTGTTTTTTTATTTTTATTTTTTATTTCTTATTTATTCATAAAACTATATCACTTTAGTAATTCTATGGTTTGCCAAAAGCTTTTTACTAACACTATTAGTGTGTTTTCAGACTGCACATACACCTCCAGGTGACATGTCAAAAGCAAGTCAGCCACAAAGATCATTCAATCATATGTTCTCAGAAGAAATATAAGCGACATGAGATGCTGTTGACATGTGTGGCATGTGTGTGCATGCGTTCACACGCATGCTCCACCAGGCAGTAGCAGCAGTATCTCAGCTCGGAGGCCACACACACACTGGAGCCGCCGCAGGCTGTTTGCCGGCCTCACAGTAAACCCTGGCCCCTCATCTGGTCTGTTCAGGCTCCTTTTGAACACACACGTCCTCCTGTTTAGTCACGGAAACGCAATTTATGCTCATTACACAACATTATAGATTACATCTACGGAACTCGATTGGCTGCTGTTAGATTGTGCGATTCGGACTCCAAGCAAATACGCTGCTGTGTGGAACAAACTCGGTCAAGAAACCCAAACACTGCAGGACCACTCCTTTTCCATGGCTTCGTTACAGGGCTGGAGTCTGTATTCGGTCACTATTACGTGTCTTTATCTATTTTTTAAAAAAGAAGCTGGAGGAAAGAAAATCTTAGTTTTCAAGACAGGACAGGACCACCCGCAGTCCCAGAGTGAGCGACTGAGTGTGAGGGTGTTTGCTGGCTCCATCATTAAAGCCCATTCAGAGCAGCAGCATTACACAGAGGGGGAGGGGGAAGGGGGGACAGGCGGGGGGAGAAGTGTGGGGGGGGGACTAAGGGGGCAGGAGGGGGGTCCCACCACATCAGGCCAACACTGGAGTGTGCTCACTTCACCAAGTTCCCTTCTGCTCTGAACAGCCCTGACTTACTCTGAATAATCATTGCAGGTGACTTCCATCCTGCACTTCACACAATGTTCGACAATTCACAGTACCCCTACAACTGCTTTAATTACGATGGAGATTATCCGTCCTGTGGCACTGAGGAGGAGAAGAAAGTGTGCAGACCTGCTTACAGGTATTTGCTTTAATCATTATTATCATTTTTAAAATAATATTATTATTATTATTTCTATTATTATTATTATTATTATTATTATTATTATTATTATTTAGTGTTGTTAATGTTTATTAGACATACTACTACAATATACAGGGAAATATTTTATTTATAACAGTTTCAGTAATTATATTCAAGTTTTTATTTCTAATTACCTTTATTTTTTATTAATAGTAATAAGAATAAAGTAGTATTGATATATCAATACCAAATACCAAAGTATATTAGTTATATTATCAATTATATTATAGCAACCGTTACTTATTGCCTTAAATATTAATTTTTGGTATTAAACATAATGAGTAACAATATTATTATTATTATTATTATTGTTGTTGTTGTTAGTAGTAGTAGTAGTAGTAGTATTATGGATGTTAAAATTTTGGTCAGAAATTGTTATTTATTATAAATATTGCTATAAAAAATGCATCTAAAACTAGGATTTTTTTTTTCTTACAGTTTAGTAAGAATTAATGCAAACAGTGTTAATATTACTCATGATGAATAAAAGTTCATGTGTAAAAGTAAGTAGCTCAGTTATCCAAACAACGAGAATAATTATCTACTGTATGACATTTTTTGTATTTCACAACAGGGGTTGAAACCTCTTTGCTGTCTATTTCTCATCAGTCTTTTCTCTCTACATCTCACAGTTACATTGCTCTGATAGCCATGGCCATACAGCAGAGTCCAGAGAACAAAGTCACCCTATCGGGCATCTATGAGTTCATCATGAAAAGATTCCCTTATTACAGATCCAACCAGAGAGCCTGGCAAAACTCCATCCGCCATAATCTCTCCCTCAACAGCTGCTTTATAAAGGTAAGCCAGGTGCCAAAACTTTATATGGCACAAATGCATGCCAAGGTTAAATTAAATCAGAATTGTAGTAAGTAGAGAGCGAGCAGAGCCCTGCTCACAAACAGATGCACTGTTTCAGGGTTGAACTTGTGCTACTCAGCTTGAGCTTGTGTTTTATTGACTTTCTGCCTAACTAACACCTGTAACTAAACACACACATTGAGCCACATTTTCAATTTCATAGGATTTGTTTCCTCAGGTACCTCGCACCGAGGGCAATGAGAAGGGGAAGGGAAATTACTGGACTTTTGCCACAGGCTGCGAGTCCATGCTGGACCTCTTTGAAAATGGCAACTTTCGACGCCGTCGACGTCGGCGACGCAACTTAAGTCTGGGCTTCAGGGAACCGTCTGAACCGTTCAGCCCCATGGACCCTCAGCAGAACACTACGGTGCAACCACTTCTCTCCGATCCATTTTGTCCAGAGAGTTCAAACAACAGAGTAGACCAGCGCAATCCTCCACTCAGCAAACCCGAGCCAGAGATCAAATTTAGCATCGACTACATTCTGTCCACACCAGACCCCGCGCCAGGGTTCAGACCTCCACACAGCAGCTCTGTAGGAGCTGTGATACAACATTTGGAGCATCAGCAGCTTAACCTGCACTACTGGACCCTGTAACCTGCACAAAAAACTTGGG
The DNA here is from genome assembly GCF_024256425.1 of Clarias gariepinus. Classification (NCBI taxonomy): domain Eukaryota; kingdom Metazoa; phylum Chordata; class Actinopteri; order Siluriformes; family Clariidae; genus Clarias; species Clarias gariepinus. The sequence goes on from NC_071113.1 coordinate 13,723,379, forward strand.
AAAAATCGTGAATTCTCACCAACTTTTTTTTTAAAGTGTGATGCAAATTAGTTGGGACAATTATGTGATTGTTCATCTGATTTTTGACATCAAATCTTTAAACACAATGTAGGTACATATGGCCTGACTAGTACACATGCTACAGTGGATTAATAGGAAAAAAATCTGTAAGTTAAAAAAATGCACAGATTATTATTATTATTTTTATTTGTTTTTTACCTTGTTCATAGGTCTTGAAAGCAGATTCTATCTGAGTATTGGGAATAAATTTACAAGAATTTTTTTTTTTGCTGAAGACTAGACACAGATAAACTTCTGCTTTGGTTCCCTAACATATCTTTTTGAGTTTAAAGATAATAATGACTATATTCCTAAAGCTTTATAATTGTGCCACTGCCATATAATTAATATGGTCACTGCCTTTCCTTAGCTTATTTTAAATCGTTTTGGGCTTCAGAACCTGAACTGCAAAACACAGTACATGATTTGTTCACTGTGATTGTCCTGCCTTTTGAGATTAAGCGTTCATTATTGCACCAAATATTGGAGAACAATAAAGCACATTTCAACATTTATATTTACATCTGTTTTATAGATAGACCATACCTCTTTTGCATAAAGAATTAACTGACCATTTTATTTGTTTGACAAGAGGCATATGTTTGCAAATTACATATACTTAATTTAGTTTTTTTTTATATATTCTGTGCTCAGAGAACAGATTTCAATTTAATAACTTAATAATCACTGTAAAATGTAACATGGATCATCTCTGCTCATTCAGTAGGTTAGCAGAAATAACCGTTTTGTGCAATACCAACATATACAGCGTGTGTGTATGTAATACAGTAATGTAATTATGATTGTATTTTATATTGTATATAATATGTATTCATTCTTTCTGAAGAACAAAAAACAGCAACACATGACAGGTCAGATAAAAATATTTCTAATCAGGTGGTACCATATATCTAAGAGCTAATTTCAAAACGACATCAAAAATGTAAATATCATGAAACATCCAATTTTTTTCACCATTTCTGTCATAATGTGACAATTAAATCTACAAATAAGCTTTATACAAAATAACTTGATGAATAAAAAATAACTAAATGAATAAAATCATTAAGCAATGCAGAGCATTTAACTAAATGAATATATCTTAAATAAACAGCTGCTTGCTAAAAATTTTAAAACAATATCAATCCTAACCCTAACACAGTTTATGATGATGAAAGTGTCAGAACAGTTCATGTTAAAGGATTAAAAATATGTCATTTTTTGTATTTTAAATTCTCTATTTCCATGACATGGTAATTAACATGCTGCCAAACCAGTGCAGTCTAACCTTCTCCAAATCCGACTAATCTCTCTGACTGACCTTTTCCTTTGTGCTGAAACAGAGTCGCTCTCAATTTGATTCTGCCGCTCTATTAGAATACATATCATTCATAACAGTGCGTGTTTAAAATGGAAGCCTGTTAACATTTATTTTCCTTCCAAGGTGTATCAATCATTGCGTTTGTACTGGAGAGGGGACATTTTTCAATTTAACCTTTATATTACGGTGTGACTACATCAGGTAGGTTTCGACACACTTACCATGAGTGGCATTTAATATAGTATTACACTTGCAAGGTTAGCAAGAGATGTGACCTTATTCAAATCCTGCTGCCACTACAACACCACTCCCAATGCAATTATAATTAAATGCCTTATGCCGACTTGCAAATCCCCTGATCGATCATTGATATTAATGTTAATATTGCACTGCCCCCAGCCCCTGTCTAGCAGTAGAACTGTTATGGATCAGCAGGTTTCTATTAACATAGCTGTTGATGTTGTGGGCTGTGGTGTGGATATATTTGGGTAAATTAACTTAGCATAAAGTGCTCCAAGGCCTGGGCTTAAAAAATAGTGGAAACAACAAAAAAGCCATAAGCTTCTATATATTCTTTTTTTCCATGATGTAAACTTACTGGTTGTATAAATGCCATGGGATGATTCAGAACAGAATTATTTACTATTTATTGATATTTTTTAGATAGTCAGATATGTTTTGCTTTTGTCTTTGCAAATAAAAATGTGTCTTTTTATAATATTACAGTCATCATTCTTTTTTCCCTTTTTTTTAAATAACATCATTGCATTATGTGGTACCAGTGTGACATTAGTGAAATTAGGAGCTTAGGGCAAAGTAAACAGAATTGAGAGAGGCAATTGGGAAATCAGTGGTGTGCAACAACAACAGCAGCCTTATCATAAACATAAACAGCCAATTTACTCAATCCTTTCTAACTTTTCTCTACAGTTTATAATTGCTTTTTTTAAATGACTCAATAACTCATAAAAAATGTTTTTTTAATTTTTTTGTTAAAAAAAGCATTATTGCATAATGTTTATGTATATAGGAAAGGCAATCCAATTATTAGGTTCCTCATTATTAATAATTTCCTGATGGTCTGTTTTAGCTGAGAATAAATATGAAGTACTCACTGGAGAGTAATGTACACAAGAGTGCTAATAATGATTGTTTCAATAACTTGAGGGCAGAAAGATAATAATATAATTCTTACAATCAGAGAGAAACTCACCAGTTTGCAATTTTGAGATCAATTTTGTAATTCTTTTATGGCATTGTTTAAACCTATTCTAACTTGATTTACCCATGGATGTGCCTTACTGGTATAGTGGAACAGCATTTTTTTTCTAAATGACCTTAGGGAACAATAAAGAATAAAATCAGATGAGTGTTAAACCTATAAACAGAAGCAAAATAATATAACCTCGATTCAGAGGGAATATTCATAAAAATCCCAAAAACTACATAGAAGTATTGATGAATACCATATTTTGGTTTTCAAGACAGGACAAGAAATATACAAACACAAAATAAGTCCATCACCGTGTGTTTAATAGCAAACAGAAAGCATACAATATTTATCATTATGGGAAATGGCTTAACTTTTGGAAAGCCTCAGTACTTATGTAATTAAGTTTGAGGAGTTTTTTGTTGCTTGAACTCTTTGATTTTATCATGGCACTTCTTGTAACTCTGTACATTTGAACAGCCTACAGCACTAGAGCTTTATTCTTAATTAGCTTAATTCCTCACAAATTAGTGGCTTTTATCTTTTAAGCAAATAATCAAGACAGCATCTGGAGAGTAATAGCTGCTCGAGCGTACATGTCGGCACTAATTCTGACGGATCTCCTAGACAGGCACAGAAAGAAAAGGACACATTTGATGCATCATTGCGTAGTGGTTGAAAAAAAAAGGCAGATTTGTTGAAAGGTCACCACCTTGGTATGTTTTATTGGAGATTAGCACATGCATGAGTCAAAGAGAACAGAGTGCAACTTGAGGTATAACAACAAGTAAGCACACAGACCAGCACATCAGTACACAGCAATGTGCGGTTTAGCCGTGCCTTGCACACCCTTGAATACAATACACTCAAAATCTCTTTACAAGTTGTCCTATCTCCCTATAAAATTAATGTTTCCGGCAGCAGGAGTGGGAGTATGCTCATACAGACACATAACACTTCAAATACATATCCAGACAAAAATAACTACTACTATCTATATAAAAATGCTATGAAGATGCAGTGATTTTAAAGAAATGCCTTCCCACAAAAAAAAGAGCATGTGCTGACCACTATGTGTAGTCATTTAATTAACTCTTGGACATTTTTTTTCCTAATTGCAGTAAAATAAATGATTTGTATTATCTTTAAACTGATAGTCATGGTCATTGAACTGTGAGGTGCAAAGGGCTCTAACCAGCTTCCAAAAAGTAAAACACAAACACACTCAGGTTTCTATTAACACAAGCTTTTAAACAAAATAAAAAGTCAAGTTCAAAGTGAAGTTGATCATTGCATTCAGTTTACCATCCCAATAGTGATATAATAAAAAAAGAAATTAAATCACTTATTCCAAACATTCTCCACAAATAGGCTACTGTAATGCAAACGGTTAATGATGTAGTGCAGACGCTGATGAGTGTTATTCTACTAAAAAAACACCTAAACACAAAAATTGCACATATTTGTTTTCATAAAATGAATTAGTGTTTCTATAAATAAAAGATTTCATCATAGGCCAGATGTTATATAAGTTCAGAAAATAAATATTCATAAAATTACTGTAGGTACCTTAAAATTTGTCATTTATATAATAATTGATAATAAGTTGTTGCTTATTAACGTTGAATTGTGATAGCAGAGGAAAATTGTTGTTTCCCATTCTTCAAAATTTACCATTACTCAGTTATAAATACTCATGGAATATTAATTTCCCTCTTTCCATGAATTCTCACTGACAATTTGCCTCTAACTTTTCATTAATCTCACCAAGCCTGACATTTTAAAACATATTCTCTAACAAAATCCTACAAACGCCAGAAACCACTATTTTGTTGCATTAGACCTCATCACTGCTGTCACGTTTAACACTGTTAATCCTGTTTGTTTCTCTCGAACATCACATTACTGTTCCATTTGCTTACTAGACATTTATAACCATAATTGAATGTCCAACCAGCATGTTATTTAAGGTCCAGATTGTGTGTCCAGGAGAACAACTTGTTTGTCCAGAACAATTGGACTCTTCAGACTTTACCTGCCATTATGAGAGAGCGGAATCTAAAGAAGGGCGTTATTTTATAAATTATAGTTTTTATGACAGCATAATGCTTCTCTTTAGTTTAGCCACTCGGAACACAACAAATACAATATTAATACGCACAGGGTTTTCCCTAACTCAAAATGAGGTAAAGATCACAGTCTGTGTGGAGGAACTCTGTTCAGGATGGGGGAAAAAAAAACAAAATTACAATATTACAAAATCACATTTTAGAAACAAGTCATATTTGCCAAGCTGCAACAGCAAAATCGAAATAATGTATGGAATTTAAATAAAAAAATTAACAGAATTTATTTAAGAAAGCAATGTCTTTAATTTTACATGTTAAAATGAATCCTTGTGCTCCCAGAGACACTCTTTAGAATATGGCCGTGTCATCAGGGAAGAAAAAAATAATTAATTGTCATTCAGTACATTCAGGTCATCATCTGACTTTTTTTTATTGCCACATAACATTGCCGAGCCGAGACCTGACCAACTGAAGCAACCCCCGATCATAACACTGCTTCCAAGGGCTTATCCACCATGCCATTATGGATGCATCGCTTCATGCGCTCCCCTTCTTACTATGACACGCCCATCAATCTGGAATAGGGTCAGTCTGGACTCATTAGACCTTTTCAAGTCCAATTTTTCTGCTACTATAAAATATAGCTGTGATTTCTAATCGTTCAAATGATCTCTTGTCATAAGTTTGTTCTGATCACATTTTTTAAAATAAAGATGATGGTCCGCCACTATCCATTCAGGCTTTAATAATGTGAGGGACATTTCTAAACTTAATTCCAGGAACATCTTTTCCAGCTTGGCTTGGGTTCTTGGCACAACAATTTTTGACTTTGTTTCACAAAAACTTTCTTTGGCTTGTCTAAAAAATATATACTCAAGTTAACTGAAGGTAAATACCTACACAGAGAGGGAAAAAAAAAAATAGACACTCTAAGTTTAAATGCACAGTATGCGACAAAATTCTTTGCCATTATTATGACTTGTATGTTTCCTTTTTTCCAGATTGCAATAGACCCACGTTTAAGCATGCCAAAAAGGGAAAATTTCCCCCAAATTCACAATTTTTAAAGAGGCCAGATTGTTGGTCCCTTTGAGTGTTCCACAAATAAATCATTAAGTTAATTTATACTTATTAATACTGTTAAGAGAATATATATATAATTTAGTAAAACAATTTAAAGAAAAGCTGTTTTGACCTTGGCCTTCTGAAAGACATCTTTGTGCTGCTCAAAAATCTGTTAAGAGCAACTATGCCTACATGAATTGTTGCTCTTTAAGCTACAAGAGAAAAGCCAACAAAATATTAATAATGTATTAATGGCTAGATTTAAGATTTCCATGTCACCTGGCCATGTTTTTTTGTTTAAAGGGGAGCTGGGAGAGATTGCAGAAGATGCCCTTTTGCATATTTTGAGTGACAACTCATAGTGTTCTCTGATATCACTATACAGATTTTCTACTCAAGGGGCATACAGATTTGCAGTTCTGGTTCTGCCATGCTGGGAAGCATCATACATTTTGATACAGTTGGGTATCTCTTAATTTCCCATGAAGAAGACCATGATACAAGTTATTCTTCTGGACACCTATAAGCAGATATATGTAGTTTGGTCCAATAAAACGGCACACATCTGTGATTCACACCCGACAAAAACACACAAACGTATCAAACAGCATATTCAACATACAGAATTTACAAACTTAACCAAGTAGGTACATGTTAGCTGCATATGACTTCTGTTCATTAAGGCAGATCCATTTTATTTTTTAGTAACAGCATTGAGATTGACATCACTTCTACAGTAGTTGTGTGAGGGAAAGAAATCCAATTTAACCTGCCTTGCAGTCACCATCAGCTTTGAACTCTATTTACTTGGAATATGACTCGCGTAACAGGCAGCATTTCAACACCTAAGATTTGCATTTGAACGAAAGCTCAATCTTTGCTTCAGTGCAAACAATACTAAATATACATATGAATGCATCTATCCCATTGTGACTTCTTAAATACATTTTACATCTAAATTAATGACACACATTATCCTGAGGCAGCACAAAAACATTCATCAATCACTACACTTAAGATATCTTCTGCTTTAACCATCACTTTTGCACCCTTTTTCCTCTCACAGCTTTGTGAGGTAGTCCACAAAAAAACAGAGCTCATGTAACCAAACTCAACTGCACCAGTCTCTGAAGTTCATGTACGTGCAAATCACATATACTACAAAATGGTCTTACTTCCCCCTTCTCTGTTCATTTTTCCTTAATAGACATTTTAGCTAATATAATAAATAAATCTGACTTGACTGTTATTAGAGTGAAACCTTTCTAGGAAGAAAGAAATTAGTAAAACTTATCATTTCCTTTAACTCTAAAGTTTGTGCTACTGAGGTCTTCAGGTGCATTAAATCACAAGCATTATACACAGCTAAAATAAAAGATGATTGGATTACATCTTTCTGTATTAGCAGCACCTGCTAACCATCTGAGATGCATTAGTTGTAGTAAGCTACACAACACTGCTGTGGAATAACTGTTTAAATAAGGTAGGCCAAAAAAAATAAAATAAAATCTATTACCGACATAATGCTAAAATTTAAGCTTGCTTAGTTCCTCACATGTGGTTGCTTAACAAAATAACTTTTACATTCTTAGACTTAAATTGTGATTTTTTTTTAAGCTTATGAAAATGTCTGTATGTAGGATCCTTTCAAAAAAACTAGTCGCCGAAAACAAACTGCATAGGAGGCAGCCACCGTAGTGTTGATTGTGTAGTTATGCGGGAAGCAGAGGAAAGACGGGGGAGCCACTGAGTCCGCAGGACCAACGACTTACCACACACAGGGGGCTGAACACACACCCAACTGTTCACAATCTTTCTACAAGACAAACAGAGAGTCTTCAGATCGATCTGGCTTTTTCCCAGCATTTACAGCCGAGCTAGTTGCACTGGTTGGATCTGCAATGGGTGCCATTGGAAGTGTGGGGACCATTTCTGCAGCTTTAGCCCTCTCCTCCAAAAACTTATCAAACTCTGAATGAGAAAGAGACAAGGCAATGGTAGAGTCGCTGTCATACATGCAACAACAAAGTGTGTGATGATTCAAAGCTGTTGTCACTTGCCTGATAAATCTTTAACCATTTCCTGCTTGAGCTTTATGATTTAGCCTGGTCTAGTTTATGCCTTTTTGCCTCTCATCTTACTGGGCAACTAAAACCACACATTTGTGGATAAATATGTCACTTTACTTCATGCTAATAAGATTTGTATACCTTCACTTGTCACGCCTTCTTCACCTTCATCTCCTTTCTGTTAAAGAAATAAAGAAAATATTTTAAAGAAATAGAAATTAAAGTAGCATTGATATTAAGACATGTGATGTACGTAAGCAAGCTACAAACATCAATGAGCATTTTTCTAAGAACAATGTCTTAGGCCTTGTTCAAACTGCAGATAAATCTGATTTGTTTATCTGACTGTCCACAATGTTATTTGAAAAAGATAAGATCGGATTTGCCTCTGTTGGGACTGGCAGGCCAAATCTGATAGACTGTTATCCTATCTATTGTTCTCTGTTTCCATACTGTGGCTAAGCCAGCATCTCTTCTGGAAAACACTGTTGATCTAGATGCTCGGAAAACTCAAGGTCGTGGCTTTTACATACTCATCGGTTAGAGGCAAAAACAGAAAAAGACCTACTGTACTGTGACATCCTTAAGCACATCAGCTTAACTATCTAGAAAGTATATATATAAAATAATAATATTCATATTAATGTTTTATTTTTTCGACTACATGAAAGGAAACTGATTCCAATCTGGATATGACAAAATTAGATTTGGGCTGGCAGTCTGAACAAGGCCTTAATGATCGTGTTTAAAATTCACCCCATATCCAGTTAAGAAAAAGCCAAAGCAAAGAGAAACTGGCAGACAAATGTGTAATTATTAGTAAACCAAATGCTGGAATTTGTTTACTGCAGTTTCACAGAATATCCATAAACGTCCATATGAAAAGTAAACATTTATGAAAAGCAATTAATGGGCCACAAGACTCCTAGTGAAGTTGCTAGACAGAGCTGGTTGTTTAAACAAAGATGAAAACGAAAAGAAATATACTGTTAGCAAAGCATATTTCTTTTCAGGAAATTAAGTTAAGCAGCACCCAAAAAGAAGCAAAAATATGGAATTAAAAAACAAACAAAACCATCTCACCACATCAGTACAGAGCCATTCCTCAATGTCATCCATGACAGAGGACTGGTCAAGAGCGAACTATGGGTCGAAGTCATGAAGAACCCAAACAAACAACAAAAAATAAACAAACAAAAAAAGCCATAAAACATAAAAAAATATATAAAACAATTTAACAAAATTGCTTAAAATGAAAACAACTGCAATGCCTCTGCCTAAACACTAAATTGATCCAAAATACACATCAGAAAAAAGGTGTGTTGTGAAACAGCTCTGCAACTTTTACAGTTCTCAGTTTGTTTACATTTAGGAAAATTATATACTCAAAAGTAATTTTTTTTTCATAACAAAAAAAAAATATATTAAAGAAAAAGGGATAACACACACTTATTACACACACTCACCCCTGCTGAGTTCTGTTGTCTCAGCTCAAGAGTAGGAGGTGCTCCAGTTGCAGCCTGTGTGTCTTCAAAAGGTGGACTATAATTTAAACAATAAAGAAAAGACAATAAACAAGTGAAAGAGATTACATGTCTATCTGATATATGCCTGATCTCACAAACATAATTGCCACATAATGCAGCAAATGGTGTGAAGCATATGAAAAGCTTAAAGTTATAATTTTTCTACCCTGTTCATGAATGAACACATCAGGACAAATGATATTACAATGTACTAAAATGATCATGTGTGGGGTGATGGTGCATCATTTGGTGCTGTTCTTTTTTTTCTTTCATTTACTGTATATCCCAACTTTAGACTAGTAGTGTTCATTTGAAAGATTTTTCCAGAAAATCCAAATTAATTTTCAAATAAACACTACTAGTCAAAAGTTGGGAGAAATTCCAATGAACATATATTATATAATATTAGTGTTTTGCTTTACTGTATATATACACACATGTACAGTACACATACAACATGCATTATATAGAATAATATAGTTTCTAAAATGCATTGTGATTTTGATGTACATTAATTTAAATACACTACATACACTGTGGCTTTGCCTTTTTTACATACATCTTTTAAAAAAGTACATAAATAAAAAATAAAAAAACATTAATGATGCTCCTATTTTTACATTTGTTAATGATCACCTGTAACATGCCTGTGAGACACACACACACACACACACACACACACACACACACAACGGACAAACTAACACTGGCGACAGGCCAACCAGAACTTCTGTTTATATAAACTGTATGTACAGAACAGCCAGTCCCAAACTTAAGGCGGCCACAGCCCAATTTGCAATCCTCCTGCAGCCCACCCAAACCTTTAATCACAATCTGATCAGCACAAAAAAAAAAAACTCACACTCAGAAGTATTTCTCTATATAACTATAGATTTCTATTCATGGGCCTCCTGCAATGCAGTGCAAGATAATAATTCTTTCGATGTAAAACTGTTAAGCCTGTATGATACTGAACAGCAAAAAAATTTATGATGATTCTCCATTAACAGCTTTCCTTTTGGCATTAAAAGTATGATTATAAGTTATGATTCCTTGTTGATGATGCCATACTAGGTTCTTATTTCTAAGAATTTCTCATTTTAATTTTAAAATTCATTAATTCACTTGTATATGATCTCTCACAGTCCACCTGCAGTATGATCATGACCCACTAGGTGGCCTCAGCATCTCACTTTGGGAAACGCTTACGCGGTACAATTTATAATTTAAATAATTAGAAATACAGCACACAACAGCCGATCAATAAGGGGTGGTAGAGAAGAATGCTACCTTAAAATTTAATTATTTAACATAATAATTATTTATTTTAATAATGAAATAAAGTCATTTAGTCACAATATTCTGCTGTATTTCTAAATATAATTTATTTACCAAAAAAAATCTACACTGTATTACATTTGTGTTAGTGTATGCGGGGCGCCAGACAAACGAGTGTCTATGCAGGCACGCAAATTTTTGAAAAGCATGTGATTTGAGACTGAGCTCTAATTCGATTTTTTCAAATCATCCTGGGGGCACAGCACTCTGTACCCTGAACCCTCCCACTTTTGTTTTTAGCGAATCAATATTGTTTTTAAATATTTGGGCTCATGTGATTGAACCATTCTCAACAAGTCTTATTAACGGTCAGGAGATTGTTAGTTAATGTATTGAATAGTGATTGACGGGAAGTCAGCTAAATATGAGTAAAAATTCTGTAATTTTTTTGCTAAAATACCTCTTTACAAGATGATCGGATGAAGAAAGAAAAAAAGTTAAAGAGCTTGACCAGATGCTTTTCCAGGACTTCTCATGGCTATTTACAGGCGATTATTAAAAGTTTAATTTTCATTTTGTTTGCGCCCCTGGTACACAAAGGTGTACATAAGACCTGTTATTTGGATTGACCCCTGGTTGTTACAACTGGCTGTAGATGCGAGCTACTAAACTGAGCAAAAGGACAAAGCTAAAGTGCTGCGGTGTGTTTTTGAAATTTAGACTGACCCACAGAAAGAAAAAACAAATGCTAGATACGATTCATAAAATGTCACCATCCACTTCCATCCAGTTCATTTTTACATCAAACACCTGAATGGGAAAAAATGTCATCATTGTTAATTTGACCTTGTAGCATGGTTGCTGGTTCCAGATGAACTGGTTTGAGGATATCAGAAACTGCTGATCTTATGAAAATTTTACACACAACAGTCCTTAAAACAGGAGTTGACATAACTAGTCCTTGTGGGCCAGTGTGTTATCTAGCAGTTTGTAATTCACCAGCCCACAAAACACCTACCATACATGGCAATTAACCGATTAGTTAAATCAGCTATGGTTAAGCAGAATAAGCACAAAACTGTGTTACACACTCGCCCTGAAAGGCTGGATTTAAGCATCCTGGCTCTAGAAATACAAAAATAAAAACACTTTGTTTAGAGGACTTTTGTTTAGAGAAGACCAGACAGAAAGTCTATACTAACATGAAGAGTCATCTTTTACAACAGAAAAGATTAGACAACAAATCAAATCTTCAGGTGAATAAGCTACAACAGTAGAAGACTACACCAGATTTTTCCTGTCAGCCGCGAACAAAAATCTGGGGCTATCATGGGCACAAAATAGACAACTGAAGATTGAGGAAATGACCAGGCTTTTTTTTTTGTTGTTTGTTTGATAGAATCAGACTCTCGCTTGTGGCTGACAGGAAGGTAACCCAAAGCGGGTTTCTACTGGTACAGATCATCCACCTTAAGGGTTACTGTTTAGTGAATGCGGACATGCTTTCCAGCTCACCATAGTTGTAAAGAGTAATTGTTTTTTGCTTTTTTGCATCCTGCACCATTTTGTGTAAACTCTAGAGGCTGCTTTGTGTGACAATCCCAGGCAATCAGCAGTTTCTAAAATATTTAAACAAGCCCTGGCACTAACATCCATGCCACAATCAAAGTCACAAAGGTCACTTTTTTGTTGCATTGAGCTGCTGTGTGTTTTAATTTAAAGTGATTAACTGAATAGGATTACTACAATAGTTCAATTGGGAGTTTAAATCAAATGCATAAAAAAAGCTAAGTAAAATTACTAGAGTGAGAGAGAATCACTGCAAAAGCAACAAAACTTTATTGGAACAATTATAATTTTATGCCTCTGTAACCAACAAAGCTGGCTTGGTTTCAAATTCTCTTAAAATATACTTCAAACAGCAACAAAGCCATTAAATAAAATCAATTTAAGCTTGTTGACCATGCTTTATGGCAGACCTTGTCTGGATCAACTGCAATATTAAATAGTTCACCATACTGTATCTGTGGTTTACAAGGATAATTCAATCTAATTCCTACAAGCATTCACTCGGTATCTTTCTAGAGATGCGCTCACAAGAATCTTGGTCAGATGCACAGATGCAAGAAAAAACAAAAGACCTAAGCACTATAAAAATCTATTAAGGTAAGGACATTGTGAATAAATCTGTACTGCATTAGATTGCAGCATACTGACATAATTGTAGTTTTTGTTAATAAATATTATAATTTTTGTCTAAAAAAAATGATATAAACACATAATAATAAAGTATAATTGTAAAATGGTCTTACTTCTTCCTCTGATCAGCCATCGTGCCACTCCTGGTCTGGGCAAACATGTCAAAGTCATCTGATAGTGGCTGACAACGAGTTAGAGAACTCAGTGTTCCACTGACACTGTCGGCTCCTACATCTGAAAACACATATCTCCAAGTGTTACTATTGGGGTTAGCATGCAGGAGGTAAAGATAAGAGCACTGAGACTCACCCAGGCCTGCCAGTCGAGAGGAAAGTGTGGCAGGTGATGCAGAGCGAGCAGGGGCTACTGAGGCCGGCAGGCTGGAAGGAGGAGTGCCACTAATCCTGGGACTCATTACTGCAGGAGAACCTGGCCCAAGGTCAATCAGGTTGTCGTCTGTGGCTTCACTTAGGACCTTAACATTAACACATGAATAGGAAGGGAAACACTGTAAAACTACATGGACAATGAAAATAACACATTACAGGGCTAGGATTTACATACTGATAACAAATCAGGCAGCAAATGCTGATGTTTGATTAGTTGAAAATTTTGCCTGGAAAATTTTAACTGGACTGGTCTTTTGGCTGCTCCCATTGATGGGTTGCTATAGTGGATCACCTGATTACAACAACTTGGCACAAGTTTTACACCGGATGCCCTTCCTGACGCGACCCTCCACATTTTATCTGGGCTCTGCATCCAATGGCTGGAGTTTCGACACTGGGTGGGAATTGAACCCAGGCCTTCCTTCCCAGGCAGACGAGAAACCTACCATTGAGCCACCAATACCCATAAAATACAACAATGAGAGTAATAAGAACAAACACACTGAATCGCGGTATGGTGGTGTAATGTTTAGCACTGTCGATTTGCACCTTAATGGATGGGGTGTGATTCTCGTTTTAAGTCTGTGTGTGGGGAGTTTGCTTGTTCTTCCGTGCTTGGTGGCTCTCCTTTCGGACACTCTAGTTTCCTCCCAAAGTCCAAAGACATGCTATGTAGAATGATTGGTGTTTTCACCAATTGCCAGTAGTGTATGTGTACACAGAAGGGTATGTGTACTTGTGCTTTGCAATGGGTTTAGCTGCTAGTCTTCGTCTTACTGTTATCATTAACTGTTTACTGTTAAACTTGAAAGATAGAATAAAATAAGACCAAAAAAAATAATAAAAAACCAACACAACTTACCCCGTTATTGACACCATGAACAGATCGACCAGACCGGAACCTTTCATATCTATGTATAACACAGATAAACATTTATAAAGGTATATAGAGCTTTATTAAGTATTTAAATTTAAACTACAGTGGAACCTTGGATTGTATGTACCCTGGTCTGCGAGTGTTTCGCAAGACGAGTAAACGAGCAAGGTCTTGAAATACGAGCAGTATTGTGGGTAATCGTCTCCCATGCTCGGTCTCAGTGCGCAAGAGTCTCTATTCAGTAACTGGTCTGTATGCGTGTGTGTGTGCCATCCTACACAGCAGCCTCCTTCCTCCTCTTCTCTTCTCTCTGGCTCTGTCGGAAAGTTGGTCTGTGTATGCGTGCACGCTTTTGTGTGAGTGAGAGTCTCTATCGTTAAACTGGTGTGTGTGTGTGTGTGTGTGTGAGAGTTAGGGCTGGACAATAATTCGATATCAATATATAACGCAATAGAATTTTTTTCATATGATAGATATGATTTTTAAACACATTTCCGATATTTTGATATACATTTGAATATATGAGCCAACAGTTTTTTTCTCTCTTGCGCTGCGGAATAGAGTTGTGACGTTTGCAAACGACCAATTCTTTTAAACGGCTCATAATTTTATTTTATTTTTTATGCGCGTTTCACACAGATGCACACAAATTAGCTTCTCCTCGAGACAGAACAGTTATGGGGGAGGGGCACACCCAGCGCAGGGGTGCTATAGAAATTTTCAACTAAAAGCTGTTTTGCACAAAAATTGCAGCCGGCTTTGTTTTTGATGTTTATTTGTGAGTAGGCATTGTATGAATAACATAAGTCAACGTACTGTAGCTTTACACATACACACACTTTGTACTAAAGGTAAATCCATAATAGTGATGTCACTGTCTAAGCAGAGGGATGTTGTGCAACCCTATGAAATATAGTCCACACATGACAAATTAGGTAATAATCAATATTTCAGAATAATTCAAACTCAGATATTGGTGTGTGATATCTAAGTTTTATTTGACTAAAAATCTCTCCCCATCATTCATCCCAGTGATTATTTCCAGGATAAACTGAGAATCCCCAAAGCTGGCTTCTTAAAACTGACTTAATATTTTAAAAGAGTTCTTTTGAACGGCTCTTTAAAAGGAACGGATCGCCAAGATCCAGATCCCCTCAAAGAGCCATAAATCCCATCACTACTGCGGAATTGTAGGTAATCGTCTTCCCTGCTGGGTCTTAGTGCTTGTCTCTCACTGGTATAATCAACATCCGTGCACGCATGTACTGTTTACTATAACACTGTGACCACGTGTGTGTGTGTGTGAAACATATTTAATTTTGTGTTTGTTAGCGTGTTTGTACAGCGCGTGTATAAAGCAAAAGCAAGTCTCATAGATGGTAAAGATCCATTTTCCTCTCCTCTCATGTTTCGCGACAGAGCGGGGTTTGTGTGTAAGGCAGAGAGTGTGTGTGTCTATGTGTGTGTGAAGCCGAAAGGAGTTGGGGGTGGCTGTGTGTGTGTGTGTGTGTGCGTGTGTGTGTGCGCACGTGCTTCACACACACATAGACACACACTCGCCTTTACCCGAAAGGAGTTGGGGGTGGGTGGGGGCTGTAAAGGCGAGTGTGTATGTGTGCGTGCGCTGTTTATATACACACACACACACACACACATATATATATATATATATATATATATATATATAATTTTAATAGGAGGAGCCTGGAGGTATTATAGACATCCATTGTGTGTGTTGGCAGTTTTTTCCTGAGGCTTTTTAATATTGTCCATATCGATATCGGAATTATATCATATCGACCAAAATTAAGAAATTTATTGTGATATAAATTTTTGCCATATCGTCCAGCCCTAGTGTTTGTGTGTGTGTAAAACTCATACTACACAGTAGCCCCCCCCCGCCCTTCCTCCTCCTCCTCTCCTCTTTCTGGTCTCAATCACTACAGCCACGATTCTTTTCAGAGTTAAAGTGCAAGTTCATTTGTTTTTTTTTTTACTTTTAATTTTGTATTAATTATTTTTATACGAACATTTGGGTTGTGAAATAAATTGTCAGTTTCCATTATTTCTTATGGGGAAATTAGCCCTTGATATACAAGTGTTTTGATATACAAGAATCCTTCCAGAACGAATTATGCTCGCAATCCAAGGTTTAACTGTATATAGCTTTAACAGCCATAATAATAAATAATTAATACCTCTCATATCGTAAAAAGATGTTGTTGAGGTCGTCATTGACATGAAGCAGTTCCTCTGTGACCTCCTCGTTGGACACACGGGAGATGAGCTCTACTATTCTCTGCTGCATGGCCCGGCAGGTCCTGTTCAGCTCCTTGTCAACAGATATGAAAGAAAGCACAATAGCAACATAAGCACGGAACTCACAGATCAACCAAGTCTGCTTTTAAAACCTAGATCACAGTGAATAGGAAAAATTGGAGAATATCATAATTGATGTCTATTATTTGGAATCTAGGCTTGCTCAATGTCTAATAAAACAAACTGCTCAAATAGAGCATGTATACAAAGACAAAAAAAGAGCTGAGTCAGCCGACTTACCTGCAGAAGCTCATGATCAGATGGATCCTCTTGGCCAGGCACCATTTCTGTTAACATCTCAGACATCACCTTGGTGTTCCCACGCACAATATCCAGCTCACTGCGCAGCCGAGAAATCTTCAGAATAAACAGCCAGTAAATTATGTCAGTGCATTCTAAACACAAGCACTTACTCTGGCAGTGCTGTTTTATGGGATGCAGGCTACCTGTTCTGGGGTTGGGTTGATAGGTCCAGACATGTGCATGCTGGGAACCTGAGGTGAGGTGTGGACAGGAGGAGCAGGGTATGCATGGACAGGTTTTGGCTGAGCTGGAGCACTGGGTTTTGGATCCCCCTCTGAGGTACTCTGCAACTGACACAAGACAAACACCACCACCAAGTGATTACAAGCAGACCACAGCACTTTTTAAACCTGCAATTGTAATATTATACAGTAGACATATTGTCATATGTCTGCCAAATAGGTCAACAGAAAGTCTCACCCGCTGTGGTGTATGGATGGGTGATAAGGTCTCCAGGTCTGACCTTGGGAACTCTATGCCCTTTCTCTTCATTTCCTCATAGACATGGACCACACCTGTTAAATCCGGACTACTTCTAAAAGCATCTGCCCAGGCCTGAGACAAAGAGCATACAGAACGTTAATAATTATTGACTGCAATATTTTTAACCCTGCTTTATAAATGATACATAGCATTTCTTAATCAGTGAATAATAAACCTCTCTAAAACCAGAAAACACATGATCATAAAGCTATTTACATGTAAACATAAAATAATTTTTAACTACTACTACTAGTACTATTATTATTATTATTATTATTAATAATAACTCAAGACTACAGCCATGATCATATTTAGTACAAAAGCACTTCTGCTCATGTGATATTGCTTAATTATGAAATGACACAACTACTAAAATTCACCACCAACTAAAAAACTTAGTTAATAATAATTTACCACGTGATTTAATCTGTATATTTTACGGTTTTGTGCACTTTTATTGTTTTGGCACAATTTAGGGAATTTTCCAAACTACCAAAAAGTTTAACTGTATACTTAACCTACAGTACCTAGTTTAAAAAAAGCAGTTGCCATTATGGCCATAAAAAAACCACATGACTAATAAAACTTACCCAAGACTTAAGAGTAACCAGAAACAAATTGCTTCAATTTGCTAGGAAGCATAAAGATGGCACAATGGAAAAAAGGAAATGTGGTCTAATGAGTCCAGACTGACCCCATCGATGCAACAGAAAGGAAGTGCATTAAGGGATGCAGCCATCATGCATAGTGGGGACTGTACCTCCAGATGCAGTTTTTTAATCTGGGGTTGCTCCAGTTAATCAGATCTAGGCTCAGCAACGTTATGTGGCAATAAAATTAAGTCAGCCTGAATGTACTGAATGACCAGGTTATCATATCAATAGATTTGTTTTCCTTTTCTAATGGCAGGGCCATATTCCAGCACTCAAATTATAAAAAAGAGCATGGGAGCATAAGTAATCATTTTCATACATGAACTAGTCACCACATTGCGTGCTGTACTTAAAGATAAATGTAATTAAAAAAAAAATATTCGCTGGAACAGACAGTAGATGCTGTGATCTTGATTATAGGTAGCAATTGGAATGAGGTTTGGGTTTTACAGATATAATTTCAATCATATCAGTATAATTGCAATAAAAACTACATAAAAAAACAGGACTTTAACATTTAAAATCAATATATCATTACAAAACCAGAGTGAAAAACACAAGATATCAATAGACAAATTGCTGAATATTATTTTATCAATATTGTTATTAACCAACGCTCAGCACTGCTTTAATAAGAAAATTTAAGTCATGTGAGACCTTATTCTGCTCTGTTAAAAGTTCTGGAAAATTCTTTTTGAGAAACAGGAAAAAAAAATAGCATACTCTCTTACACTTTACTCAATTACAGCTACTTAAAGTACTGTAAGAATCTTTACATAGCTCTTCCAGCTTTCACTGCAGCTCTATAAAGAGCACCAACCTATCACAGACATGATCAAGCTGGCCTCAGACACCTGAGATGCTCGAGGTAACCAGATCGTACGTGGCGATTGTTGGAAACCCCTGGGACAAAGCACATGCCAGGTCTCCTTGGTTACAGGGCTTCTCGTAACTAAGCAGTACCAGACGCTCTCCTGATCCTTCCATCTCAATATTTCCCAGTCAATATTTCATTTACATTGTTTCAAATTACAAATGCATCATATCTTCATCTTCATGAGTATTAAGTTACTGCACCTGTATAAGGGCAAGCACTTTATCCTGTACGATGGCTGGGGGGTTGTTTTTAGGAGAAATAATTTTAACCAGAACTCCATCAATAAAGTCACGGGTTGTAACAAGAGCATGGAAACGATAACCACAGTTCTTCACACATGTCTCAAGAACCTGGTGACAGAGGAGAAAATGGGTCATGATTAGGGGAATCTAAGGTGAATAGATGAATAAAAAATTATCTTGAATATAAAAAATAAAATAAATATGCTTACAGTCAAGGTCAGCATCACTTCCCTATAATTCTTATTTCCATTAAGTCTCTTTTTGACAGCCCTTATGGCATCCTTAGGTCTGTCATCAGAAAAAAGAAAAGGCATGTCTACATTAAGTACTGTAGTAACTCTGATATGCAGTCCCTATCACTTGCAAACAAACAGAATAATTAGATATAATTACTGGTTTGCTCATGTTCACGTTTGTGTTACATATCTGCAGGCTAAAGCATATACAGTATTTACTGCACAATCAGAGCAATCTGTTGTTCCTTTTTCCTATTTTAGTTGGTCTTTGTGTATAAACACGTGTAAAAATGTGTGTATTATCCACTTTATATTTTTGATAAAAATTGTATGAATAATAGCTCTTAATATATTATCAATGTTATAAACCGACACAAAATACACAGTTGCTAATATCTTATTATTTCTTATTTTATTATTATGTCATTTGAACGGGTGTGTACATAGTGCATTAGTAATGTGACGAACAGGAGAAGGTGCACAGGAGATTGCTTTTTAACATGTCACTTCCATAGATGGATTTCCTGACTTTTTTTATACTCATCAAACCATTCTCCACCCTATGAATGTGGGCAAATTTTTCATCCCAGAATAACGGCGATTAGTAACAATAACATACTGATTTGCAGTGGCTGTTAAATCTATGAGTATAAGTGGACCCAATTCAAGAATTACAAATGATCTAGATATAATGTAGTGTTTTTTTTTTTTTTTTGCTGTTGTTAATTTCTCAGCCATGTGTATCATCACATACAGTAACCAGGGGGTTGTAATACATATTTCAGCCAGGGATACTTCTAAAATGGCACAATTTACCTACTCCAATGTTGACCACATTAATCAAACGTGTAGCATCATAAAACGTTTTCCATGCACAAACACCAAAAAATCTTTTGTTGTGTTCAAAAGTAGATTAGAAGGATGCAATATCATATTTATCAGACATTTAGTTGAATTATAATTGGGTTTAATTCCCACCCACTGCACAATCACCAGCCATTAGATACAGAATAACAACAATAGCAACAACATAAATGCACCTGGATTCAAAATGACATTCTAGTATGCCTATGCTTCATAAACCTTGTGTTCGCTGAATCTTACTTTTAGAAACATGCACTGTTTAAATAAACCAGAACCAGGAAGAATGGATCTTTTTCTTTCTAATTCTATTTTTTTTCTTACCCATCTTCTGTTTCATTGATGATGTCACATATTTCCATATTTAATGTCCAGTCTTCACTCTGTAAGGAGCCATCTGTAGCTTTTTCTGTAAAAGAAAACACAACACTAAGTTAAAATAAAAAAAGATAAAGGATTTGACATAATATCGATATATCTGGCTATGAAGCTGTAATCATGCAATATGTTAAGCGTAGTGTAAAAATCTGTTAAACTTTAGTCACTGAAGGTAGCTAGCTAAACGAGCAGACAGCATTAGTTAAATGACAGAAGGGCTAGGCTAGCTCAGTAAAGGGCAGGACTGGGCAGTGATGCCCGTCAGCAGCAAGACTATTTTCATCCTCTATCTGAATCTTAGCTGAAGATATTTCTTCTCTCATTATCGTTTATAAATCCAGTTCATACACTGAGAACACAAACAGCAGTGATATTCATCCATGCATACAGCTAATTTAGCGAGCTAGCTCAGAGACAGCGTACAATACTTCAGTTAAAACATTAAATCTACAAATAAATGAACAAATTAATTAATAAACAAATAAATAAAAGGCTAACTTGCATTTATTCATGACACAGCTATGAACGTTATAACGCTGATAAGTAAGAGTATTAGACAGGACTCGTATGTTGCTACGTAACCCAGCGTAACTGACACGCTACAAACGACTCAAACCTCTTCATATAACATAACTGAGATATACCACGTTTTATCAATTCTTATTTAACCTCATACCAATGCACTGTCCCACCGGAGTGCCGTATGGATTTCCCAGCAAGAACTCCATCTTGTCAACAACAATCCTATCGACTAACGGTGAACGAGGGAGTAAACTCTAAAGCCCCGCCCACGCTCTGTCCTATTGGACGAGAAAACACTAGATTATGTGTTTATTGGTCGAAAGGCCTGTTCATCACAAAACAAATGTTAAACGCTTTAAAGGGTCAAACCAGCAGGTGGATAAATGATGCAGTCTTCAATGTTGTTTTATTTATTATATCTATGTATATAATATTAATACAATTTGAACTCTAGTTATCTAGATAACAGAGATAATTGTTCCTACTAGGTGACATTCACAGCCTACTTATCTGTTGAACGTTTATAGTACCTGATAGCATGAACGTGGCGCATGCGCAGTGCTACAAATAATTAGCTAATATTTTACCTTAACTGAAAAGATAACATCAAAAAAGGAGCTTGTTTGTTCAGTTCCAAACATATGTTTTTTTTACAGTATTATTATTAGAACATACTGAATGAGTAGGCAACTTAAGACATAACACCACCATTTTTAGTAAGCACTTTATTCTGTACAAGGTCATTGAGTACATGTATTTTGTGTATACTGAGTATACTGGGAACACTGTGATTCAGAAAATCAGGGAATAGGTGGGAGCCAAAAAAAAACAGTTTTATAATATATTGGAAACAAGATTACTGAAAGGTGTTCCGAAATTATTTATGCAGGTGTTCATTCAATCTGTGTAGTCCACTACAGGGCCCCATGCACTTACACACCCTTATGGGCAACTTAAAATAACTGATCCACCTACTGGTATATTCTTCAGATGGATGAGAGATCTGTCGGGGTGCCAATCCATTGCAGGGCACACACATTTACACAAATGCCAAATAGCCTCATCTGCATGTCTTTGGACTGCAGAAAAAAAAAACTGAGCAAAAACTGAGGAACATAGCAAACAAAACTGAGCACACAGACCCGGGGCAGGAATCGAACCCAGACCCTGGAGGTGCAAGTGACAGTGCTAACCACTAAGCCGCCGTGCTCCCTGCAGACAATAGTGTAAAACATTTGGGCAGATGTCATTGCCTTCTCACAGATGCATTCAAAAACCCACTGCAGAGAAATTGGTTATAGGCTTAGAACCTCTTAAATATGCTGAGAATGTCAACAACAAACAGTTTTTTTCAAACAGAAAAAAAATTCTGTTTTAATGATCAAAATTATAGAACACCGATATCACTATAAAATGCTGAGAAGATGGATTTTGTCCATTTTGTATAGTGATCAGATCAGTCCTGCAGCAGCTTTTTCTTCATTGTTGAACTTTCTGATGACAGATGCACAAACAGGGCACCTGCTGCCGTACGAGCCCGCAGCTCATACATATCATAGTCATGAGCCCATTCGACGTTTCCCCACCGCTGGATCTAAGCGTGAACACATACACATACATGTTCAAGCAGAACACAAACAATAAACACTAAAAAAACAACAGCTATTAAACATGTTTAGTCCAACTAAAAGCAGTGCTTTTTTTATTATTAACAGAGACTTACACACTGATGAGGTGAGAAAGACAGCTGCTCACAGAGTGTGATGGGTTATTAAAAATAAACTTTAAAATATAACTCTACCATGTCTTCCTAGAAACATTATATCTCCTCATTTTTTGACTTTAGTCATATCTAATGTTTCATATCTAATGTTTCATATCTAATGTTTCAATGTAATCCTACTAAATGACATTGATTTTGACATTGACAAATGATAATTATACCTGGTATTCCTCTTCTAGTCGTGACAAAAGAACTGCATGATCCACTGTTAAATGTCTGTCAATCAGCCCGAAGGACAGAATCAATGACTTCAGTTGTGAGATAACATACTCAAATCCTGTAGAAAATGAAGTGTATTAAAACATCTTGCTAATTTAACAACTAGAGCAAAAGATTTTGTGTACCTTATACTAAGAAATAGATACACTGCCCAAGCCAAAGATAAGTCTGATTTGTGCGGTATGGTGGAAAATTCATGTGTGAAAATAATTCCTCATGCTCCCGGAACCATACTCACAAAAAGTCCAACAGATTGATAACCTGCTTATTCAGGACATTCAGGTCATCAGCTGACTTCATGTTATTGCCACATACTGTAACATTTCTGAGCCTAGACCTAACCAACTGAAACAACCACAAACTACTCTGAGCATCTCTGAGTAAGAAAAGCACAAAAACCTTTATCGTAGTGAGGGGGTGTGGTTAACCCTGTTGCTAGGGATGATGCAGCAATTTAAGAACTGTGATTTGTTGATAAAAACAAAAACCTAAATATCTTAAAGCTAATTAAACAGCCAGAGGTTGAAAATATCTCTACTTTTGTAGCAACCAATTTTCACACAGTAGTTACTATATTTAAGTTACATTTATTTACCGTACTGATTTTATTACTTGTAATTCACTTCAGATTGATGAGAGCAAAATGGCTCACCACTTACCAGTTGCAGTGTTTACTTGTAGCTTTATGATTAGAGTTTGGAGAATATTTATTTTTTCCTTCATTTTGTCCTCTACTATAGAAAGTCTTAACCCTCTTAAAAGTCCTCCTCTCTACTCTTAACAATTTTTACCTTAGGAGCTGTTTTTAGGGCTAAGAAATTTTAATGAATCATTTTTATCTTTAGTAAGATTTAATCCTAAATTTAAGGGGTAATTCTACAAAAATGTCATAATTCTACGAATTTTCTTAGAATTTTGTCACTAGGACCAGCTTTTAAACTTAAGAATCTTTGTAAATACGGGCCCCGATGTTGAACTGCAAATACTAATTTGACAACACAAACTTCTGCCACTACATCACATCATAAAGTACAACAAACATGACTCAGCAACCTTTTGCACAAACAACTAGAAACATGAGAACCACACAGTTAGCTGCCTCACTAAAAAGTACACTCCAGATATAAAAACCAAAACATGCAAACACATTCAGACATGAAAGATATATTTACTGTATCTTTACCTGTCAGAGACCACAAATTATAAGAATTAAGCTGCTGACGAAATGTTTCTTTGGTCTCCTCTGGGATTTGCGGGCCCATTATACTAGAGGATGACCCAATAACAACGTTGTACCTAAAAGTATACAAACATAAAACAGTTTAGCAGACTAGAATTTTCTCTGTACATGCAAGTAGTTGTTTGTGTCATGCAAAGACAGTCTTTGTAACAATGATTCATAGACGGTTACCTTTTTTCAATCCAGTCCATAACAGGGTCCCATTCATTCTTCTGTAATTCAACAAGTCCTGGAGGCTCGTCTACTCTGTAACTGAAGAGATGTAGTAACAAATTTCATTAATACTTAGTATTACTTCTTATGCATTTATTCAGTATGAGTTTTAGTTCCAATGTGTGTGTGTTAATAATGAGTTAAATGTTCCTTTCTTCTGTTTAACTGTGTACGTGTTTTCTAGGATAATTTGATCTGAGAGATATGACTTTTAGGCCATTATTCTTCACAAACAGTGAACCATTCATCTGTTTACATGGCCTGAGCACATAAAGAATATGGTAAGGAATTGGTTACATTCCATCACCGTGGCACGATCAGGAGGTGACACTTTACCATAGACCATGGAGACACAGATCACAGATGTGTTAATAGAATTTAATCTCATGTGACAGGGTC
Source organism: Clarias gariepinus (assembly GCF_024256425.1). Classification (NCBI taxonomy): domain Eukaryota; kingdom Metazoa; phylum Chordata; class Actinopteri; order Siluriformes; family Clariidae; genus Clarias; species Clarias gariepinus. The sequence continues at coordinate 13,748,170 of NC_071113.1, forward strand.
TTTGTCATTTGATGCATTTTATTTACAACCAAATGCATCAGTTTGACTGCCTTGTCTTAAGGCCAAAATTTCCATGACAGGTACTGTATACTGTATGTGGGTCAGGTTACAGACAATCATATATTTTTTTTGATAAACTGGCATGTTCCCTGCAAATTATCATTTTATGCATGAAATAAATAAATAAATTCATTATATAAATATCTTTTACAGATCTTAGGTCTTACAACGATTTAAACTGAAAATGATAAAAGGCACACAGTTTGCATACCAAATTGTGTCAGTATCTAGGAACTTCAAGGCAGCAGCGATCATTTGGTCTTTGTTTCGCTGTGTTGGGTTATCAATTGCTGTATTACACAGAGTCGTCTATTAAAAAAAAAATAATAATAATAATAACATTAACATATTATTAGACAAAAAAAATGATCCGAGTATAATCTCAAAAATCTATGTTTCATTAAAGTTTCTTACTAGATGCATGGTGTAGAATTTTAGTGTGTCCTTTTGAGCGTCCCATTCCGTTGCAACAGCAATTGCCAGGGCTTCATTGGGCACAGTAAAAAGATTTCCCCCTGGAGTTTTTAGCTTTCTCCTGTCCAAGTTTATCTCAAACAGCTTACCTGTATCAGACAACAACCAGTATTAAGCCATGACAACATGCTTGTGCTAGATACTCAATAATTAAATGCATTATTACATTGCCCGCGCAAAGAAAAAAAAGTCACTACCTGGATTTAAATAAGCAAATGGGTAAGAGCCTTCCATTGGACAATTACTGCAGTGATTAATATTTATATTAATTAGTATGATTTTTTAAACCACCATGTTAGAAGACATATCCAATGGTCATGACAAAGATGTTACTCTGTTACAGAAAAATCAACTTATTGTCTGGCATCAAGGTTAGCAAAAAATGAGGTCAGATGAATATACTGAATGATCAGGTTATCACATTGATGCTTTTTTTCCCCTATCCCGATGGCACCAGCAGATTCAAAAGATGATGACAGCAGAACTCATTGGGCTCACACTTAGTCCCCATTGAGAATGCTTTAGCAGCAATCCAACTTTCTTATCATCATCAATGCGAGATCTTTATGAAATGAATGCAACTCTGGATAAAAATTTATTTCGTGACAGGGGTAGCTCAGTGGTTAAGGCATTAAGGTTTCAGGTTTAAACCGCACAACAACCTAGTTGCCACTTTTGGGCCCGTAAGCAAGGCCCTTTACTCTCAACTGCTCAGATATATAATGAAATAAATAAAAATACGTCGCTTTAGATAAGGGTCTGCCAAATGCCATAAATGTAATGTAAATGCATAAGCTTATGGAAACAATGCGACAGCTGTAATTAATGCAAAATGGAGGAAAATTAATTATTAGCGTGTGAGAAAGACTTTTTGTTAATTTGTTAGTCCACGCAGTGTACTGTACACAGTAATACAAAGTGCTTTATGGATGAAAACATTTTTAAGAGATGCTCACCTTCACCTTGAGAGATACTGACATCCTGGTAGAATTTCCTACGCTCTGTTAAAAAGGACAGAATAAATAAACCTAAAGCATAAGAAACTCACACACTCTACCTGACTGCACACACACACACAGTGATCTAAGGACCTCACCTGCTGTAGCACTTCCGTACAGAGCTTTCTGCACGTGCGCTGGTGAAGTTAATGCTAATGATCGCGCAGTAAAAGACAGCAGCGCTCCAGAGACCTGCCGGTGACACTTACACACACTCTGCAACATCGCTGCTTTACCCACATGAACTACTCCTGCAATGACCTATAACGCTAATCATGAAGAATAGCCCTAAACATCACAAGCTAACACACACACGACTCGGCTTAAAGATCAGACTTTTAACTCTAAGCACATACAAATTATTTGAACACGTACTGTATAAATCTCACAACACGAGTTTAAAACCTCCACATTGACCTTCCCGTCATACGTAAGGCAATAAACTTCCGTTATAAAATAAAAGTCTCTTTTCCTGTTGGCAAAAGAAAAGGATGGTTTCGAAAGGATATTTTTAATTAGATAGTTATGTTCATATTAATATTTTTAAAGCATTGCTGACAATATAAAAATGAGCTATTTTCTATTATCTATTTCTATTAATTATCTATTATCTATTTCTTTAATAGTAATATTACTTACAATATGAAATTAGCCTAAATTTTATGTACAATATAGTATAGATGACATTTCCTTTTAATCTCAAAATAAGTATTAAAATATTGTAATGTTAGTAAAAAAAAAATAAATAAAAAAAACATTCATTTATCTTCTATACTGCTTATAATGTGCACAGGGTTGCGAAAAGCCTGGAGCCTAACCCAGGAAGGAGACTTTGGGTACAAGGCGAGGTACACCCTGGACACACTACGGGCAATTTGGCAATGCCATTTAGCCTAATCTGCATGTCTTGGGACTGTGGGAGGAAACTAGAGTACCCAGAGAAACAGGATGTGTGAGTCAACAGTGCTAATCACTACGGCACCACGCCACCTGGACAAAGAACATGTCACTTACAGTAAAATGTCTTTATGGTTAATTCTTTAAACCTATATTGGAAATGAGATCATTTTAATGTGGTTTTTAAATAAATGATAATACATTAACTTGAACTAAATGTTTGATCTGAAACTTGTTGTGACCCCTAAAAAATAGAGGTTCACCAATAAACTGTTTTCAGTCGTCCCTCGACAGGAGCAAAGAATAGTAGATTAAATATAACCAAGTATTGGCAGTAATACATTAGCTCTGACGGTGTTAGCAATGCTTGTGCTGTAATGTTACTGTGACCTCACACCTCCAGGGTCAAGGGTTTAATTTCTGCCTCAGGTCTGTGTGATGGAGTTTGCATGTTCTTTCTGTGCTTGGTAGGTTTCCACCGGGTACTCCAGTTTCCTCGCACAGTCCAAAGACATGCTGATTAGGCTAATTGGCATAACCAAATGCCTGTAGTGTTCCTGATGGATTGGCACCCTGTCCAGGGTGTACCTGGTGCACCTCATGCTGAAAGTCTCCTGGAATAGGGCCAAGGCCCCAGCGACCGTGTACAGGATAAGCAGTATACTGTATATAAAAGGAATGAAAAATTAATGTGCTGTAATGTGAATTTACTGCCATCTACTGGATGCAGCTCAGGTATAACACGATTACAGTATGCACTGCTTAGCTCTGGGAATAGCTTGCATACAGTGTTGTTGTGGAACTGCTTACTTCTATTTAAGAATAAATGTTTCACCTTTAGTACTATAAGTAAGAATAGCATACTGTAGATTATACAAATTAGACAATGATAAATGACAGCGGAGACTATCCTGAAGCAGAATATATTCTATACTAAAGCATATTAGAGACTGAAATATTTTTCTAGATCTAGTTTAAAGCACAGTTTGCTTAATTACCTACATTTAAACACATCACCAACCCTAGCATTTAACTGATAAATTTGCAAAAAAATAAAAAATCTTTGTCTGCTCTGAGGCTGTAAGGTTTTTGAAATTAGATTTTCACATGTTAAATAAGATCATTATTACTTATTTTCAGTATAATAAAAAGTCTGCATAGAAAACTGTTTAAAAGGAGAAAAGTATTCTTTTGTTTGTATATGGGCTGACATTGGTTGTTTCAAGGGAAGCTCAGTTTTTCTTAATTACAAGGAAGGGAGGGAGATCACTACTGTAGATTTTACTGAAGCATATTTTGGTCTATACTGAAGCACAGTGCATGCCAGACATAGTCAAACTTTTTGCTGACAACATTGGTAGCAAATGTGTATAGATTGACAAACTCTTACTTAAGTCTTACGTATGTATGTATGTATGTATGTATGTATGTATTTATTTATATTTATTTATATGTTTATTTATATATTTCTTCATTTTTATGGGGGATGGGGATTTTTTTTCACCTATAACCTTCACCCCACATGCTTTGATCACCTCTACTGTACAATCAAATAAAGTACACTGTACACTAAACTGAAGCATGTTGTAAATCCTTTAGACATGTCACTGTTATACAACATTCCTTAGTTCATCAACATGGGAAAAGCTTTCATTTTATCAAAAATGAAAATGAAGTTGCGATAGCAGCGGTTACAGTATGAGGGAGTGGCATACAACTGTTTGGTTCCTTGTTATTTTTAAGAGTATAAGCCTTCAGGTGCTTATTAAAAGATAAAGGAATGGGTGGCAGAAAAAATGCCATTTTGCAGGTGGGAAAATCCCAACCATTTTGAGAGTTTTACAGTAAATGAAGACAGAACATGCATATTTATTTATACACTTTGCTTAAACAATACCGAGGTTTAATCAAAAATAGTGAAGGTGCCTCTCCAAAACTGTTGGAAGTATAATGCTTGTTGCACAGAAAAGTCCATAACATTTAAGTGAATAGAAATTTGTTAATTGTAGATTTAGCATGTTACACTATATTATACAAACTCCCAAAAATAATAAAGAAAACTTTAGGCACTTATGACCTGACTTTAATTATAGAAATTTAGAGTAAAAAGCCTATCATTTTAAAATCGTCAATCCCCCCAACCCCTTGGCAAACTGAAATATATTGGTATTCAAATGTACTCATAACATGATCTTTTATTTACTTGTATCTTCACAAATTAATGTACTAATTAAAATATTCAAATGGCTATTTTTCATTTCCATTTTGTAACCTATTGTCACTGTTAATTAAATTGTTTAATGCAGGCAGAACTAGATTCATGCAAATTACTCATGACCCTAGTTTTAGACTTTTCTACTGTATAAATTTTATTGATAATACTTTTGAAATTCTTATGAGCAGCAAACTTCTGGCAACTCAAATTAATCTTCCTCTGTTTTTTAGACTTTTAAAAAGGACCAACCTGTTCTGTGTGAAGATTTTTTAAAACTAATTTGATTAAATTTTATTATTTTCATAAACCTGATGTTGTTCTTGTTGATCATTTAACTGCTCCAGGGGTCAATTAAATTGGGGTCGCCACAGCCGATCATTTGATCTGCACAAATTGGTGCAGGTTTTATGCTGGATGCTTTATCGCTGAGCCACCAATGGCCATTTACATAAACCTGATAAATATGATCATTATCAAATCTGATCATTATCATCATAAGAGTGTTCCTTATCTCTCCATATCCATCTGTGACATTTCCAATATATAAATAAAAAATATAACAAAAAAATTATGAGAAAGTTATTTCATATTGTGTACATATAATTATAAATAAATAATTTTATCTCTCAAATTGTGTACTTTTATATATAAATGTATTATAGCTTTGTATCTATAATGTATACAGCTTTTAGCAACATCCTACTGAAATTATAAATCAGAGTAAGTCTATATGGTGCCTTTTATGTTCCTGTATTACATGTGGGAAGTATACTGTACATAAGGATGCAAAAAAGAGCTTTTTTCTAGCTATCACTAATTTGTGCATACAGTATTTACTCTATGCATTTATTGTCAGACACTGTCTTCCTTTCTCCAGGGCAGTACCGTACAGGAAAAGGATCAGGAAACACTGGTTTGCTTTATTTTTAACAATCATATCATTAGTATAGTTAGTATAATTAGTATTAATAACAATATATTAAATATAAAATATTTTGCATAGTGTAAACATCTTCAATAACTGGTTAACTTCTATTCAACTGCACTGACAAAAGATTCAGGTTAAAAAGAAAGGGAAATAAAATACAACTTGTCCAAACCTGTCTGCTAATTTTACTCTAATCATCTGCTGTACAAATGTAGGGATACAAATCTAGGCTATGAATCTAGGAACCCAACTTCTGACTCAACTTCCTAAATAATGCACCATAATTAATGTGAGATAATAAAGGCTTTATAAATGAAGGCTTTGGTTGCATCAGTAATTCAATTCAATTCAATTCAATTTTATTTGTATAGCGCTTTTAACAATTGTCATTGTTGCAAAGCAGCTTTACACAATCAAAAAAATTATTTAAGTTTGTATGAAATGTGAATGTGTATGAATCAAATGGTCAGAAAGTCCCTGGTGAGCAAGCCGAGGGCGACAGTGGAAAGGAAAAACTCCCTGAGATGGCAAAAGAAAGAACCCATCATTATTTGAGTGAAAGAGAAAGCAGATAATGATCTGCATTCATACTGTGGCAGGCAGTTCAGCTATAATAGTTGATGTTAGTATGGAGTCCAGGTAGTTATTGGAGACTCAGGTAGACTGGTACCAAATTCTAGTCCTGAACTATCGAGCAACTGCAGCCAAGTCAAGTCCTCAGAGAAACAGCTGTCAACACCAGTCGAGGCCAGAACCGTCTTCATGGTAGAGTGAAGAAACCGCCACCAGACACCGAACGCATCCCAAGATACACACGGGGCATCCATGTGACGGGATCTCCAACCAGAAGTGGGGCACCAGGATGGGTTAGACAGGTCCAGAGGGCAGAGGGAGTCTCGATCACAGACAGCTCAGGAACGACATGTGTAGCTCGATAGAGAGAGGGAAAGAGAGAGAGGGGGAGAGAACAGGAAAAGATTGAGCAGAAGAGGTAACATATAGGTCACATAATGTATAAAGTGAATGCATATTTAGTGTAGAGTGCAATCAGAGCCTCCGGCAGGACTAGCTATAACAGGATAACTAAAAGGGGGAGCCAGAAGGAAACACAGTCATGAGGGCTCCCTGAGATGTGAAGCAACCAATCCCCTCACCGCCAACAAACCTGAGTGATCAATGAGAGTGGGGAAGACAGCATCTAAACATACAGTACCAGTTCACCGTAATATACTAAAAAAAATGAAACTTGTATCACTTTGACTATGATGATAATGTTCTATGATTTCCTTCAAAGCAAAATGATTACATTTACATTTAAAACCGAATCAGTGTAAAAAAATACATTGTTTTAGCCTATTCACTCTCCAGCATTTTCGACAGACTATTGGTTGGGGTAATAGTCTTATATTTAATTATAATAGATTACAGACATTAATAAAACAGATAAAATAGAGTCGGGTAGATAGAATTTAAATGAACTACGAAAACAGTTGAACTAAGAACCCAGTGAAACAAATGGGCAGCAAAGACAAAAAAGATTTAAACATTCAGAAGTTGTATTATCTGAACCACATGCTTTATCATCTCATTTTTATCTTATCAACTGCTGTATAAACTTACTGCCTTAAAAACAGTTAAGGAGATCGTGATAATGTTTCTGCCAATAGCTCAGACATTTTATAAAATCTTAATAAATAGGAGAATAATAAAGACTGGAAACTATACTATGGAGTAGGCATTTTCACTTGTTGGGAGTTTAAAAAGTTTGACAAAGGCAGATTTATAGAGAATCTTGTTATATTATACAAAATAAAGTTAAAGTAAATGTATAGCAACTACATTATATAAACCTTTAACAGATTAGTATACTAGTTTTATGGAAATATTTTATTTTACTGAACCTATAGAACATATTGATCAATAGAGAAATATAAAAATCTGGTCATGAGTTCATGAAATGTTTATCAAACTCTAGGAGTTTGCATGGTTTAATGTAATGTACTTTGACAGACAGTTAGCATGAATTAATTTTAATTTACTACAATGTGCCAAGCTGCTGAGCGGATCAGACGGTCCACTGTGGTGACCCCTTGTAGAAGGCAGCAGAAAGAGTAACAATAACACTATAAAGTTATGAACTGCTCTGCAATAAACAGTATAAAGGTTATGTGTGTAATGTATTATCTGAAATATAGCCTACAATGTTTGTAGATGATCTTTTTTTAAAGTACAATGTTGTTAATAACCTCAGAAACAAATATTGTAGGTGTGTTAAGTGTAGGGACAGGCTTTGATGGTGCACTGCAGAGCCTTTGTAATACAATGTATTTTTTATTCTGTTTGCCTTTGATCTTTTAACAGACAATGAAATGATTGTGGATTCCCTGCATTTCCCCATGAGTGCCTAGTCTGATGGAAACAGTGTGTTTAGTCCCATCGCCATAGGTTTTGTTTTCCTGGAAGGTCAGGTTTTTTGACTTATAATCACTTTTGTAGGCCTGGAGATCTGGTAAATGACACCCTCAACAGATTTTTTTGCAGACAGTTAATATTTATATCTACTATGTCCTTTTTCATTGGCAAATAACAAAATGTTTAATTAAATTTAATTAATGTCAAAATGTTTAAGTAAGTAAGATAGAAAGAAAGAAAGAAAGAAAGAAAGAAAGAAAGGAAGAAAGAAAGAAAGAAAGAACAAATTCTGGATTATGGTAAAATGGCAAGGCAGTGCGAGATTATGGAAGCACATTAAAAATAAAAAATAAAAATCTTATAATTATGTCCTAATATTTCATCATTATTACTTAATGTCTTGTAATTATGACTTAATATCCCATAATTGTGATTTATTATCTCATAAATGTAAGTCAGAATTATGAAACATTCAGTCATATTTTCAGGATATTAAGTCATCTTATTAATTTTTTTTTCCATTTGGGAAAGCAAGATGCTTTCGTACAGCATAATGACGTGTGCAGTCAACTCAACATAAAAAGTGATAACGATGCTGTCCACTATTAAACTGAGAACATGATCACAGCGTGACATAAACTAGCTGAGCACACAAAGCCACTAAACATGATTTTGGTTTTAGACATATAGATTTTTATGACCTGATTAATGTTTGACAGACTTCAATTATTTAAATAATAAATTTTCTATAAAAGTGAATTAAGTTGTAACTAAATGTAATAATGTAAATGTAGTGAAACTTTGAGGAAACAGGCTCATGTATGTTGTCATGTGTTTCCTGTTAATAAGGAATTTTCTTTTTTGTAAGCTATTGCTAGTAATTGTTTCCTTATAAGACATAGTGTCTGTTTCAGTTTGGTAACAGGAGTACACAGACAAATGTTCCTGTTACCAAGGAAGTACAGAGTAATGCACTAAGACACAAAGATTCATAAAATAAATATTTCTATTGTCTATTGTCTACTGTCAAGCGATGTTCTATATATTATATGACATGGAAAAAAACTCTATAACTACGTATATGAACACACAGTACATATTGAGATTGAAGCACCTCTACTTCCACTGTTCTGTAAACATTTCAACAAATTTTATACTCCAGTGAGGATTCTGCTGAAAATCTTTAATCTCTGGGCTTTATGTTAGCAGCATAACCCAGTTAAACTTTTAAAAACCCATTTCCAAATTGTAAGTAACAAAAGGCTTAATCTCATTATATTGTAAATGTTGCCTTTAATTAATCTATAGTAATTCCCAGTAATACTACATTTATACACTGGTGACCACCTTCAGTGATGAAATTAAAAACATCTGTATAATGTAGTAGGTCGTTATAATGTAATAAAGCTGTAATTTGTTTATTTTTTAATATTTTAACCATTATTTTTAGGGCCATTTTTTTTTACCGCTGCAAACATTCCAATGTCTTATACAGAACAGAAAATTCCATCTTTTGGCATTTTAACCTTTTTTTATTAATTGTCTTTATACCTGCTAGATATTAAAAGAAAGTCATGATGGGATATTGGATGAGGAAACGTTTCCACTCTGTTTAATATACTTAAGCTGAATAAATCTCAGTGTAGGACTGTACTAGGATTCAGGTAATCTAGTGACTAGATTTATGATAGATTTAATGAACAAAGACCTTCCTTTGATTACAAAACTTGTGCTAGAACATGCATTGCCATTGTAACAGGAAATTGTCGGTCAATTATTATTTTTTTATCGCAAGTGCATATACTGTTATTTGATTAGTTACACTTAATCACAAGTCCAAAGTTCAGTCAAACAATATTTGTTTATGCAAATATCGTTCTCCACTGTTTGGGGTTACAGCTGGCCGTAGTTAGGGTAAAAGGGTTTATTGTAGCATTAAGAACTACTAATAGTCTTTTAAGATGTTAACAAGCACAGTAAATGTGTTGATGTCTTATTTTACCTGTCACCTGGGGCTAAAATTTGTTTTAGCACAAACCCAGACATGGACTCTCCCATACGCGTGAGAAAGGGCTGCTGTTGATACCGTATGTATGCCTTGGCTGGTCCTAAGGTAACCACTGCATTAGCAAACAGAAATGTATCAAATCAATTCCCCTAAATGATAATCCTATCTTGGGATTTACTGTAAATTTACTGAGAGTTTTGTTTCCTTGTTTGACCAGGCTTTTCAATCTGAACCAACCAACTCCTCCCTTTGCCTTTCACTTATGCAAAGCTGCATATAGTATTTTACATATACAATATAGTGATTAAACAGCTAAAATTAGGACTCTAAATGACTCTTAACAGATCTGCTTATGGAAATCCATGTATATATTAATCCTTATTTGATGTGGAATTCTACATACACGTCGTCATCTCTTAAAGTTCTGCAAACAAAAAATGGTGATTTATGTGAGAAGGTCCATACTAAAAATCACTGGGAAAAAGAACAAACTAGAGTATTATGGACAGGTTATATGCTGGATGCCCTTTCAGTGTTGGTTGTGTTGTATGGAGCGCATATGGTGACCTGGTGGGGGCTTGAACCCTGACCCTCCAATATGCAATCTAATGTCTCAACTTTCTAAACATTCTCTCATGATAGTAATATGAACATTCATTTTTAAATCAAAAGTGTGCCTAAAATAATTCCCTGGGTTACTGAGATATACACAATTTACAAAAACCATAGATTAGATAATTAAACAGTTCGTATGCAAAATAGAACTAAAGCCATTTTTTACAAGCAAAATGCCTTGGAACTACAGTGGCAAAAACAAATTATGTAAATCTTTTGTTATTTCATGGTTTTCTGCATAAATTTGTCATAAAATGTGATTTGATCTTCATCTAAGTAAAGTGTGTTTCCAAATATAACGTACCTAAAATAACAACACAAAATATCCTGATCTTTTAAATCTTTTTTGAGAGAGCTATAAAAACCTCAGTGCATTTAGTTAAAAAAGCTTACTAAAGTAAGTTGTTAGCATGCCTGGAGTCTTGTTAAGAAAAGGAGTTTGGAGGTGTGGACTAGAGCTACTTTGATTAATAAAAACCACTTAAACTTTTTGAGTTTGCTTTACACAAGAAGAATACGCTTATGTGAGTTAAGCCGCTACTAAAATGAGCTTTCAGAGGATCTATGATCAACAATTGTTGATTTACATAAAGCTGTAAAGGGTTACAAAGTGATTCCAAAGAAATGTATCAGTCTACAGCAAATGGAGACCCTTTGGGACCGTGGCTACTCTACCAAAAACTGGGTACCCAGTAAATTGACCCAAAGAGCACAACAAAGACTCATAAAGCAGGTAAAGTACCAATCCACAGTCAAAGATTTAAGGGGCGTCATATGACCGGCTTTAAAACAATATCCGCTTTTTGGAGTGTCCAAGTCAGAGTCCAGACCTCAACCCAATAGAAATGCTATGGAATAACTTGAAAAGATACATACTTAAGAGACGTCCAAAGAATATGACAAAGCTGAAGCAGTTTTGCCAGTAAAAATGGGTTAAAATTCATCTGGAGTGATGTGCAGGTCTGATCCACAGCTACAGAAAGCACCTGGTTGAGGTTATTGCTGAGGTTCACTTACTTTTTCAACTACCAATTTTGAATGTTGAATGAGTGTCTTCAATAAAGACATGAAAGATGAGACTTTTGTGGTATTATTTTAGGCACATTATAGTTGTCAATACTCTAGACTTAGAAAATCATTTCATTACAACCTAAAGCAGAAAAACAGGAAAGTAGCTTCTCATTTCTCAAAACAACCTTGTCATACCTAAGACATATATCAAATTATTTATTGGCCTCCATCAAGAAAACAACTTAGATTGCTAAAACAACAAACATTTGTGAAGAACTGTCAAACACATTGGTAGAGCCTGAAAGGATGGTAGTAAGCCATCATCCTCAAGGAAGGAAATTTTTTAATGATTGTGAAAATAAGAGCATTTTTAAATGCACAATGTGAAGAGAAAGGGGTTGGGACCAAACTTTTTTTTTAATCATTTGAAATCCACACATCAGTGGGAATAATGAGAAAAATGACCTGACTGTACTTGACACAGAGCATATTGTAATGAAGAAATCACTGTTATAAATCACACTTGCCAGTGGTTTTAATGTTATGGCTGATGGGTGTATATTTGTACAAAATAACATAATATAATCATTTCATGCATCTTGCAGCATTGCACTTACTGATCAATCAGATTCTAGAATGTATTTGTGGCATTGTTTATTCCCTACGAGCATTATGTATCAGGTCCACATTGAATTTTACATTGCAGAAGACAACAACATGCAGATGGAGTTTCTTTCCCAGGTGATGATGTCGTTACTGACAGATTGGACTGGAGATCTGATCTTGAGCAGCCCTCTATGGAATGAGTCTTGGCAGTCCTTCACAGGCCTTAATGATGCTAGTGACCTCAGATCAGCTGCCTTCTTATCTGAATAGCCAGCTTCCTCTCACCACCCCAGGTTTGAAGAGACACCTGCACCATCTTTCCTCTGAACTGCTTCCATAAGACACTATGGTATTGTGGAGAAATTACAAATAGATGATAGCTCGGATTGGTTGTTGTGCTGGCTTATTTTGATTAAATGTCATGATAGTGCCAGTGAGGTCTCTGATTTAAATGTCAACTGTCTCAGTAGCAGATTACCTCTTGCTGGGAATTTGGGCTTTTAATATTATAAAACTTATGGAATTATTATGGAAAACAAATAGATAGCATGCATTATCCATGTGAACTTAGATATAATGGGCATATTACTGAGACTACAGTATTACTGTCTCACAGTATTAATTTGATGAGAGTGATAGACAAACAGACAAAAACAGGGGTTATTACACTGTGAGGGTTTTTTCTTTGTGTTTGTTTGGAGTGACCTCTATACAGAGACAGTTTTGGCTTAAAGAGACACACCTTTCAGCCCTCCTATTCTTGGGCTCTGTGTAATTAGAAAAACAAGCTGAAAAAAGAACAGGGTGTGCTTTCAATTTAAAACAACAGTCAGGGTTACCATGGCACATTTCTGATAACAGCACAAAATGTACTATTTTTCATCTATATAGCAATTTGACAATGCTAACAAATATTTTATTTGTTAATATTGTTCCTGCATGCTGGCCAGGAAGGCAAAGCAAAACCCCCATATGAACTTAAAGGATGTTCAGCTAACACAGAAGCGGTGATGCACTATTCTGCTGTGCATGTTTGCTTACACAATCTGAATAGAAGAGGCAGCAGAAGGAAACCTTACGAGTGATTTTATGACAGAAGTGAATGTCTGGTATGTGCTGCAAATAGGGTTGTGTGGCAGCATGGTGCAGGAAATATAACTTTATTTCAGTAAATATCTATTAATATTTATGTTAGTATGCGGTATTTAGTTCACCACAGAGATTTCTTTTCAGTAAAAAAAAATCTGCAAAATATGTAATTTGGCTAAGTGTGTCAATACTTTGCATACAACTGACATAAACAGCTTAGATTCAGATATTCAGGGTTATAAGAAAACTTTTATTTTATTATTATTAAATATTTAAAATATATTTTAGTTAACCTAAATGTTAGTATTATTAGTAAACAACTTGAGTTTTTTTTGTTTGTTTGGTCGTTTAGGCATATATATATATATATATATATATATATATGCCTAGGGTAAAATAAACAAAAACAAATAAATATTAAAGTGATACCAAACTTTTGAGTGGTATATATATATATATATATACCACTCAAAAGTTTGGTATCACTTTAATATTTATTTGTTTTTGTTTATTTTGTTTATATAAAACATAATGTTGCTCTTTTTATTTATGCAGGTGCATTTAATATACAGTCAGTAACTGTTGTAGTTAATACCTAATAAAGTGTAATAGATATAGCCAAACATGCACAAAATAAACAGACACCAATTCCTGTTCTTTATAGTAGTAATACTGATTATGAGAAATTATTTCTTCTGGCTGCACCCTTATCATTATCATTATTATTGCCGCTCTGCCACTTCTGAAACTTTTCAGCTTTTAAATTAATTGCTTTCATCAGATCACAACACAAACACAAAGATGTCACAACCAAATTGTGACTCTATTGATGCTTGTTTTAAATTGAAGTATAATTCTGTTCATGGTAGAAAGGACTATTTTAAAATTTTACCTATTTGTCTTTGGGACAGTCTAGTCCTCAAACTGACTATCAATCTAGGCTCAGAAATATGAGTATTTTTACAGTTGTTGTTGTTGTTTTTTTTACTTTTAAATGCCTTAAAACATTTGTAAATTACAGTTTAAAAAGAAAGAAAGAAATAGTAGTCATAATTATGCAACACATTTTATTACAAAGTTATGGGTGTGTACTTTTTGCATGAGCATATGTACTGCTGATATTTTTTAATGAAGCGTAGAGGAATTATGTAATTCAAAGAGCCCCGCCCACTGTGAGGTGATTGGCTGGCGCGTAGGTGTATTAATATGAAAATCACTGGAGCAGGTGAAGATAATTTAGAGCTGCACGCGCACCTCGCGTCTGTGGAAAATCAGCATTAAGCCTTAAACCAGCACTCTGCTCACATCACGATGGATGATCAACGCTATCCCCTGCGCGTCCGTATTCTGGGCATCATGTACAAAAACAACAGTAAAGTAAGAATGCATTGTGATAAGTATATCAGAATAACTAGAACCCGTCGAATGGGAATTGTAACAGTCTGTTTTGTGTTTCAGCTGTACACGGCATCTGTACTGTGGTCGGATCAGACCGATGTGATTGTATACAGGACGCTCCGAGAATTCAAGCACCTTCACGTAAGAACCAGAATATGTTTACTTGGAAAATGTATTAATGTTGCAAGATGTTCCAAAACAATGAATGATCAAGACAATAATGATTCCTCTGAGTTGCTTATTAGGGAGACATCTTCCACTGGTCTATATTCTATACAAAAGTCTACTGAATTAGTTTGCATTCATGTGGTAATGTTAATCAACAAAATGCATTTTTTCCAGAGCTTTTCATTTTCCTATAATCTGTTTATAACATTGAAAAACTCTCTTCTTTATATTTGCATTATAATATAATTCTGGTAATTTTTTGACAAATAGAGTGTGAGTGTGTCAGCTGTGGTTCAGCTGTTTCTATACAAAACGATCCTGTATATGGAAAGTAAAATTATTTTTCAAGGGCATTTATGTACTTTGGACAGCATCTAATTTGCCTGTTAGCAGAGATTTGTTATATCTTGATCTTGTCATAAAGGAAGAACATATTAAACACTTCACTTATAACTTAACCATGCACAAAATAACAATACCAATCAGGGTATTTTAAACCCCTGTGTCACTATCCGTGGTATTATCTTTACTCGTTACTGTCTATTACTGTGCTGTTGATTACTTGATAAAGGTTATGTTTCATTTTGCTGTTGCTGGAACTACTAAAACTGGCTCGAATAAAAATCTCTCTCTCTTTCTGTCTCCCTAAAAAATTGTTTCTCCCCATGTTTTAGAAATATCTGCTAGTTTAGTAAGGCAAGCTCACATTTTCCCTTTTTATTTTTATTTATTTTTTAACAGAAGCAGCTAAAGAAGAAATTTTGCCATCAGGATAAAGTTCTGCCCAGATTTGGAGGTACAATAATGATCAAAGCATTTTATTTATACAAATCCAAAGTAGTATTGATAATTAAAAGATGCTGATTCTTTTTTAATCAGGTTTAATGTTGAAGCTGAACCTCCAGAGGAAAACTCCAGCTCAGTGTTTGCAGCAAGTAAAATCTCTGGAGCGCTACTGGACTGAGCTGCTGCGCTGTGAACCGAACATCTCTCAGTCCTCTGACCTCATTAATTTCTTTATTCCAAAGGAAGAAGAGCTGCAGCCTGAGTTTGCACAAAACAGGTACCCTACTGTCTACCCTGACTTTAACAAGTGTCTTGAGTTAGGATGAAAGCAAGAGGAAATATTGTGTGAACAGGACTATACTCTTAGGAAAAGCATGCTTAGGGCTTGATTGTGTGGCCAGACCTGAAGTTTCCTTGTTTATTAATCAGTTTTTCTATTTTGAAATGAACAAATCTAATTAAAATAGTATAATATGATAACAAAATGTTATTTTCTTATTTAACAATAAAATAAAGCAATTAACAAATGCTTAGTTTGAAGGAATACTTTGGATTTATTTTTCAGCATAATGATTTTTCAACCAGAAGATGCCAATGGGCAACCAAAAGTTGACCTGAGTAGTAAGCGCTACAGTGTTGGGAACATATCTCAGCCATATGTCTGCAAAGTGTATCGGTGTTTAGCTCCATATGAGACCAAGGACACCAAGAACAGAGCATTTAGGGTGACTGTGGATGAAACTCTAGAAGTACTCATTAAAGAGCCATCTGGTATGTTCTGCCCAGTTTCTATGCATTAAGGGAGGGAATAGTTATGTTGTTGATTGTTGATTTACTTGTGCTTATGTTTCTGTTTAAAATCATTAGGATGGTGGCTGGTAGAGAATGAAGAGAAGCGCTTAGCGTGGTTCCCTGCTCCCTACTTGGAGTTGTGCGTGGATGAAGAAAAGGAGAAAGATGGACTTGACAGTACAAGAAGTCAAAGTAAGTTGTTGGTATAGTGAGGTGACAATTATAAATTTGGACTTTTGAAAGACCATTTGAAAGTGTTTTTGTTTTTTCAAAGACTTTAAATCTTAATTTTTGTTCCCCTAGTGCCTTTGTACTGTGCTATAAGAAACTACACCTCTACCATGAAGGACGAGCTTTCCGTGAATATCGGAGCCATCGTGGAGGTTATTCAGAAGTCTGATGATGGCTGGTGGCTAGCTAGGTAACACATTCTAGCTGTTTTTGGTACCATTATACCACTGGAATAAGGAATCTGTTATAGCACAGTGTTAAGGATTTTACTAGTACACAGTTTGTGAGGAAAACCTAGGGTTCTTAGCGTTTTGTTTACTGAAGAAATTTTACTTGGAACCCTCTTTTACAGGACCCTCTCTTTAATTGGCCATTAAATCTCCTCAGTTCCAGTCTTGTATTCCTCGCATATCTACAATACCAGTCAAAAGTTTGGACACACCATCTAATTCCATGGTCTTTCCTGATTTTAATTTTTTTAACATTGTAAAACAATACTGAATGCATACTACAGTAAATACGCAGTAATCTCCTTTTAACACTTGATATCGAGATGTGTCTGCTACTAATGTTTTGTAAAGACATCATAATGGTTCTAATCTAAGGGTGCATTTAATTGGTGATTTTTAAGGGTTTAAACACTGCTTCTGCAGCAGAGGTAGGTTTTAGTCTTGCTTTCTTTAGATGATCTTCATTAGAGCCAGTTTCATCATGGTGCTTGATGGGTTTTGCAAATGCACTTGACAATACTTTTCTTGCAAAAACAGTAGCTGTTATTACTTAATTACCTAATGCCATATGTGTCATTTAACAGTGTCGAAAAATATAGTATTGTTGTAGAATGTAGAAAATAAATCCAAATTTCTGTCCAAACTTTTGACTGGTCTGACCAACAAATTAACTTCCCCAAACAACAAAACTTTTCAAATAATTTCTTTGAGTTATTAAATAATTCTCAATATTTTACTCATATGTTTTTTTTGTAACTCTGTGCAGCAACTGTTGTTTATTATTTAATACAGACATGACACTCCAGGTTTCTTTGGAGGAATATTAGTCCATAGCTCTCTTAGAATGTATGCAATTGTAATCTATATATTACAAATGTGTTGTTATTCATTTTGTACAGTACATGACACTTTTCTTGATGACACTTTTTATTTAAATGCCCTTTAATTTTATGTGGTGTTTTTTATTTACTTAAGAGACATGATATTTAAATATAAATGACGTTACTTTCTTTTTACAGATATAATGGAAAAGAAGGGTATTTGCCCTCTATATACATGCAGCCATACTCCAACCCTATGTTTAGC
Organism: Clarias gariepinus; assembly: GCF_024256425.1. Lineage (NCBI taxonomy): Eukaryota > Metazoa > Chordata > Actinopteri > Siluriformes > Clariidae > Clarias > Clarias gariepinus. The sequence goes on from NC_071113.1 coordinate 13,766,174, forward strand.
ATGCAGAGAAAGTTGCATAGCTCCAACCTAAATCTGACCACTCTGTCATCTGTGTTCTCTCATTCAACCCACAAATCTCACTTCCACAAGTCCCACTCTCTCGAAGTGCTCTCTGAGCCTCTGGATGACAGTGCTTCGGGTCAACACAGTGATTTCGGCAGCCGCAAGAGCAGCTTCAGTGATGACACTGACTTCTGCTCCAGTTCCTCTGATTCTCTGGGACAGAGCCTGTGTGGCTCTGAGTGGGAAGAAATCCGGAGACCATCAGAAATTGATGCAAAACCAGACAGTCCTAACAGTGCTTTTTGTATGGAGTTTCAAAGCTCTACAAATAAGGAAACCAGAAGCCCTTCCAAACTGTACCCAGAAGTGCCCCCTCGACCAAAAACCCAAGAGATCCTCAACCGCTGTACCACCTATACTCGCAAAGCAGCCCTCGAAACCCAGGCACGCCTGTTTAATAGGACTGAGATTCAGGCCTTGTAAAAGTAAAAGTAATTTACTGAGATGTTTTGTATTTCTAGACTGCTCCCATGCTGATATATGGTTCTAATGTTGTAAATACTATTATTTCTGTCTGGTACAGTCACAGTGGGCGTATTCCTGATTGAAGTAATGAAACTAAGTGCTTAACCAATTATTTTTAAGCATATAATTTACTTCCGCAATGTTGTTTAACAGAGCTTTTTCCATTAAATGACTGCATGATTACTAATATAGCTAGTGAACAACAGTAGAACCATTCAGTTACTTCTACTGGATGAACTGGTTCTATTCTAAAGTTAGGTCCAATTATAATATGTTCATGTTTCCTTGTTACATTCGTATGGTGTGTATAATAGGCCCTGTCAATAGGCGTTAGTATCAGACAGGAAACAGGCTGGGAAATAGTCTAAATATATTTCATAGATTGTCTTTGCCCTTTACCAGTTTGTCTTACACATGTTAAATTCCTATACTCTGGCTCTCAGTAAAATTATAAACTGTAAAGCTACTACTTGACTCAATCACTTAGAACTGTTGATGGTAGAGTATCAGGATACTAATTTTTTCAAAGTAGCCTTATATTTTTGTTATACTGTATATACTGTAATTGTTTACAATTTCACTATCCCACTATTATATATAAATTATTCATAAAATAAACCTTCCTTTTGGTTCCTCTTAAAGTTTCTTTCTCATTTTTTTCTTGCCATCTTTAACTCTGTCTTGATCGTTAGGGATCTAATTGGATTCCTACTGCTACTGTATTCCTACAGTATATAATGTACAGTATGTGAATTAAATATCATTACCATCTTAAAGCTTGTAATTGTTTCTCAGGCTTTCTGGCTAATCAAAGTTAGAATGCAAAGGAATCAGTAAAACTTTCTCCATTAGTACATGACTGCACCTTCGAAGTTCAGTAATTTTAAACAGGAATGAAACAAACAAAAATGCATGAATTCCTGAAATCCTAGATTATTAGAGTTATGTAAGTATTTCATACAGAATATATGATTGCAGCTTTTATGTGGCACTCGTTACACAACATTATGGGAATATAATAAAAGGATGTAATTTGACCGAAACTAAATAAGGGCGTTGTCAGCTTGAGCCAGCTTAAGCCAGTCTATGACTGGAAAACTGGATTTACTGTACAGTTATAGACAGTTATATGGTACAGCTCACAGATTAAAATCTGTCCACTAGTATATGAACGTTATCCTGTTTTTCTGTGAATGTAAACTATTTCCTCCAACCTCTTTTACATACAATCCCTTCTTAACATGTACATACTGTACATATACTATCTAAAATTAGGTTTTTAAAAAGGATTTTCAATGTTATGGTCTCATCTCTCAGCAAAACACAGCTAAACTCAACTGCTGTTTATATCAGGAGATGCAGTGCCTACATTTTCCCACGTGCTCTTCTACCTACAGTAGGTGGTGGAATGAACTTCCCCTAGATGCCTGTACAGTTGAGTCACTGGGTGTCTTCAAATGAAGACTAAAGATCTAACTCATGAATTATGCTTTTGTTACTGTATAAGCTACTTCCCCTACAGGGTTTTTATATTGAGTGTATGCTTAATCCCTGACCTAATGAACCAGTATGAGGCTATATAAAGAGAGTCTGTCAAATGCGGCATGGTGGTGTAGTGGTTAGCACTATCACCTTGCACCTCTATGAGCCGGGTTTGATTCCCAACCAGGCTTGATTTCCGTCTCTGTGTGCATGGTTTGCATGTTCTCCCCGTGTTTGGTCGATTTCCTCCCACAGTCCAAAGACATGTTGGTTATAAGCTAATTGGCATTCTCAAATTTCCCGTAGTATGTGAGTGTGTGTACAGGATGTATGTGTGCCCTGCAACTGATTGGTACCAGGGTGTACCCCACCTTGTGCCGTAAGTCTCCTGGGATGGTCTCCAGGATCCTGCGACCCTGAATACAGGATAAAGCAGTATAGACGATGATGATGATGATTTACAGGTTCTTTGATTTGATTTAAATTATTTGTTCAAATATAATTTTAAACATTTAAATAAACAAACTGTTTATGAAAATCAGAATGGTCATCCAGGCAAATCCTATCACTAAAACTATAGGTCAAATAAGGAAATTTTCAACAATGTTATCTGTTAACCACAGTATGTTATTCAGTAGTGTAAAAAAAATACTAACTTAAACCACTATTTGTTCTATTAAGAAATACCATTGTAATTGTACTTTTTTCTGATGTAAAATATCCCCCAAATTACAAAATGACTCTAGGACCTGAACCCTGCTGTGATCACTCCTGCCTGCCACAACCTTATTTTTGGTTGAAACATAGTGGTCAGATATTATGTTGATGTTATGGAACTTTTTATATAATAGCCAGGTGAAAGAGTATTACTATTAAATATCCAGATAAGTCAACCTGCAGAAAACACTACTGTGTTCCACTGCCCAATCAGAGGCACAGTGTCAAGACAATAGTTTGTAGTCTGTAGAGAACACAAGCCATTGAAAGCTCATTGGTTTTCACAGCGTTGCCTTTGTCCAGTAAGTAAAACCTGGATGGTACTAAAATAGGCCTTTGCTGGTTGGGTGTCTGACACCTTCTAGACATGTGTGGTTAGCACATAACAATATTTACAACACCCTGTGCTAGAATGTAAGAGAAAAGAAAAAATGGAAACAGGTTATACATTTCTGAATCAGTCTCATGTTTCAGCTGTGTTTCGTTGGATGGCAGCATCTGTTTGGACTTCATGGAGCAAACACCTGGGTCTTTCTACCAAAGTGAAATATGGTGAGTTCTGATGTATTCGTTCACTAAATTTACTAATTGTAATCAGCCTAGAAAAAAATGACTTTGTTGCAATTATTTTGTTTTTTCGTGTAAATATCAACCGAGGCTTTCATAGAATCCAAATCAGGGTTAGTAATATTTATATTATTATTAGAAATGTTAATTTATGACATCTGCTGTTAAAATAAAACTGAACTGAAATAATATTTCAGTCAGATTTAGTTTTTATGCAACAGACATAATTTTTCTAACGTGAATAACACTGGGATTAAATCTTTCCATGATTGCGAATTACATTCCTTAAACTAATGGAGTGTGATTGCTTACTATGTTTCATGTCAGAATGGTGGTTATGAAGTGGAACTTTTTGTGGACCCACCAGATCATGACCTTATCTGCATCATATGCAAAGGGGTTCTACGTTGCCCTGTGCGTGTGGCATGTAAACATGTCTTTTGCAAGAAGTGCATTTTGCAGTGGATGAGGAGGTATGAAAACTACAATTTACATTTATTTTAAATGTATTTTATTGTTTTAAATTTGAATATGCAAAACAATTCATCTCATCCAGACAGGAAACGTGTCCGTGCTGCAGGAAGCCAGTCAGCCAGCGGCTTATATTTGTTATGTTCAAGCTTAGTAAATCCATTGGCCGATTACAAATTAAGGTAAGAAGAACTTTAGTAAAAGTAGGGGGAAAGTTATACAATGGTTAATAATAAAAGTAATAAGAAGAATTTTTCCATATGGCCATTGGTAGCTCATGGATAAGACATTGGATACTGAGTTTAAATGCCTTTGAACAGGTCCCTTATCTGTCAACTACTCAGATGTATTAATGAAATAAACCTATGTATAAAATAGGTTTATATTTTTATGTTAGGATAAAAAGTACCTCTGTATAAAAACATCTGCTAAATGCCATAAATGTAAATGTACATATAAATCCAGAATATCAACCAAAATTATTAATCATATCATGCTATTATCATTATTATTCTCAGTGCCGAAATGAGCAACAGGGCTGTACGGCCACCTTTCCTCTCTCAGAGGAGTACCTCCACAGCTCCACATGCCCCTTTGAGTGGCTGCTGTGCCCACAACAGGGCTGCGGGTCTAGAATTCTGAGGAAGGACGCCCAGACACATGCTCAGGTCTGCAGCCACTGGAGGCAGCTGTGCCCGATGGGTTGTGGTACACTGCTGAGCCGCACTACCCAATTCAAGCACAACTGCTACAGAGAGCTGCAGGAGCGCTATGAGGCCCAGCGACAGGTCCAGCGAACCATCGCTTCTGCATTGCGCAGGAAGATGCAGCGCATGCAAAGCCGCATGTCCAACATGACTCGGCAGATCAGCCTTATATGCGAAAGCCTAGAGCTTAGTGAAGACCAGGAGGAAGAGGAGGAGAGTCCTGGTGAGGGAACCAGCACAAGGAGAAGCTCCAGGGTCGACCACAGCTCCAGCACACACACCAGCTCCAGCAGCAGCAGCTCCTAAAACATGTCCTTTATGTTTTTATAAGATGTGTGTGAATTTATACATAAAAACAATGCTTACTTGCACGTCAATTGCTTGTTTGTTTTTTTTTGTTTTTTTTTTAGCTGTGTGTGTTTAGTTAATGAAACCCTAAGTTGCATATACTAACCAAAACTACTATGTGACCGAAGGTAAAGAAATATTTGCTGATAATTAAAAGTTTTTTCATACTTGAAATTTGCAAAAAATATACAGCATACCAAACCGCAAGGGTTTGATTCGGGGCCTGTCCTCCCACAGCCCAGAAACATGCAGATTAGGTAAATTGGCATTCCCAAATTGCCTGTTGTGTGTCTCATGGCCCCTGCAACCCTGTACAGGATAAGCAGTATAGAAGATGAATGAATGAATGTGAATTTTGTGAATACTTTTATCAATTTATTTTATGGTATACAATCCAGTATTGGTGCAGAAAGATATAAAAAATCATAGTACAGTATGTAGTTTATATAGGAATTACATTACAAAGTAAATGCATTTTCTGCTTGCAGTGAGTTTGTAACAGTTTAAAATGAAATGTAACAATTTATTTTTGTAAGTGAAAAAAACAACCAAATGAATTTTTTTCATAGATGGCCACAGGGGGGCGATACTCTAAAGGCAAAGAATGGGTCAGGACCGATGGATAAAGTGTCTGAGAAGTGTCTGAGAATCTGTAAAATAAAACAATTTACAATAAAATGTTACAATAAATTTTTCAAAAGATATTAAGAACTCTTGTAAAAGAATATTTATGGACATGAGTACACTGGTCAAAGATAATCATATTTATGCTGATGAAGAAAAAGTGAGGTAGGAAAGAAGAAAAGTAGAGGAATATAATTAATATTTTACTTGAAAATCCATTCAGTGACATGACAGATGGTTACTTCCCGTCCCCAAGTTTGGGTTGAACACGCAGGTCAAGTTTTGGCTGCACACTGAAACTGCACCTGAAACCAAAAAATGTAAAACTAAAATTTGAGGGTAGAAGAGCCGTAGTACAGAAATATTTTAAGTCATAGATTCTCTACAGAATATTTACAATTCTGTAACTTTTACAAATCTACATTATTGCACAAACTTTTGGTGCTTCTTTCTTGCCCAGTTTTGACAGGTTAATCTTTGTCTCTCCTGTTTACTCAATACACCGAGCTGGCTCCACAGGTGCACACTAAGCTTAGAATCTGACTTGGATTGGGACAATTTAGGACTACTGCAAGGAAGCTCAGTGAAGATTGATTTTACTAAGTTGATGAGAGGCCTAGGCTTCAGTGATGAGGTATCTCGCAGTTCCAGCTCTGTGGACAGAGACTTCACCAGGTTTGACAGAGGCTGGTGGGAGGGGGACAAAAAGGCCAAACTGGAAGATGAGCAGTCCCCAAGGGAGCCTGGTGAAGATAGGGACAGGGGAACGTGAAAGACTGAAGAGTGAAAATCCTACTCTGTGTGTTTATCTGTCTGGATGTCATTAGTGGATGGCTTGGGATTTTAGAATTTCCGGTTAATTCTTTCAGTTGTGACTGTAAGGTCACTGTCATCAAACCTGTCCTTTATGTCTGTAAGCTGAATGACTGTCACTCCTGATAGATTCGTTATGCTCAGGCTACTCTACATAGTTAGGTGTTCAAGCTCTCTGGATGTCTTGAGGCCTGGTGAAGTCTCTGTCCACAGAGCTGGAGCTGCCAGATACCTCATCACTGAAGCCTAGGCATCTCATCAACTTAGTGAAATCAATATCCACTGAGCTTTCTCGCAGTAGTCCTGAGGGTTCAGAACAGGCTTTTTTAAAGTGGAACTTGAAGACACCCTTTGGAAGCTTACTGAGACCATGCACAAACCTCTCAGTGTGTGTTTAATTCCCTGCCAAGCTTCTTACAGTATCTCTGTGTCCCACACCTTTAAGTCAGAAGGAAAGACAAAAAAAAAATGACTCAGCTTATTTGTCTTAAAAATATAGTAGTATGATTTGCTTCCATTTATTATACACCAGGATTTTTAAAGATAAGATAAAGCACTAAAAAAGACCGTCTGGCACTAGTTTATTACTTTACTTTAATATTAAGCAATTAAAGTACTGTATTACTTTACAGTACTTTAATATTAAGCACTGAATAGATAAACTTGTGATATAATGCAGCTGTCTGCTACTAAATACATTATGATGACATTGCCAGTAGTAGGTTAGTGGTTAAGACGTTGGATTTTGGACATTGGAGCAGAAAGTTTAAATCAAGGCCCTTAACAATTGCTCAGTTGACTGTATATCACTCTGGATAAGAGTTTTGCTAAATGACAAAAATTCTGGGTGCGCACAAACATAAAATACAGAGTTTTTAAGTGGAGTTAAAAAGGAGTGCAGAACCCTTTGGTGCATGATTATATAAAAATATAACCTATTATATGATTTTTTTTTATTTATAATATTTTATATTTAATTTAATGTCTAATCAAAGGTCTAATAAACAGGTATTAAGCTGCTAAATAAATGTAATAGGATTTAATACATCCTGAGTAGTCAAATTTACTTAAAATTTTCTGCCTTATGCTTGATAGGGATGTGTTTCTCATAAAGTAGTCTATTAAATAAATAGGTTATTTGATGCATGACAGTGCCATTGTGTTATCTAGTGCAGAAGGGGGAAAAGGGTATGTAATACTTTAGATGTATGTACCATTCATGAGTCATGCTAATTGAATGATGTATTATTACTAATAACTACATGGTTCTTAGCTATATTATAGCTTTGGGACATTTCTTAACACAGATTTAAGGAGCAAAAAAAAAAAAAAAAATCACACAAACAGTACTATTAGGAAAAGGTGAACATGTAATAAAATAAGTGAACGTCCACATTCTATACAGTAGGTGTCAATTAACATTTTAAAAGAATGCAAGTAAAGAAACAATATTTTGACCTTAAACAAGATGGAATAACTTACAAACAGATGCACAGACCCACACACCTGCCACATACATTTCTCTGCTGCATTAAACAATCCATTGCATTCCTTAAAACATATGCCCATCCATCCATCTAGAAACCTCTGTAGTCCAATAGGGACCATGGATGCCAATGGTGAGCATTGTATTTATTACCATTTTATGACTGTGGTAAGACCTCCATTCAACATTCACACATTACGGGAAATTTGTAAACGCAGTTTAGCCCAATCTGCATATTTTTGAACTGTGGGAGGAAAACATGGAGAAAGCATGCAAACTCCATGCGCACAGACCCAAGGCAGGAATCAAACCACTATGCCACGGTGCCACCCTAACACATATGTAAGCCTTGCTTATTTGCATATGTGCGAACCCTTGCCGGGAGCAGTCAAAAGACCAACATCATATCATACACTATATGGACATTTGACCAAATCTGTTAATTATTGAATTCGATTGTTTTAATCAGACCCCTTATCCTCAGTAAAGGGGGATAATCTTAATGCTTCACCATATCAACACGTCTTAGACAATGCTATGCTACCAAATTTGTGGCAACAGTTTGGTGAAGGCCCTTTTCTATTCCAACATGACTGTGCCCCGGTGCACAAAGCAAGGACTATAAAGAAATGCTTTGATGAAGTTGGTGTTGAAGAACGTGACTGGCCCGCACTGAGCCCTGACATCACCCCCATCGAGCACCTTTGGGATGAACTGGAATGGAAATTGCGAATCAGGCCTTCTCGTCTAACATCAGTGCCTGACCTTATAAATGCTCTACAGAATGAATGGGCAAGAATTCCCACAGAAACAATCCAAAGTCTTGTGGACAGCCTTCCCAGAAAAGTGGAGGCTGTTATAGCTGCAAAAGGGAAGCCAACTACACATTGGATGTCATTGCAGGTTTGTTCAAAAATCTTTGTCCATAAATTATATATTATATTATATTATATTATATTATATTATATTATATTATATTATATTATATTATATTATATTATATTATATTATTAAGGTTGTAATGTAAAGTTTATTTTGAAGAGAGGTAATGTTGAGTGATTACTTTTTACACAAACCACTGACCTCATCATTATATTTTTATAAAACAGTGCTTAGTGCATCCATAAATGCAGGAGGAAACCCCATGTGTCTTTCTGAATATTTCAGTATCACAGCGTGCCCTCCCTATAATCATAACTATTCATGTAATTCCAAATAATTGGAAAATAGTGCGGGTGGGCTTGTCTTTATTATAACCATAAAAGGAAAGCAATTAGGCATGATGTTTTAAATTATAATTATCTTTGAAGAAAAATACCAGTCAAATATATCAGTATTTAGTAAGAGTTAATCATATGTATGATTTCGCCTTATTTACTTACTGTACCCAGTTGTAGCTGTTCTGTAACTTCAGCACTGAGCTTGGTGTCTTCTGAACTCTCCTCATCTTCCTCTCAACACCATCAGAAACAACAGAAAGAAGCAGTACCTCCTTGTTGCTTCCACAGGATTTAATAGGGTAAGTTGCAGCCAGGTGCTACTAGTCATCAGCCCTTAAATAACCATTCATCAGCAGGTGTACAGACCTCCATAAAAGCTAAAGTTTTGGCTGGTCTGGAGCATTTAGATGTCTTTCCAAGAAGGTGATGATTTGGGCTTGTCTGGCAGCCACAGGACCTGGACACATTGCAGTGAATAAATTGACCAGAGTCTCTATACCAATGTATTCTAGAGGCAATTGTGAGGCCATCTGTCTGACAGCTAAAGTTTGGGTAAATCATGGGAGCACTTAGTATTCCCTCCATTTTTTGGCTCTATTTTTGTTAACTTGACTGTATATACTGTGGCGTGGGCGGGGCGGCGGCTGACGACCAGCATGCCTTGCGGGGATTTCGGTGTGTTCACCATGATGGGGAAAGGTGTTTGGGTTAGTGGCTTCGGCCCTGTTGTGTGTGTTTTGTGTGTGTGTTGGGTGTGTGACGTGTGAAATGTGCTCCAGTTCAGGCTGACACTGAATTGGATGTAGGCTCCTTAGTGAAGGGGCTGCTCATGCCATACCTGCTGTGTGCCTAATAAAGTACTCCCAGCCATTGCATTGGGCAGCAAATAAGCTCACTCGTCTCTCCAGCATTCTTTACGGCGTAAAAATGCTACAATACTGTATAGGCCTGGAAATCCAAAACTAATGAGAATTCATTTACAAAATGAAATGTCTCATTGCGAAAGATGCAGAAAAAGCTGATTTTAACTACTACTCAAGAAAGTACATGTTCTGTAGCCTGCTTATGTTTTACTTCGCAGAATAAAATTTGTTCTTACAAAAACATTGTTGCTTGCTTTTTTCAGTCACTTACTGTACAATTACTGTCTTTACAATAAATTGCATGTTATTTTCCATATGTTAGATGATGACAAAGTCATAAGGTCCTGATATACCTTTTACATTTTCTTTATTTAAATATTGCAGTACATTCTTATTGCCATGTAATAGTGTTAAGTTGCCTCAACGCTGCTTGAAGAACTTCAAATATGTCTTGGTGTCCTGCTCTTTGTATAACATTTAAGGCAATTACTGCAGTGTTCCTTCGGGATATGAAATTCATATAATGTGGTACTAGAGATAAGTCCCAACAAATTTGTGTCTATTCATAGAGCTTATCAGGACTTATTCAGAGTCACGCATTGCTGTAGCTCTTTGGTTTTAGTGCTGGTTTGCTGAACGCTTTTATTTTATTACAATTCTAAACAAACTAAACACACAGGATGCTGTGCTGCCTGTCAATGTGTGAATTGTTTAGAGCACCGCATGTAGGATCGCAGAGAAACTGTACAATTTTACATCATTAGATGCAAACGCATATAAGTTTAAAATGCATTTTAAAAATATTTTGTATTTTTGATTTTTATGTGATGTAAGCCTCATAGAAATTAAAACAACGACTGATTTAATAATTCCCTTTACATATAATAAATCTACCAGTATAGGAGAGGTGAACAGTTTAAACTGTTACTTTTTTCACTGTATTCAAAAGTTTCGAGATTCACTGTACATATTAATTCCAACAATCATTAGTCCATTTTTTTTAATATAAAAAGGATGAAAATAAACAGCGCCATCTAGCGCCTAAACAGCTAAACAGCGCCATCTAGCGCCTAAATATGGCCTGGAACATGAGGGTGACAGAGCCGTTCCAGATATTCTTCTTCTTCGTTATTGCTCGCTCTTCCTCTTCTATTTCGGCCGATAACGCAAAGATGTATTTATTGTGCGTTACCGCCACCTAGTAGTAGAGTTGTGTCGGTAACATTTCTTCTTGTAAATTACAAAAATTAAAGAGCAAATTTGAATTTCTGCAAATAAGCAAGTACAGTAATGAGACTTTAATAATAGGGTTCCCCGTAAAAAAAAAAAAAAGTACAAATATTCCTTAGCTACAAAGACTTTATTTTAAAGCAAATGATTAAAATTGTTGAGTTTGTTAAGCACAGAATCATTTATGTTGCAAGACAGCGTATAATGCAAGATTTAGAAAGCAATGTGCGATTTTACAATGAATGTTAGTACATCAGAAATGTAATAGTTCACATGCTAAGAAAGACTTTCATCTCATCTCATCTTCCGCTTTATCCTGTATTCAGGGTCGCAGGGACCTGGGGACTATCCTAGGAGGCTTAGGGCACGAGGCAGGGTACACTCTGGTAAGGGTGCCAATTCATCACAGGGCACACATACATACACTCTCACACACACAATTTGAAAATGCCAATTAGCCTAACCTGCATATCTTTGGACTGTGGGAGGAACCCGGAGTACCCGGAGGAAACCCACCAAGCGCGGGAAGAACATGCAAACTCCATGCACACAGAGACGGGAATCGAGGAATCGAACCTGGACCCTTGAGGTACAAGGTGATGGTGCTAATCACTACACCACTGTGCCGCAGAAAGACTTTTCCAGTGCTCAATTTCTGGGACAGTTTTAGGTGTTTGGTGCAGGATTTAAGAAATTGTGTTGATACCTGTAACCTCTGGTTAAATAACAGTGAAATAACACTGAGAACAGATCAGCCCAAACTGGGAATTTTAGAGTACAGTATTTCTATTATGTAAAATGTGTTGGAGTTACTTAATCATGGCATACTCTATACTGCAAAAATGATTAAATATACAATATGCCTGCAGATGGCACTAAAGGGGGATCCTTGTTTAGGAATTTTCAGGACTCCTCCCAGTCACCCATATCTCCCCTGCATACCTTTGACATCTATTTAAATTGCCAGTGACACATGCAGTGGGTCAAAAATAGCGAGCACTCAGAAGCTAGAACCTTCTACTGTGTCATTTATTGGAGTGTGTGTGTTGTAGAGGTTTGTCAACCACAAAACCGTGCATTCAGCAAGGATTTAAAATATGTAGAAGTAAGTAAAGAAGTTTAGAAGGCACATATTCTTAATTACTCTTTGATGTCGTTTGTGTAAAATTTTCATTTTTATACGATAAAAGTAGAGGTCTTTTTAAAATGGCTACAGTTTTGGGGCAGTTCATGGAGTTTCACCCAGTTCATGGTACTAATGTGCAGCTGGATTGCTGTGGGACTAAGGCCACCCGAGTTGAAAGTTTTGCTAATGGAATATGCTTCAGTAAACATCCTTTAAACCCTGGAGAGATTTTTCTGGTTGAAATTGAGGACAAGGAGATAGGCTGGTGTGGACACCTTAGAGTTGGACTAACCGCACATGATCCTAAAACGATGGAAAAGGTTCCAGAATATTCTCTGCCTGACCTGGTGGAACAAGGACAAAGCTGGGTGTTTGCCATAACCAGAAACCACAACAAGGTTGTTGAGAATGAAGTTGAGGAGCCCCAAGGAGCAAGTGGGAGTCATGCAGATGGGAATGAAGGCAGCAATCTTAAAAGTTTTTTAACTGAAAGTCACTTGTTTATAGAGAATGTACGCATACCAAAGGAAAAGTTGGTGGGACGGAGTCGACCTGGTTGGTTTAGTCACATCTTGGATGATTTGTACAAAATGAATACTTTGCCTCCTACTGCCAGGCGCAGTCGCATAGGAGTTTTGTATATTCCAAAAAGACAAGGTTTTGCTGATATGCATATTGTCATCAATGGTGAAGACATGGGTGCCTGTGCTAAAGGAATTCCCACGAGCCTCCCTCTGTATGCGGTCGTGGATGTATTTGCTGCTACTAAAAGTGTCAGAATTGTACAAGTGGAATATGGCCGTGAGTTCCCAATATTTTTTCCTTCTCTCTCTTTCATGCACACACACACAAACACACTTAAAAACCATACTAAACACTATAATTACTATTCTTTTTTTCTCTCTTCTCTTTTTGTTCTAGTTCCGTCACTGCAGACACTTTGTCGCCAGACGATTCAGAAGCACATCATTCACAGAATGGCTTTAAACTGGTTGGAACTTCCAGAGATTTTAAAACATTACTGTAAATTTGAGTAAAAGAATAATTGGAGAACTGCAAAGGCTCTTAAAACAAAATAGTTTACATACTCTAAAGATTAGACCAGCATTTCAACATGATAAATACAGGTACTGTATATACCAAATAGCAAACAATAAATCTACATAGCATTATTTTAATTAGCACTCTAATTCTTCTGTGTTCATCTTAAATAAACTGAACCTACTGTGACTATCCCTTTTATTATTTATTCATTTTAAATGGCATTAACGGATGTCAGAAAAATATGCCAATACATGCTCATCATTTCACGGGGAGCCTGGGGGCTATCCCAGGGCACTTGGCGAACAAGGTGGGATACACCCTGTTAAGTTTGCAGGGCACACACATACACACACTCGTTCTCAGACAACAAGCAATTTGGGAACGCACTGGGAAAACATACCATGCACACAGACCTGAGGTGCGAATCGAACCCTTAACCCTGAAGGTGCAAGGTGCCTGCAAAGAAGTTTACCACTATGCCACCGTGCCATCATGCCAATACATTTTTTAATAGTTTTTTTGTTTTCAAATTAAAAAACAAAAACAAATGTCTCTATTTAATCCCACTCGATGGACAATTGCTAAAGAAAATATATGATAGTTATGTCTTTAATTTATCTAGGAAAGCAAGAAAGAAGGGTTTATCACTGAGCATAGATAATCCATATACACACTGCCATCTGCTGGACATATAGGGTTGAGGTTTGTAACTATCACGTGGCCGGAATTTTTCAATGGCGCATGCGTACTGGAGTCGCACTGTGGCGTTTATGTTGTGCTATTAGATCTTCAGAATGTCGTTTTGTTCTTTTTTCGGGAAGGAAGTGTACAAAGACCACTTTAAACCAGGTAATTATCTAGAGGTTTCTTATCTACTGAACCATAGGTTGATACAGTTTACTATTCAGGTTACTGATACAGAAAACTACTTTTGTTACTTTGTTGTCTTGTGTTTGTATTTGCGAAAGATTCGATTTAGAAATAAAATGCCAAATAATTTTTATACAATTTACTTGACATTTTATAAATGATTTACTAATTGATTAGATAATTATTTATTTAACAATTTATTGATTCCCTTCTGCAGGAATATATGTTTGCTCTCAATGTGCAAACCCATTATTTTCAAGTAGATCCAAGTATGTCCACTCCTCACCTTGGCCAGCCTTCACAGAAACCCTGCATGAGGACAGTGTAACTAAAGTGATGGAGACACTCACAGCTTATAAGGTTAACCAAACTGTCATCTGTGAATATCGTTATTACACGAGCTTTAGTGTTAAAACAGCAGGCTTCATCTTTACTGGTTTATGTTTGGCTTCCTGTGCAGGTTCTGTGTGGCAAGTGTGGTAATGGACTAGGCCATGAGTTTCTAAATGATGGTCCAGAAAAAGGAATTTCAAGATTTTGAATTTTTAGTCACTCGTTGAAGTTTGTCCCAAAAGGTAAATAGACTAGTAAAGTAGTCATTACATTTTTATGTATTTTTTTAAACTATGGTACATATCTGATGGTCTATGATATACATTACTTTAACTTATGACTTGTTTTGTTTTTACAGACAAAGTTGATCAGCACTAAAATATGGATGTAAACAAAGAGCCATGAACAAGCTCTCAAGCTGTTCTTGCATGTACTTTAAGAGGACGCTCAGTTCATGAAGTTGACAGGGAAAAGTCCAACTGGAGACCCTGTTTACAGATGTATGTGGTTGTCCTCCTTATACCTCATTGTTAAAAAATATAAATATATTATAGAATGTAAAACGTGCTTCCATATGGGTCATAGTAATTAATATTCTTATATAATGGTTAGCACTGTTGCCTTGCACCTCCAGGGTCCAGGATCGATTTCTGTCACACATCGATTTCTGTCTCAGGTCTGTGTGCATGGTGTTTGCATGTTCTCCCTGTGCTTGGTGGGTTTCCTTTGGGTAATCTGTTTTCCTCTCACAGTCTAAAGACATGCATTATAGGCTAATTGGCATTTCTAAATTGGCCATAGTGTGTAAATGAGTGTGCCCTGCGATGGATTGGCACCTTGTCCAGGGTAAACACTGCCCCTTGCTCTAAGCCTTCTAGGATAGGCTCCAGGCCCTCCATGACCCTGTATACATGAAAAGGCGTTATAGTAAATGAGTTAGTGAGTAGTACTCTCCAGGTCTGTGCTTCTCAAACTGGATATTGTAATGTATAGATGTTTATTACTTTTTGTAAAAATATTATAATTTTGTTAAAACTAGAAGAAATATGGTGGATCCTTTAATGATGACATTTTATTTGGTTTAGATGAAATGTTCAGGTAAATTAAGGCTTTTGTCAATATGCATATTTGTACATATTTGCATACTGTACTGAAACAGTTAAACGTCTGGTAAAAATAAATCTGTTAAACTACGCAGTTAATTCAAAGAAGAACTTGTGATGAAATTTCTCATGAATGAACACATAAAACCAATCAGCATTTACAGAACACTTGTATTGTAGCACAGCATAGTGATGAGACACTCAGCTGCAGTAAAACATCCAAATAGAGCAAACGATTTTAAAAAGGCTGTATGTCCATAAATGCCAATCCTAGCAAAGTAGCTTGGAGCCCACTGCAGTCATATGCAAGCGGAGCCCTCGTGCCCTAGTTCTTCTGGGATAGGCTCCAGGTCCCCGCGACCCTGAATACAGGATAAATCGGTAAAGAACATGAGTAGTTGAGATGAGTTATTACCACATCCCCTGTGCAGACCTACCTCTCTCCCAACGATTTCCACTAGTAATTAAAGGTGTTCCTGGGAGGTAAGTGTTTCAGCAGTGATGATGGCATGAAACAGGCAGTCTGATTATGGCTTTCCTTTTTTTTTTCCAAGGTTTTTTTTTTATTGGTATTTTTTGATATACAACGTATTTCACTGCTACTTCTTCTTTGTTAACCTGGGCCCCGACCGATCTGGTATGGAAATGTAATTTCTGATTCGCATCATTGATTTGGCAAATGTTTTATGTCGGATGCCCTTCCTGACACAACCCTCTGTATTTATCCAGACTTGGGACTGGCACAAGAAGACACTGGATTGCCCCCCGCCCCCGGGTTGCATTTTCAGTAAAAAATTATACTTTGTGATTAAACCTACAATTAAATTACAGTCTTTCAATGAAAATCATTAAGACAATAAATGAAAATAAAATTGTACACAATGAGTTCTGTCAAGCCATGTAGTCAAATATATTTGACACATTTGAATAAGAGGCTTAATACTTGCACAGATTTGTTTTCATAAAACATACCCGACTGAATACATTTAGGATGAACTGTAATGCAGACTGCTCCCCAGGCCTTTTGATGATTGAATCTGGAATGGGACGTTCAAAAAGCACAGGTGGGAGTGATGGTCAGATGTACACAAACTTTGGTAAATGGTTGTTGTAGTATGAGTAATGGATCACCTAATGCATTCCTATGGGTCTAGTACTGGAACTAGTAATGACAATAATATTCTTGTACACATTTAAGCATTATCCATTTCTATTAAACTATCTGTGTATATCAAACAGATACAGCAATTATAAGTGTGTGTGTGTGTATATGTATATATATATATATATATATATATATATATATATATAATAAGACAACAAACTCATAAAACAAATCTGTTTGCATAAACCTATGTAGTTGAATGACTAGGACATGTGGTTGCCTCTGTTTAAATATAACTGGACTATAAATAAACAACTCGGTGCTGATGACAAACGTTTCCAACTTGTAATTGTATTTGAATAAATATCTATGCCCACACTTTTGTGGCCAGGGATGAGGTGTGTAATAATGTTTCTAAAAGACTTTCATCCATCTCACATGTCCTGATATGTAAAGTATGGTTCCCATAATAAACATAAAGCAGGTCAAAGGCATAAAATGTATTATAACAGCATTTGTACTGTACATTTAATATTGTATCTGAATAGATTTATTAATTAAAAAATGTTCCTAACACTGAGTAAAAGCTGTTACCCCTGCTAAAATTTTTAACACATTCTTTCTAAAAAATTCTATAATGTATTACCAGTGCTACAAGTATACAGTAATGTCTCTAAATGCTTTTCATTCAGCTCTGATACCTCTACAGTTATTTGGAGATTTTTCCAGTGCCTGGAAAAATTAATTTCCCTGCTTTAATTTGATTCTGCCAAATGCCTAAATGTAAATGTCTTTGAGTGCCTTTCTTGAGTGATATTTTTGAATGCTGTGCAATTAACGTTTTCAGTAAAGATATATATAAAAAAATGTAGGCTGCAAATTTGCAATATTTACAAACGTTAGACAAATAAAATAGATGTAAAATAGAAGGGTTTACAGACTGCACAAAAATTATTTGTAAACTCTCAGGTAAAAACGTTTAAGAATATTAAAGTATGAATATATGTTGTGTGAATATGACAACAGCAGTATGATTGAGTTCACATCATTGATGTACAGCAATTTGCTGAAGCTATGCCACGAAGTATAAAAGCAGTTCTGAAGCAAAAATAGGGTCCAGCCCAGTACTGGTAAGGTAAGATGTACCTATAAAGTGGCCACATATATTTTATTTCACAGGTTTGGTGTCTCATAATTGCTGTATCTGTGTGATTGATACACACAGTTTAATAGACCTGGATTTTGTGTAAATGAGTATAATGAGAAAAATGTCAGTAGTACTGTAGTCTACAAGTGCATTAGTTATTATAAACAATTATAAAGTATAAATATATATATATATATATATATTTTTTTTTTAATTGACCAATATACGTGAAGTCATACAAAGGTATAAACATTTTCTGTATTTGCTTTACAACGCTCCACATTTTCAACGTTTCTGAGTTGCTGAGGCGCCGTCAGCGTTGCGCGCGTGCTCAGCGCCACCGAACTGTCTTTCCCCTCAGCTCGAGACACCTGCAGATAGCACTTAGCTAACACTGGTTTGTTTGTCCTAACGGGTTTGTGGTAAGAAAAATATGATTAATAGTGTACAAGAGCACGTAAAGTATAAAAGTCTGCTAATTTGCCAGCGTCTGCAACATGGAGGTTAACTAAGTGTTTTACACCTGTTGATTTTAGTTTTAGGTCGAAAGATGGAATGTGTTTCAATATCTGACTTGAGCCCGAATATCACCCGGCCGGTGAGAATTTTATTTATAATGATTTATTTGTTTGTTTATGTAATTATTTGACTTAATGCAGACTAACACAGAATTGGTTTAGAAGATTTTATTTCATTTTATGACACTAATCTCGTAAATAACTGTTTTACACAAAGTGTCATTTTATGTTGACCTAATTTATATGCTGGTTTAATGTATAAATAAAACTGTATGTATATTTCAGAATGTGGTTGGGATTATCATTGGAAAAACTGATGCAAGAGGATTCCCTGACAGGAAAAGTTGGCCATCACATAAATTACTAACTCATTAATTCACGGCTTTATAACATATTGTATCCTGCCTGGACAAAAAAAAAGCCACATATTCTAAGATTTCCTTCCGTCATCTTTAGCTTTGAATACAGCACACAATGTGATAACCTGCTCATTCAGTAGATTCAGGTTATCAGCTGACATTTTATTGGCATTTTTACAGGCTTGTGGGCATCGCTTCATAAGCTTCTCTTCTTACCCTGATGCACCCTTGCTCTGGAATATGGTCAATCTGAGCTCATCAGACCATATGACCTATTTCCATGTCTCCAAAGTCCAATCTTTATTATCCCTATTTAATCCAAGATTTTTTATTATTATTATTATTCTAACTTATAGGTGGTTTTCTTATGGCCACACAGCTATTTAGTCCTATTCTTGTGTGTTCTGATCACATTGTGTATGTATGGAAATGCTTTTACCATACATACACAAGAATTAAACATAGCTATTGCTATACTATTAAACATAGCTATTGTTTTTACTGATTTTTTTTATTATGCAACTTTAACAAACGTTTAAGTGATCTTCATTCATAATTTTTTCTGACCACATTTCTTACACAAAGTTAATGGTTCAGCACTATTCTTCTAGGTTTTGATAATGTGTTACAAGGTTCTTAACCCAGTTCCAATCATTTCAAATGTCTTTAGTTGTTTTCTTTGCTTGATGCAGAGCAATAATTTGACCATTCTGAAATCACAACTTTTTTTGGGGGGCCAGGCAGTGTATATTCTATATTCAACACTACTAGTATTACTACTACTACTGCTAATAATAATAATGATAATTTTATTTTACTGAATTCTAGATATTGGTTCAGAGCGATTTACTTTCAGCTTTACAATTAAAGACTCACCAGAACATTTAATTAATGTGTCTTCATGGGGCACTGAAGGATACATTCAAGGGCTTTCCAGTCATATCAAAATAGGAGACTGTGGTAAGAGTTTTTGGGGTATCCCAAAATTTCCATACATAAAGGAAATTAAGAAATAAAATAAAATACAAGGGAAAAAAGAAAACTTTCCGGTTATTTAGTCTTGCATATTTCAAGCACTGTGTAATGTAACCTTAACTGCTTAACCTCTTTTTTAGTTGTCATTGAAAATCCTCTTGTTGCTACTAAAGATCCAGAAAAAGAGGACCGATTCTGTCCTTTAACCCCAAGGTTAATTTAAATATTTTTTGTAAGCCTTTTAAAAGGGATATGGCTGAAATTATTTATCCTTACTTCCTTTTTGATGTATAAAACAGTTTATTGTCCTCAGTTTATACAGATTGTTGGTGACCGAAGCGCACTCAGCCATAAGAATTTGTACAGATTTAGACACAGAGAGCAGATTACTTTCTCTGTTCCACATACCAGTGAAGGACTCAGGGGACTTCTACTCACTGGGAGACATTACTGCAAATGGACAAAGCCTAGATGGAAATTTCATTAATATTCTAGCTGCTGTCCGATTGGTATGAAACTATGAGATGTCCTTGCATTGAAACATTGGCAAAACAGTTTTAAAGATTTTTTTTGTATGACATGTTTTAATTTGTGCCGCAAAGATTGGAGAGCCAAAGTACTTCACTACTTCAGATGGACGAAAAGGGCAGAAGCTAGAGATTAAACTGTTTGATGAAACTTTGATGTCCTTCCCTTTTATATGGTACCTTTTTTTTTTGCCAGATTCACATTCTCATTTGTTATAATATTTGTTGTTTAAAATATTGTAATTCATAGCTGGGATCGAGAAACAATTCAGTTTGTGCAGACCTTGCCACCACGAGAGACAGGTATTCTAATTAACAAAAGAGCAACATATAAATGACTGTAAACTACATTTTATTACACTAAAAGTACAAAATTTATGTGGATTCATTTGTATATATTATTTAATCATAGTGCTTTTCATAGTTGATGCTCGAATCAGCTTTGATACTTTCCGTAACTGTATGGTGGCAACAGCTACCTCAAAAACAATCATTACTATTAACCCTGGTAAGTTATATACTGATACCCCTCATTAAAATATAATTCTTATTTTGTGTACATTTTTACAAAAACAAGGTTAACCTTTGACTAAAAATTCCATGTTATTTATTTTATATTTAGATACATTAGAAGCCAACCAGCTCTTTTCTTATGCCAAGGAATTATCAGAAAGTGAACAGCTAGAAGAGCCAGAGATAGAAGTGAATATTAATGTTCCCTGTAAGCATAAATGTTGTGTTTGTTAGTTGTTTATGCTTATGTAAAGGTTCAAATGATGAACTAGATACTGAATCTGTTTTTTCCCATGTATTTCTCAGTGGACTCCATTAATGATATATTGACAGTAAGTCAAGTTAAAGACAGAGCGAAGAAAAGCTCTGATGCCTTTTACGGTGTGATATATGGGTTCATCACCACTTTAGGATTAGATTCCTGCATTACTAAAGTAATTCGCAGCAGGTGGTAAGTCAGAAATACTTGGAAGCTGATGAACCCAGTATAATTGCATGTGTTTTCTCCACATAATTCATTTAATTTTTTATTTTATAGTGACAGATGCAAATATCTTGTCCGTGAGGAGATGGAGGTCTGCACTTATGTAGCCTGTCCAAAACAAGGACAAGCAGGTGAAGTTAGTGCTGCCTTTGATCTGCTGGTGGATGTTGCTGATCACACAGGAACTCTGCAGGGCTGCAACCTGTCAGGCATGGTTGCTGAACAAACTCTGGGATGTACTGTAAGTACAAACAGCTAAATCTCCTACCGCATTTGCATGACAACACTTATAGTCCAATACCCAGGATTAGTTGTTTTACTCCTAATAAGTCAACTAAAATAAACAAAACAAAACAACAGGTAATTGACAAACCTAGCATGACTTAGATAAATTTATTATATTAGTATTTTCAAAATAGCTATACATTTTTGGTAGAGTTCAGTATACAAGTTTACTGGTACAAACCTATCCACTTCTAAACATTTTGTATTTGTACACAATCATAATTCGGTCATTTGCAGCTTCAGTATTTTAGCTTTTTTAACCACAACCTATATAAGTTTGTGTGAAAAAACAAAAAAATTAGAGTTAAATCCAACAAATACTAACATTCGTATATACAAAAGGGGAAAGAACATCTTTAATAATATAGTATTAACACACATAAATTGACATACGAGCTGTTAAGTACCCGTCATTAAGAGTTTGTAGAATTAGTTAAAATGTTAAAGCTAAAAATAAGCTGATTACCAGTAATGTAATCAGTGATATTAGTGTATAGACACTGTATAGCCATGCCACCAGAAGGGAAAAGGTAAAAAAAAAAAAAAATGCTGATGCAGGTTTATGTACTGTTAAAGTTTCGTTAAATTTTGTATAGCTACCTTTGCGAGATTCTGTGACAAAATCTGGCTGGACAGACATGCATACAGACAGAATTTTCTGAGATTGGTTTTGGGTAAAATATAAAACATAAATGTATCATTGAAAAAACAAGTTCTGACTAATGTACACTCAAATTTTTTGGGGGGGAAAAATTTATTAATACTGGAAAAAGCTCTCTTTACAAATGAAAACTTTGCTTCTATTTTAGTCCAAGGAATTTGTATGTCTCTCTGAGTCTAACCGGACAGCCATGAAGTGGAGGTTTCTTCTGGAAAGATGCAAAATTTATGTTAAGGTAAAAAGACCTATCTATCTATTTATCTATCTGCTGATCCACCATATCAATAAAATCACTTAGAGGTGACATAAATAACATTAAATACCTCATTACAGTAGCACCTAGCAAAGAGGTGGGGTATATTAGGCAGCAAGTGAACACTTAGATTTCGGAGTTGCTGTGTCGGAAGCAAGAAAAAGGGGCAAGTGTAAAGATCTGAGCAAGTCTGACAAGCTCCGGACTGTGATGGGAAGGTGTCACAACACACTGCACATCAATGCTTTCTATGTGGAGTGCTTAGTACCTGTGCTGACTCCGCTTCTTAACCAAAAGCTCCTGCAATGGGCATATGAACATTAAAACTGGACTGTTTTGACAAACTGCTTGAGGAAACAATGGCACCAAGATGTTTGTGTCTGTCTGTCTGTGATGCTCTCCCTCTCTCTCTTTCAGGTGTTACCATCAGCAAAAAGCAAAAGTGGCATGAGAACAAGCATCCTTTCTTGCACCCTTGCCGATCCGGTGGAAGTCAAGCAAAACATGTCTACCCTGACTAGCTAAATGCTAGCTGGCTCAGCAGCTGTTACAATCAGTTCACACAGGATATTAGATATAATAGTGTTACCCTTAGATGAAGCAGTCATGCAAGCTTAATATATCAAACGTGTATTCTTGACGTTGGAAATTGCTTTTTTGTATTCTGTTTTGGCTTTATATATAACACCCGTCTGTTTGTTACATTTTCTAAAATAAACATGAAGTTATTTTTGTCCCTATTTGCTCGCCGCGTTGCCCTAAAGGTCCTTTCTCTAAGCCCGGAACTATTAAATTGCGTTTCGTGTTTCAGTGGGAATGTTTTCAGGTGGCCATTGGGCTTTGTTTTTGCCCTTCGTTTAAATAAATGTTTTAAATTTTACCGTGTATTTTTATTGTCACATCACTATTATTATTTTTATTTAGGACATCTTAACCGTCCATCTGCTAACAGGTAAAACCTTTATGTTTCCATTTGATGTTAGCCGATAACTTAGTCGACGAGGAAAAGCATCGTGTTGCTAAGTAGTTAGTTGTAAGTTACTAGTTTTTATTCTGCAGTCTATGTTAACAGCTTGTGATAAAACTTTTCAAAACAAGAAGCATTACTACAGATAGGATGCAGTGTTTTGACTGTCGCACACAGGCGCGCTGTTTGTTGTTTATGCATTGTTTATGTTTTAGCTTTCTGCAGTTTAGCACCGGTGTGTTACTACTACAGAGTTAATCATGAATGTAAACCAAGGCACAGTCGGGAGTGACCCAGTGATCCTGGCCACCGCTGGGTATGACCACACAGTGCGGTTCTGGCAGGCACACAGTGGGATCTGCACCAGAACAGTGCAGCACCAGGACTCTGTATCCTCTCTACATGCAAGCACGCTATATTACTTTTAAAATGCGACTTTTCGTTACTGAACGAAAATATGCAGACACTATATGGACAAAAGTATTTGGCCAAATTAGTTAATCATTGGATTTATGTGTTTCAGTCAGGCTCATTTTCCCCAGAGAAGAGTTCAAAGAATTAATGTGAGACATTATATTATTAGGTTATGATGCAGCTGTTTTGCATAAACTTTACCCTGAGATTATCTTATATTATATGACCTTACATTAAATTATATGGACAGATTATATTGGTATTTGGACAAATGTTCATTATTGAACTCGGTTCAATAACCTAAAAAAGGGATAATTTTAATGCTTCAGCATACCAAGACATCTTGGACAATGCTATGCTAATGCTCTCTAACTTTATGGCAACAGTTTGGGGAATGCCCTTTCTATTCCAACATGATTGTGCCCCGGTGCACGAAGCAAGGACTATAAAGAAATGGTTTGATAAGTTTGGTATGGAAGAGCTTGACTGGCCTGCACAGAGCCCTAATCTTACCCCCATCGAGCACCTTTGGGATGAACTGGAACAGAGATTGTGAGTCAGTCCTTCTCGCCTAACATCAGTGCCTGACCTCATAAATGAGTATGAATGAATGGGCACAAATTCTCAAAGAAACACTCCAAAATCTTGTGAACCGCCTTCCCAGAAGAGTGGAGGCTGTTATAGCTGCAAAAGGGAAACCAACTACTGTACATATTGAAGTACAGTATATTTATTTAGGTACAATGTCATTACAAAAAAACTTATGTCCATATAGTGTAGATGAGTACATAGGAAGATAGATAGATGAATGGACTTATCACATCATCCCAAAGATTGCTTAACTCCAACACCAGCAGGTGAATTCACTAGAAGTAACACCTGACAGGAGCATGATTGCAGCAGCTGGTAAGTTACAATTCACAGATTAGCAATAAAAAGCGAGTTTGGTGCAATGGGTATAATTAATATCAGCTTCTGTTTACAGGTTATCAGCACATACGTATGTATGACCTCAACTCAAACAATCCAAATCCTGTAATCAATTATGATGGCGTCAGCAAAAACATCACATCAGTCGGCTTCCATGAGGATGGCAGATGGATGTACACCGGAGGAGAAGACTGCATGGCTCGTATTTGGGATCTGAGGTGATTACCAATGGTAGCTTTTTTAGATAAGACATCAGTTTAAAATGTTAATGTTTATTTTACTGTTTTGTTTTCATTCAGATCAAGAAATTTACAGTGTCAAAGAATCTTCCAGGTCAACGCACCTATCAATTGTGTGTGCCTTCATCCCAACCAAGTAAGACATGTGCTTTATTTTCGTGTTAATAAAAGGATATTATTTAATATAGGCTCTTGCATAATTGCATTAATATTTTTATGTGTGTTAATGTTTAGGGCGAATTGTTTGTTGGAGATCAGAGTGGTGTGATCCATGTCTGGGATCTTAAAACAGACCATAACGAACAGCTTATCCCAGAGCCAGAGGTGTCCGTCAACTCTGTGCACATCGACCCTGATGCTAGCTACATGGCTGCCGTCAATAGCTCTGTCAGTATCTACATCCCACTTTCTATGTATCATGAGTGTTCTGTCCTTTTATACATGCATAAATATTCTGTACTAAATACTACAAAAATTCATTTTTTAAAATATTTGCTGGTGTTGACCCTTAGGGCAACTGTTACGTGTGGAATTTGGCTGGAGGAATAGGTGACGAGGTGACTCAGCTTATTCCCAAAACCAAAATTCCTGCTCACAAACGTTACTCTTTGCGCTGTAAATTTAGTCCTGACTCCACGTAAGTACATCCTGAATTATTGTTTATTTATTCATTTAAAACATTTAATGAATTTTGTAGCTTATTTTGCTAATCGTTCTTATACCTTTTAATGTATTTTTTTCATTTTATATAGATTACTCGCTACCTGCTCTGCAGACCAGACATGTAAGATCTGGAGGACCTCCAACTTCTCCCTGATGACTGAGCTAAGCATTAAAAGCAACAACCCTGGAGAGACGTCTCGTGGCTGGATGTGGGACTGTGCCTTCTCTGGAGACTCGCAGTATATTGTCACAGGTGAGCATGTAGTGGAGACACTGGAGGTCTAATGTGGAAAACTTTCCCCCTCTGTAAAACTGTTCAGTCCTTGTTTTATTTATTTTCTTCCCTTTCCTTATAATTGAGGAAAATTACAGTGTAACTGTAGTTTGGTATTTATGTCTGTCATCAAAGGATAACGAGAAAATTGTGATAAAGAATCTCTGTTAAACCACAGGCATTTCTTTGCTTATGTATAGCGATTAAAGCAGTTATCATTCTGTTTTAAGCATTTTAGCTTATTTTTGGCAGTCTATTTAAAAAGATGCAGTGGTTAGGTCATAAGGTGTCATGCAAACATGAGGATTTGAATAGGATGCATTGGGAGAAAACAAGGAAAGAAATTATAATTGAAATATTTTAATAAATGTATTTTTGTGGTAGGGTGATTATTAAAATATGCAGTCATATTCTGTAAAATCAACAGAATATAACTGTTTAATGTGCAGTCAAATTACAAAAATACAACTATTTCTTCTTTAAAGTTTTCTTTACACATTAATGAAACACTTTAGCATTTTAAGATGTTCTGCATTCACTCTACTTATGTCTGTGTCTTGTTACCTTTAACACACACACAATAATTTTTATTGGCCTGCACTTGATTTTGTACTTTTTCCACCTTGACTTTCAGCCTCTTCAGATAACCTGGCACGTCTGTGGTGTGTAGAGACAGGGGAAATCAAACGTGAGTACAGTGGGCATCAGAAGGCTGTGGTGTGTCTGGCCTTCAATGACAGTGTGCTTGGTTAAATCCGAAACTGTCATTATCTCCCATTCTGAGGAAGAAGGCAGCAGGACTCTTTACTGTCTCAAGGATTACAGCCTTGAGAACTACATCAAGACAAATAAGGTTCAAACTATGTTACGTTAGTGACAGAAATAGTGACTGTTATTTTGATTATTGTGAAATTGTAATGTATTATTGTTTGTGTATAACTACACAGTTTATGAAAAAAGAACATTAATCAGTTCACTCAAGGGAATCAAACCAGTCAAGGGAGCATCAAAGAACTTGCAAGACTGTATCTCGGATATGCGATTTTTGTTTCAGCAGGAATCCTGCTAAATAATGTATATTAATTAAGACCTTTAGAAATACAAAGCAGTATCAGGAAACATAGGGAAATATTTAATTGTAAAACCTTAATTTCACCTCAGAGTGTAGAAATTTAATAATAATAATGTTAAATAGGAATTGCATATGATTGTTCTTTTTTCTAAAAGGTACATGATTTTTAAATATTCAGGCAGTAGATAAAATTTAAAATCCCAGGTAAAATGTGTAAAAATAGCAATACATGGAAAACATATAACTATTGTAATATATATATTTGTGATATGCAAACGTGTGCTGCTGAAATAATGTCCTCTTCCGATATTTTGGCCTTTAATTTGACAAGTTAATAAAAACCATTCCACAACATGACCTAGAGGTATCCAGCCATTTAAATACTGGGTCACCATGGGGTGGCATGGGGTTAAATATTTTTTCCTTACAAGTATTTCTAGGTCCTGCATATGTACATACTGTATCAACATGTTTGTAAATACAATCTGTGTTAGTAAAACTCTGAATTAATAGACTGGTCACTGTAATCTCTGCCAGTGATATCATATTAAACACTGGTTAGCAGTATTGACCTGTCCCTTTTAGTGTACCACCAAGTTAAATCTGTGATTAAAATGTCCTATTGCAGTCATACAACATGTATGTGCTCCGGAATAAAAGACTCACTCAAAATCATGACACTTTATTAGCGCAACAGTGCTTTCAGTTACTCATCTGTATCAGGTTACACAAATATAAGCAGCAGCAAGTCTCTGAATTAAAAACTATTTTTTTTTAAAAAGGATAGGGACATAGTGGATAACATGACTGATGTCTGTTTGCCTTGTCAGAGGTGTGTGTGTGTGTCTTTCCCTCAGTTTTGCCTCATTGATAGTAACATGAATGTGCCTCCATAACTTATGTGCTTGTGTGCTTACATACTCTGGATTCAAGCTCATTCTGGCAGGTAGTAGAAACACACAGACACACAAATGTTGTTTGGGAAGCAGATGTCAATGCAGAAGTAAATTAGTCGTTCTTTGGGACCTGAAAGGAGAGCAGTGAGCCTTTGATCAGTAAGGGAGGTAGTATTCTTACATCAATCGCAAAATTACTTTCCTGGTTCTGCCACAGTTAGTCACTACAACTTTGAAAAGGTCACAGCTAAAGTGCTGGATAATGTTTCTCGGTCACACTTTGCTCTTAAAAGTGCTTCACGCTATGTGCCCCTGTACTTGGCTTGTTCGCCAACATTAGTCTTCAAAATGTTCCTTTGTTTGCCATCAGAATAACAAAGCAGTGTATTAAAAATGACAAAGGAGTTAACAGTTTTTAGATTTCTTTTATTCTTTTTTTAAAGTGGTGTTTGTATGGGAACTCTTACCACCAGTTCTTCTGGTCCAGTACACAGGTCTGTGCTGACAAAGGGCCTGCAGCGGTTGCTCTAGAATTGATGTATTCACACGATGGCCTGACAATACACCTAAAAACTCTGTGTGCCTCTGAGTCTCGTTTCCCACAAGCCAGATCTGATTCACCTGAAATAATGACTGCATTAAAGTTTATGATTGTTAGTAGATGTTAAATTACAAATGTGTTGGGTCCTATAAATACATATAGGACACTGTCATGTTGGAAAAATTGTATTAATGCATCTAAGTTTAATAAGCAATATTATACCATACTTAATTGCTACTATAGTGAAATGAAAGACATGTACATGGGATTTGATGTGTCTGTAAACTAGATATGAAGCAGTTAATATCTGTAATAAAATATGTCTATTTGCTAAAAATGCCTATTCAGTGGAATAAGTGTTCTCTTCTGGTGAGCGGATTGAATTACTCGTAGTTGTCTAATGGCCTTGATTAGGTGCAACACTAGGAAAAAAAAAATCTAATCTTACTCCAGACTTTTTACCTGGACATGGATACACACCAAGTCAAGTGGAACAACCCTTCTATTCTGTGCAGATCATAACCCACCACAGGAACAGCTTGTTAAGTGCTGAGAGAAGTGTGGCCAGCACAAGTCTCATGCCTGTTAACGGAAGAGTGCTCTTTCCTTGCAGTACAGACTTATAAGAGGGAAAAAGCAACAGAGCGGCCATTGTGCACTTAGTGGTCCTATCCTGTAATGGGATCTGTACGAGGCAGATCAAATGTGCTAAGGAATTCAGAGCCAGCTAGGCCTGAGTTCGTCTGGACCTGTGCGGTCTGGTGCTCCTTTTCTGGAGCTGGAAAGGAGATAGCAGCCAAAAGTACCCTTTAATCAGCTCAGGAGCACTGAGGGTGGCGCTGTGTTCAAGTGTCAGTCAAAGCAATGTCCATCACTATGCTAGCCAAGTAGCATAGTGACACAAGAATAAGTTTATGATGTGTTACCTATAAAAAGCCTAATGTATTTCAATGATGTCAGGGTACATTTTTACATTGTGACTCTTAGTTTACTAATTAGGAAATTTGAGCTGCTGTTGATTAGTCAGTATTACCTGTTTTTTGGACTCATTCAACAGAACATGCATGTTGTCATAATCAGTCATCTCCATTTGGCGAAGGAAGCAGCTGTCCTGGTTGTCAGGCTTGTAGCATACTAACCCCTAAACAGGAGAGATTATTTAAAAAAAAAATCCCTATTACATTTGGATATTTTGTTAAAGCCAATAAGGAAATAGAGCTCTTACATGTTTAATGTCAAAGAGCACTGTAGATGTGTGATTTGTGTGCGAGGTCACCGAGTACGTCACTACACTGTTGTGCTTGTCTACTAATGCAGACTGATTGATCAGAGCAGCAGGGTGGTCAGGAGCTATGATACGGACAACCTGCAATGAAGACTGTTTGGGAGAGCTTTAGGTTTTTATTCTTATTAAAAACAAAATGCCGGTCTATTGTTGATTTGTAAACACAAAAAAATGCCTTGAAGTAGACACCCTTTCTTACCTGCATGTCTGGATGGAGTGTAAACTTCCCAGTGATGATGAGAGCAATTAGGGCAATGATAACGATGAGCAAAGTGACAGTGAGGCTGCCCCATAACATACGCTGTGGAAACCTGGATGAGCCTAGGGAGCCACAGTGCTGAGACCAAAAGAAATTTGTCACCCTTTCATGACACTGCTTCCCCTTTGAATTTTTTTTATGAATTAGGGGGAACATTTTGCCCTAAATATTTTACCCACTTTATTTAAAATTCCTAAAGATTAATGCCAAACTGTAATATAAAATCACGTTTTCTCATGAAACTACTATAAATTTAAATACACTTCAATATGTTCTTCCACTTAATACACACTTGGACAACACTGTGGATGTAAATGAATGAGAGCGTCAAACTCACCACACACTGTGATTCATCCGCACTGGTTTCTGAGAATTTGCACCACCTCATCTTTCTGCATCTAGTTGCTTCTCCCCAGTCCCTGACTTTTGCTTGTCCTAATCAAGCTGTGTTCATGACTGCCTGAGACTGAGCAAGAGAGGTTCCTATATACCTGCTCAGGTTCTCACTGCTAGTCTTTAACTTTCCCAACACACACACTCCACACAAAACATAGTCCAACCCACTGGCTACTACCCCACACTGGACAATAGACAAAGGGGAGAGGTAGATTTTTTTTTTCTGTGGACAGGGCTTGTCATCGCTAAGAAGTAGTTATTTTAGAAATGCATTGCTTTTGCCCTGAATTAGCTACTGAGGCTGCTGACTGGCCAAGGTGACTTTTACTTCAAATACTGTAATTGATTATAAAACATAATTACACATAAAAGCTTGCAAACAGGACATTAGTCATATCTTTTAGACTGAAATGATGCTTATTTATTTGATCTTTGTGGTGAGTACTTTGTTCAAGGCAAGACAACAAAAGAAACCATTACAAGTGACCATAAATCTAAAGTTAATTACAATAGTTGTTGTTCTGAACTTTACAAGCAGGTCAATCTATAATAATAATAATAATTATTATTATTATTATTATAAAGAAAAACAAGCACCTCAAAAAAGAACATAGTGTATAAGTTATATGTAATAGTGCTCATCAGTGCAAATCATCACCTTGGTTGCGTTATCAACCAATAAACCATCTTGTATGTTGCAGGCCATTTTTTCAGTACCTGAGGTTTGAAATATACAGAACAGAAGCATCACATATGATCCTATATGAGAGTATATTTACTTAAAAGTGTGTACCTTTATGTGTCATTATCAGAACCTTTATAAAGGAAAACTACTCTAACATTATACTTGACAAAAAGCACAATGATATTCATAGACACTATTGTGGAATAACAGAGGTCGACCCTGTTGATGGAGCACATTATTAATATAAAATAATGTCTTTATAATAGGCAGTCTTTATAATAGGCAGTTTTAAAAAATTGTCAGTACAAAATGCTAGATATTACATATGAAATCCACTCATGGGAATCCACTTCTAGTTTTTCCTATCCTTAAAAATAAACAAGCTGCATATTAGGTGTGTTGGAGTCAGGGAAACTTGAAACTATTGGAGTCTGGGTCCTTAGTGCTAGAGATCAGAAACAAAAGATTAAAATCCTTCTTGAAAATATATAATTATTTTATAATCCTCTGTTGCAGTTGGTCTTTATCTAGTCCTCAAAACCTTCAAGACAGTTCATGTTTTATTCGTCTTAAGTTTCAAAGACATCTTAACCAAAGGTTTATGTAATGATTACCTGGGGAATGTGCTGACTGGAGGTCCCGAAGACCAAATTAAGAAACAGCACTTATGTTAACATTGACTACTGATCATGTTGGCTTAAATGAGTTCTGTTTTGTAAATAATAATAATAATAAAAATAATATTTTATATTTCTGCTAAACCTATGTGAAACACGCAATATCCTCATCAATACTGATGCACTATGCTTGCAGGGCTGGTAAAATCTCTGCAATGCTATCGACATAATAATCAGGCACCATGCCCAGACGCTTGGGGCATCCGCTTCTTTGGTGCTCCTCTGCTTCTGCCACTGTTGAGACACCAGTGAGGGTCAGCATAGTCTTCAGACCACAGGTCGAACCTAACATGATGTCTGTGTCCAGTCTGTCCCCAACCATAAGACATTTGCTTGGGTCAAGCCCAAACTGACTAGCCATGCATTTGAACATGAAGCTGCTGGGCTTCCCGACCACTTGGGCATTTCGGTGCGCCACTGTCTCCACGGCTCTCAACAGGCAGCCAGTACCTAAAGTAAAACAACAACAGTCCAGACCAATTAATACATCAGTCAACACTGATCAGCCATATTATGACCACCTGCCTAATTTTGAGTAGTAGCAGTATTTCCCAGATACAGTAGATACATTTCCAATATCTTTTTACAATGGTGACTGGAAGGGGGTGGGATATAGGATATATTAGGCAGCAAGTGAACCTTTTTTTTCCTGAAATTAATGTGTTGGAAGCAGAAAAAAAAAGGGCAAACTTTGACAAGCCAAAGTGTAATGGCTAGAGGACTGGGTCAAAGCAACCTCGAAACTGCAGCTCTTGTGGGAGGTTCCTTGTCTGCAGTGGTCAGGACCTACCAAAAGTAATCCAACTTTACCACAGTAAAGTGGTCGACAGGGTCCTACCAAGGTTATTTATTGTTATGACGGTTACCTGTGTGAGCGAATACTAACCGACAAGGGTGTGTTTAAAAGTGTTGCTGCAACACGAGACAGCTGGTGTTAAGTAATGCATTCACTTTCTAGGAGATGGCCAAGTGGCATGGGTGGCTAAGGCGTACTGATGCACATGGGTAGTGAAGACTGGCCCGCATAGTCTGATCCAATGCGTGTGCAAATCAAGATGATTGATTAGTCACATTTAAATCTAGACTTAAAACGCATCTGTTTAGCTGTGCATATATCAAATGAGCACTGTGCAACATCCAAACTGACTGCACTGTATTTTATGTTTCTTTTATTTTAAACTGTTTTATTTTGATTTTAAATCAAATTTTAAGTAGTTTTTAAAAGTGCCACTACAAATTTAAATAATTGTAAAATTCTTAGAGATTTCTTCTTATGATTTTTTTTTCTCTTTTATGTAAAGCACTTTGAATTACCATTGTGTTTTGGTGGCAAAAGGAGGGTGGGGACTACTCAATATTGGGCAGGTTATAGCTGATCAGTGTATTTGTTTAATTATTTTACCAGTGGAAAACTAAGTCTTACCTGGAACTGATTTGCCTCCTTCGAGAGGAAGCCTGGTGTCT
This sequence comes from Clarias gariepinus, assembly GCF_024256425.1. Classification (NCBI taxonomy): domain Eukaryota; kingdom Metazoa; phylum Chordata; class Actinopteri; order Siluriformes; family Clariidae; genus Clarias; species Clarias gariepinus. Next base: position 13,799,295 of record NC_071113.1, read on the forward strand.
GTGTTGGTGCCAACAAACTGACACTCGGCATTTTCCAGATACTTTAATGCTCTGTTCAGCTTCATGTAACTGAAATGCTCGTCAAAACCAACCAACACGGCCTTGACCTCTGGGTCCAGAGGAACACTGGCCCAGTCTTGCTGCCCTCCTGAGACAGGATCGGGTCCAACACCGACCGCTTCGAGGCCTATCGCCTCCAGCTCTTGCCTCATCGCATTGCTTCCGATCAAGTACACTTTGCCCTGGAGGTGGCACACGGTTTTGAGGTACACGGCTGAACAGTAAGCTGTTCCAAACACCTCGTCCTCACTGGCCTCGAAGCCCAGCTTACTCAACTTCTCCGCGTACATTCTGCGCGTCTTCGTGCTGTTATTGGTGACGAAGTACACGCGCTTCCCGGCTTTTTTCAGCGAGTTGATGACTTCAGGGGCGCCCGGTATGGCCTGATCTCCTCGCCAGATCACTCCGTCGCAGTCAAACAGCACACTGTCCACGGAGTCTAGGACCTGCTTAGTCAACTGGCCGGTCAGCCGGGTACATTTAGACACCGCCATTGAGAAATAAGCTGGTGTCACACACTGTTAGCTCGCCGGTTAAACACGCTGCTGCTGAGTCCTTCTCCGCTTCGCTATTTATTGTTACGACGGTTACCTGTGTGAGCGAATACTAACGAACAAGGGTGTGTTTAAAAAAAGTTGCTGCAACACGAGATAGCTTGGTGTTAAGTAATACATTCGCTTTCTAAGAGACTCTGACCTTATTGCATTAACTGCACATACAGCACTTCCGCACCGGCTTAAAGGGACAGTGACTGAAATGATCTAAACGGACTGAGAGTAACAGGATCGGAAATATAGTGTACACCAGACTGAAACTAACATGTACCAGACTCCAGTAACTGTAAACTGGTGTGTGCCCAAATCCAGTAACTATTAACTGGTGTGTTACAGACTCCGTAACTGTAAACTGGTGTGTGGCAGACTCTAGTGGCTGAAACCTGGTGTATACTCCAGTAACAGTAAAGTGGTTTGTGCCAGATTCCAGAAACTGAACTGTAAATTGGTGTTTGACTGACTCCAGTAATGGTAAACTGATGTGTGACAGAATCCAGTAACTGTAAACTGGTGTGTGGCAAAATCCAGTAACTGTAATCTGGTGTGTGGCAAAATCCAGTAACAATAAAGTATGTGCTAGTATCCAGTAAGTGTAAATTGCTGTGCAAAAGACACCAGTAACTGTAAAGTAGTGTGTGCCAGGTTCCAGTAAGTGTAAACTAGTGTGTGGCAGACTCCAGTAACTGTAAAGTAGTGTGTGCCAAGTTCCAGTAAGTGTAAACTGGTGTGTGGCAGACTCCAGTAACTGTAAAGTGGTGTGTGCCAAGTTCCAGTAGCCAAAAACAGTGGTGTGTGGGAGACTCCAGTAATTGAAAGGTACTGTGGCAGATTCCAGTAATTGAAATGTGTGTGCCAGGTTCCAGTAACAGTAAAGTATTGTGTACCAAAATCCAGTAACTGACAAGTAGTGTGTGCCAGCCTCTAGTAACTGTAAAGTGTTGTGTTGCAGACTCCAGTAAATGTAGGTTGCCAGGTTCCAGTAAATAAAGGAGACCATAACAAAAAACAAATACTAAATGTTAAAGTGAAAAACTAGTATAATGTATACCAGACACCTATTAGCACAACAGCCTGGAATCTTGGCCTTGGCCGAGTATATTTTTTTCTATATACCTCGTGTCCGTAACTTTGCATTAGTAGCAGTAATTCATAAAACATTAGCAAAGACTAAGTATCTGACTAGCTTAGCTGAAGGCTGAGCAGATTTTTAACAGGGAATATTGGAGACATACAGCCACTTTTTAACAAACATAAGATTATTATTATTAATAATAATAATAATAATAATAATAATAATAAATACATTTATTCTAAAAATTTCACCTGCCAAAAACAATGTATTTAGCAACAACAAAAAACTAGTAATAAAGCATTAAATTAAAATGAAAACACAAAGTGAAAATCACAGATAAAATAAGTCATATTTTGGGATAAAAATTTGCTTTTTCTTTTCTTTATACTGGGGCTATAGATGTAAAGTTGACAAAAGGTAAACAGAAAGCATTATGCAAACTGCATGTCATTTCTCACACATTGCAGTATGAAACATTTTAAATACCACATGTACAGTTTGTCAGCTTTTTCATGTGAAATAACAGGTCTGAAAACAATTATGTATAAACTCTTTAAAATGTTATCTAAATTACTTGTAACATGACATACTTCTACACAACTCTGATATTCCGCAGAATCATATAAAACTCTATATGCAAGGTGTGTCTGGTTTCAGGAGGCTTGCTGCTAGTGTTTTCACTTGTCAGCAATCACATAAGGAGGTGTGTTTGAGGAAGTACAACATAATGCAAATGTGCAGTAATGTAGTTTGCACAATGTTAAACTGATGGATTTAAAGCAACATGAGCCAACACTGTAGTTCATTATTACATATCGCTTCATTTGAGGTTAGAGAAGAAGGTTGTGTAATTTTTTTTCACCAGAAACTAATTGTCTTTCTTCTGAGTAGGACATGAAGGCCAAATTATTTCTCCAATATTTTTGAGGACTCCTCTGTGATAAAAACCACGCAAAGGGTTGTGGGAAGTATGACACTGACGTCCAGAGACAGGACTGCAGTACTGGCAGCCGTGGCCTTTCCGCTTGAACCATTCATTAGATGTCTGATTCACCAGAGCCAGGTAACAGTGGAACATAGTGTATCCCGCCACGAGGAAAAACACAAATACCACGAATCCAAGCATGAAGACTATCCTGGGGAAGGTTATGAAGAGATGCTGTGGAGACAGGTTTGAATCATTTAGCTTTGGAAATGTCAGCTTTATCTAAGCAAGTGTAATGTCAGGCAATACTTCCTGGACTGTGAAATTAGACCTTATTCCCCCCAGGTGTTACTGAATTAACAATAAGGCTATTATAAAAACAAGCATAAACAAAGACTCAATTTAGCATTACTGCAAAGTGATTACAAACATGAGTATGTGGGGTTGCCCTGTTCAAAGACTGTGAATACATTCTTGTACTTATTATCCATCTTTCTTTCCATAATTTAATTTATATTATTATTTAGGAAAGGATCCATTTTTTAGAGAGCTACCTGAACGACAAACAGTGGTCCAACAGGCTGACGCAGACCCTCTGCATCAATGTAATTTGCGTGCATGATTCCAGATCGTACAACAGTATGAAACAACATGTCTACTGTGAGAAGTGCAATATCACATGCCATGGCACATACACTCAGCAGGTAGAGCATGAAGAATCTAGTGTTCTGAGCACCAATACAGTTATTCACCCATATACAGTGGTGGTCAAATCTCTGGACACATCGGTCACATACACCTAAATATGACAAAAACAAAAAATCTATCAACAATTTTTACAGTTTAGAAATGTCAGTGAAACAGCAAGACTTCAAATCTGCAGGATAGTGCTTAGCTTTGTGTACTTCACTGGATGAATTAATACTCACTACAGTGTTTAGATCTGGCAGGTTTCAGAAACTGACACGTTTGGCAATTGATTCCTTTCTGATACAACTTCTCATCATACTGGTACACCTTCAATTGGACTGCATGGTTTTCCTTTGTCAGTGTACCTAAAAACAAATCAAATTTAGCAGGACTGTCTGAGGTTCCTCATCAACAAGCAATCATTTGACTAGCATATGCTACTTACCTGGATCTTTACTACAGCACAGGTAAAAGATGTATGACTTGATTGCCAGGAAGACATATGGAAGACATGCGTTAAACAATGTGGTGTCCATTTCTAAACAGAACCCGAAGATCTCGTAGGAAAATTCTCCATACACAACAGTCTCAAGAACAATGTGTAAGTAAATGAAGAACCTGTTTCTGTTGCATAAGTGTGGGGGGGGAAAAAGCACACATATTAAATATTATGCAATTAATCAACCAGTGCATTTTAGCGGAACAGACCAACACATGAAGCAAGTTGTATGCAATTTCCCTCAAAGTTGTCAGTGACCTTGCAAAAGACACAATTACACTTAAACAATACTTGTTGTTTATAAAACTAATATAACTTGTGAATAAAATATGGATTTTAAAGTAAAGCCCTATGTATATTAAATATTTTCAGCGTATAAAGACATTATATACAGTACGACGAAAATGAAGTATTAATATGTTTACCGTTAAATGAGGCTAACTACCCACAAAGGGACACTAAACAACAAATTTAGGTGCTCATACACAGTGAGCAAATGAAAAATATTCATTAATATTCTGTTCATACAGATTTAGGTAAAATTGGATTTGGTTAAATTTCTCACCTCTGGTGGAAGAGTCTGTGCATGCTCCTGTAACAAATATTTTGAAAGCATTGTGGAATCCAAGGAGAAACTACCTGGGTAGAAAAAAACGGGTAGTTCAGTCAATGCTCGGTTTCACCACATACACTTTAAAGTGATACACAAACTGCATTATACTAAAACTAAGCTCAATATAATTTAGCCTAACATCTCGTTTATTTGAAACAGATTGCTCATACTTCCTGATTTTGTCTTAAGGAAATTGGCTTCTGACAAGATTTAAATGTTTATGAAAAAAAATCACTCATGACTGTAAGCTAGCTTTGCTTGGTTACTCTGATACAACAAATGAATTACCTATGATACCTATCATTTTAACAGAGTGGAAGTCACCACTTCTCAGAGATCGCTGAACAAGATGCTTTCAAAATTTTTGTTAAAACTCTATATCAGACCCCAGCTCTTGTTCTGATTATGACAGCAATTTTTTTTATGTTTTGTAGTAGGTATTAGTTTTATTTTTATGCATTCTTTGTAAATTTATCATGGTTTTCAGTTTGTCTGGCTGAAATTTTTTGTTATTTTTTCCCCCCTTAAGGGTTCTTGCTATTGTTCTTTTACGTGGTGGTTGGGGGTGTTCTGGGTTGTGGTGTTTGTTTTCATCTTGTATTGTAAAATATATATATTAAAAAAAGAAAGGAAAAGCAGGTATACTTAAAAACACCCAGTAACGTAACGGTCACAATATGAAACTTTACTCTTTGCTTTTTTCATGTTCTTTTTCTTTTCTAATCATCATATATTGTTACAATGCATTTTCGACATATAGTAAGCAGACAATATATTTAGAGATTTGTATAAAGACATGAAGTAACTCTGGATCTAAATTAGCTTACAGAAATAAACTTTGCAACATGCTTTATTTATTTATTTATTTTTAAATTAACAATTTAATATAAGTTTATTATACAGACACGTCTATCTAAGCATATATCAGCTTTTTGTTTTTTCAAATTTTTAATCTTGTGTGTAGTGTATGTGTAATTAACCCAGATAAAGACTTTGACATGTTTTTGTTTCCCTGTAAGCAAAAGTTGGATAAACTTTTTTTTATTATTATTAAAATGCACTTGATGCATAATGGATTGTCTGGGGCAGTTGTCAAAATAAATGAATGAACATAAATCCTTCAGTCACAGATATTTGTAAATTATGTTCTAAATTTGTCTAATTGAAAAATATAATCTAAAAATCTTAAATTTTTCTAAAAAAGAAAAAAATGTCCTACTTCAGTCCTGAGCTTGGGTTGCAGACTGTCTATGCTAAATTGTACATAAATGTGATTGTGTGTGTTAATGATGTCCAGCAATGGCCTGGCCTCACCCCCCATGGTACAGGGATAGACTTTGGATACACTTTGATCCTGACAACCCTGAATATTCAGCAATGGAAGATGTTTGTGTTATTTGAGAGATTTAAGTTAACACAAATTAGAGTTTGAAACTTTTTCTCAGCTCCCTGTCTGTCTGTTGCAGGAGGTTTACCTCAGAGAGCTTGTTGTAGACTCGGCTTAAAGGAGTGTGCTGCTGGCCTGAGTATTTACACACCAGGGCGATGCAGGTGAGCACCACCACCACATAGATCCCGAAAAGAGTCAGGAAGTCCATTTACCTGCTGTACAAACAAAGCACACTGATTTATTCTCAATTGTAAGTCATTTCTAGTAAGTGTAAATTCTACGGTTTATATATATATATATATATATATATATAGTATGTATTTGTGTCCGTTCTAGGTTCATTGTACATTATTTCAGTTCACGTAACCAGCAAGCTACACAACTACACAAGTTACAGCTTGATACATAGCAACTGTGTAACGATTTCATTTTATCTCGCCATACGCAAACGCACTTTTACTAAAGGGAAAAAAAATACTGAAACCTTTACCTTTGTTCATTTACAAAACATTCTTCCACACTTCCAGTTTATTTCCTCATCTCTTTTCATTCGCCACAGGTAACAGCAGCGTGAAGCGAGTAAAAACAACAGCGTGATTTCAGTTAACGTCAATGTAAAAGTCCCCAGTAAGGCCGAACCTCATTTAGTAGTAACGCATTTATTTACTCATTTGATCGCCTAATTAATAAAGTAATTAAAAGTACTTTCATTTGTACTGTTTAACTTCTCTCCAACTTTTTGATTTGTTTGGTTATAAAAGAGATTAAAAAGTGTCCCTATAGATTGCCGATTTAGAGTTTTCGAACAGGTATGTTTGTTCTCTTCAGTACATTTTATTGTCCTCTGTGGCATGCACATGTTTAATTTATTTCATTTTGGCCATTAGGACTATAGGTTGAAGTGGGTGCTGTGAACTAATGCATGGACACTGCTGCTTTTGTTTCACTGCTGCTTTTGTGGTACATATGCTTTTGCTTCACCAGTGTTTTGTATTGCATATGTCTTGCTTTACTGACACTGGAGTTGTTTTCTCCCTTCCCTCTCTCTCTCTCCTATTTTTCTGGTTGTGTGTTTTTATCTAAATTATTATATCTTCTAATCTTGTAGAGCTGTGAGCTAAAGGTGGTGGCAGTGTGACATGCTGGGGGTGGTTTTCCTTCTTCGTGTTATTTTTCGCATTGTAAGCAAGCATCACTGTTATAAAACCTGATGCAGGCACCTAATGAAAGCAAATGGTGGGAGTGTATAATGGGAATCGTTGGTATAATGTGGGATATTATCTTGCGTGCAAACTAAAGCTGTCAATCGCTTAAAAATTTAATTTGATTAATCACAATTTTAAAATACTTTAAGACTTTTAAGTACTAGATTTACTTGTATTATAAAACGTGCAGTGTTGGAATAAAGAAATACATGACATGATTGTGCACTTTTATAATATCTCAAACATTAACATTTAACAAATGTTAAATAAAAACCTCCCCACCGACAGCAGAGTCCAAACCTGGATCCTCAGATTTGAAAATCAAAAACCTAGAGCCTTAACCACCTGAACCACCATTCCCATATCCTATAATCACTTTATTCTGGTAAAAATATTTCCCCCTGAAGAAGCTCGAGAACACAACTTTGGTTTTATCCAAACTTTCACCCAAAGGTTTTTTATAATCAAACTTGACATTCGGCACAACCGATGATGTTTCCTCAGTCCTCTTATTATATGCATTAACTGTATAATAAAAAATAGTAACACATTAAAATTTCTAGATTAATCACATGGATTAATAATGACAGACTTTGTGCAAACCCCTTCCATTTGTCTGGTGGTAATTGAAAAAATGTCCATGTTAGGATGAAGTGTTGTGAAGGTTATTTGGTCTGGAAACTTGAGATACTTGTCCAGAGCTATACTTATCTGTCAATCAGCAGCTGATACATAGAGACCTGTTGTTATTCTTGGCTGTGAGAAAGGCTTCTTAGACAAAAGCAATTTTTTTATAATTATGAAACTTAAAAAAACAATTTAAATATTCAATACAGTCTCTATTTTTTATATATAATGTTTCCCCCATAGTTACCATCATTAGGTCTTCAAATTAATGACTGAAAAACTGACATTTAAATAAATTAATGAATGAATGAATTATTGATTGATTAATTGATTACTTAATTGCCTCTGAGGATACCTTAATATATAACATTTTGGTATAAATACAAAAACATAGTATACATAAAATTCCTTAAGAATTGTACATTAAAAATGTCTGTCTTTACTTGCTCAATGGGGCAGGGGTAGCTTGGTGGTTAAAGTGTTGGCATGCTGATCAGGATGTCCCCAGTTTGAGCCCCAGCTGTGTGGTCACTGTTGGACCCTTAAGCATGGTCCATCACCCATAACTGCCAAACAACGGATATATTTCTAAAGTGGGAAGAATCCGTCGCCTGATGTGCCAGGTGAAACATAGACGGTCCCCCCCACCCGCCCACTCAATGTTTACTAAAGTACATATTGCAGATTTTTCTCTAATATTGTCTAATCTAAATGCTGCAGTGTTTATAATTGCCCTATTTTTTACTGTATTAGAACAGTTCTAGATGGATGTCTATAAGTCTCGGGTTGCTGTGGTTGAAACCTGGCTGGAGCTGCAAACAACTTCTCAGGTTACAGCGCAACACAGGTGATGGCTTCAGGACCTGGTAGTGAAGGAAAAAAAACTCTCAAGGTCTCAATGTCCAGCAACGAATACAACAATTATAAAAAAGGTATGTAAGCATCTCTATGATGTATTTTAGGCTATAAACTAGGGGTGTTTTGGGGTTTGTGGTTCTCTCAGAGTTGTTGCTGTACTGTTTATTTGTTGAAATTGGACAGAGTTTATTTTCTGTGTGCACATGTTTTGGAAGTAAAGCAGATTTTCACTTATAGTACTTAATTTACTCTCTTAAGGGGAAAAGGGGTTTATATTTTATTATAATTTCTTTTAAATTGAATGCATTCTTTAAAAGATGAATTAGAGGGGTGATTTTTCACCACTAAAGCATCTACTTAACCAGGTATTAAGTGGTAAGTTAAATCATTGTTTTTGTTCAGGGTAATCACCAAACTGTACTGCATCCTGTCTCTTAAGGAACACAGCTAATGACTATTTTAAGTTAGTACAACCAAAAGTGTTTTAATTGAGTGCACAGTCAAAGAACTGCACTTTCTTTGAAATCCCAAACCGTTTCTCTGCCTCATGGTCCAAAGCCTTTGAGCTGGTAAGATGAGACATTGATTGAGGAAGAGTGTGTATTTGGCACTGGTGCTAAATAATTCACAAACCCAGAGTCACTTGTCTTTGTACCTGGCAGTTACTTGTTTAATTAGATTAAATCAAAATGTGATTGTTACATCTGTTATGCTAGAGCTATTATTTTTGCATTTTGAGGATTGACTGAGTATTGCCTTAATGTTCTACTTGGGGAATAAGTACAGTATATGGTCACTGAATCCATATTTGTCATTGAGCCCATAGTTGAGCTTTCTGGGCAAATCAATCTCCCTTTCACAAGTCTTTTCCCAGGATGCACTGTCCAAGTGTGAGTTTCTATCATATGGTCAGGGGATCTTAACATGTATCGTTTAATCTGTGTAATCCAGAGCAAGGGATTTAATTGCACTGGCGTGACTGCGATCCTCTCACAGACGTTCTAATTAGCCTCAACCGTTCTGCTACATCCCCATGCTGATACTGGGCCACTTTCCATCCCTTGGAGAGGGAGCTAGCTGTCAGAGTATGGGAGGAAGATATTTATAGCAAAATGGGGCCTCACTTTACCCTTTTTGGAGAGAGAATTATTAAGGATCTGTGCTACACTGTCCCAGTTTCACAGTGTTAGCTCTGCAGGCAAGACTAGACAGACTTGCCAGAGATGCAGAGTCAATGTGACGAAGAAAAGGATTTCGGCACTGTGTGCCCCTCACCTTTTTATGTGTCAGTACTCGGCATTGTTGACTTTGATGATGGAGGGCATTGGGAAGGTTCTGCTCCTTGCCTGGTAATGCTCGATTACAGGATCTGAGGAATGCGTGTAGGAGTCACTTAGGTGGGAGAAGTGTACCGGATGTTTTTTTTTTTCTTTTTCTTTTCTAATTGTTATAACTACACTTGTTTGGGCAAAATGAGGAGATTCCTGCAAAATAAGAAAGGGAGGTCATCCTTACGCCAAAACCAGAAGTCTGGAACACGTTACCCACCTAAAGATTTCTGTAAGTTTATATTAGATTTTAAACTGCTTCTAAGGATACAGAAGAATGTGATTTTCTCATAAACTGAGCATAGATGCTAACAGGAGTGAAACATGTTGCTTTACAAATCTGAACATATATTATCATAGATTTATGTTTAAGCCTATATTGGTTTGTTAAACCAGTAAATTGCTAGATTTTGTTCAACATATGTGGATGTCACATATTTTTATACTGATTTTCTTTTATCCTCTGTTACATCCATCTTAAAGTAAACATTATGCTGTGAAGGGATTGGGAAATTTTATGGCATGCAGCTGAGCGAAAAATGGCTGTGTAATGGTCTGTCTTTTAGGCATGGGTGTTCTCAATGAGGTCAATGACAGCAGAAGGTTTGAGGAGTCAGCTGAGACTTCTCAGCTGTGAGCCTGCAACATAATCTCATACTTTGAAAGTTCTTCTACTTTGCATTAATACTGGGTATTATCATTTACTAAGCAATCTGAGCTGCTTGCATGGCTACTTGTCCAATTGCCAATTATCCTAAACGATTGCTTAGTAATTTGAGACCAGGATTGTGGTTTGGTAAAATGTTTGGCACAGATCCAGTCATGGCATCATTACTCAAGTGAACATGTGCTTTTCCTTCTCTCTTACAGTTCTTAGTATGCCAACATCTAACCAGGGCTGGCCAGAGGAGTTTGGCTTCCAGCTGGGGGGCACTGGGCCCAGCTATATCCTTACAGTAGAGGAGGGTAGCAGTGCTCACCTCTCTGGCCTCCAGGCTGGAGACCAGGTGCTGGAGATTGAAGGCCAAGATGTTTCCAATCTGGGAGCTCATGCTGTCATTGCCCTGGCACAGGCACAAAAAAACATCCCCCCCAGCATTGGCGTGGTCTCCAGAATACACCAGGTTTGCGAAATATCTTTCTTTAATATCTTCCTCATTAACTTCGTATTAATTCCCTTTTTTCGAATGTGCCTCATCATTACTGAGTTTTCCTGCCAAGTTCTTAAAGTCTTTACTAGACTGGTGTGCATTGGATGACCTCTATTTTGTTCTATTTTCTTTCTTTAAATAATCATGCACAGCAAGTCCTGATTATTGCATATTCTTCACCTTGCCTTTAGAGACCTAAAATATACATTACAATGTTTTTACATAAATAGCCACAATGCCTGACATTTAATTATTTATTTCGTATATTTACTTCTTACTTCTTTTCTTAGAAAAAAAATACTTATGTCAGTGACAGTTGTCAATTTTGCAGTTTCTCTTGGGCTCTGCAGATGGATATTATCCCAGGCCCTGATGGCCGTTTTGGCTTTACTATCGTGGGAGACTGCCCGCTGCTGGTGGAGGACTGCTCTCCCTGCTCCCCTGCTGGGCGCAGTGGTCTAAGGGCTGGAGATTACGTCATGGAAGTTAATGGAATCCCTGTGAAGCATCACGAGATGGCTGCTACCTTAATAAAGGCATCACAGGGTCGCACGCTGCGCCTTGGAGTGCTTTGCATGGGCAGCCGGCAGAAGCGTAGCAGCTCCATAGACGAGTGGCAGAGAAGCAACGAAAGCACAAGACTGGACCGCAAACATAAAGCCTTAGAATTCAATAAAAGGGTGAGTAGTTTTGTCTCTTTAACAGTAAACACAAACGTCACACATGAGTAAGGTGTTGTTTTTCTGTACATGTTTATCACGATTCAAGGTCATGACATTCATTGGCATGTTTTTGTGGAATTCTGTATCAGGTTGAGGAGGTGCTGGGGAAATCACCTGAGGTAAAAGAGAAGCTGTTTGCTGTACTAAAGCAGTTTGCTGCTGAGAGGAAGGTGGAGTGGCTGGCATCTGTTCTTCCTGACATCCTGACCACTGAGGAGCAGCAACAACTCATTTCTAATGTCAGGTATGCTTAAGACCTCTCGACAGTTTTCACTGTGTTCTAGTTTTTAACCTCTATTTTAGTGCTCCTCTGACCTACACCACTTTAAGTGTGTCCGCACTGTAAGGTGGCCACTAGAGGGCATCAGTGTTTCTTTTTTTTTCACCTACAGACTGTAAGATTCAAACTAATAATCACTTAAACAGGATGTAAGAAGAATTTTCTAATTTTGTTAGTATTAAAGTATAGAATTTGGTAGTAACTTGCAAGGGGACCTGAAGTGTCTGTGTTAAGTCTTGGAGTAAGATTAGTGAGTCTTAGTCAGTCTGGGTGAATAAAGCTCTTGATCAGCTGGATTTCATCTGTTGCTGTTGTTGCTCCACTTATTTTAATCCACTTATTTTGCTGTATTTAACGTGAGCATGTCCATATCTAAAATTCCTTTTATAGCAGTTCACTAGTTTTAAGGCATGATATTGCATGTGCAGCAGATCTGTTGCAGACACAGCTCCGTATCCCAACACAATCTGTCTGCTTGGCAAGCACAGAAAAATTAACTGGTTTTTAGAACCATGTTTGATTTTAGCTGTAAACAGTAAAGCAAAACCTTTTAAGGAAGTTGATCACCTGGTACAAAAATCTCACAAAACATCTGTTACTAGATACGTACTACAGTGTTTTTATCATTTCTTGGTTTAATAATGGGGTGTTACTGAGACAGAAAGATGCTAAAGCTATTACTCTATTTTTCTATGTAATAACAGCTTAAGACTGGAGTAACATTTAACATTTTATGCAAGTTAGTTTAACTTTAGAGGGAAGGGCAGTTCATTTGGACATCATCATCTGCGCAGCAGGTCTGGGGGTCCTAGTGCTGTAGTGATGTACAAGGGCTGTATTCAAAAAATGTCTAATGAGAATTGTGACGGATTGCAAATGTTTTACATGACTATTGGCTGATACATAATATAATGAATGTAAATGTGAATGTACTACTGTATTTGTACATCAGTCAGAAAACCAGTGTTTGCATTTGTGCTGAACAATAATCTGCCGGACATCTGAGCCGCAGCTGCATGGAGTGTATGTATAAGTAATGTTTCTCATAGGTCAATTCAAGTAGTCATAGAGTTATACTTGCAACTGATTTTTTGTGACATTAAGAGTGTTTTTGATTTCCATTTCTAACCTACTGAACACTATCTGGGTCAGTGTTTTAACACCATGAGTATAACACAGTTTGTGATGGCCTACTGGGATGCTACCCAGCATTTATTGCTAATAATACTAATGTTCACTGTTTGACTTGGTTGTCATGGTGGCAAGGCATAGAGACAGTGTTTCCATACAAGGGGAATATTAAAATATGTTAATCTGCGAGCCTGCAGACATTTTACATTTCTCTCTTTTCTTCTCTTTATTCAGCATTATGCTTTTGCAGCTCACTGCCAAGTGGGTGTATTCTTTTGACATGTCCTTGCTAATTTCTGAAAGTACAAAGACTATTCAAGTGCCTTTGCTCTGTTCCAACTGTGCCTTGCCTTGTTTTATTAATATAGGGTGAGTCAACTCCGGTTATATTAATACTTCTCTTAGCTGCACTGTCCTATCAGCGCTTTCTGTTCAAGGCTACTGTCTCCCCAGTCAGTGCTGTGCAGGTGTGAACTTGTTGCATCAGTTCATTTGTAACTGCAGACTGAGAAAGAATTGTTGCCCCACTTGCAATTTGCATGAAAGAAGAGCAGCATGCAGTGATTTGAATATCTGCAAACAAAATTTGGACCAATACTCTAAGGAAGGTGAAAGTTTCTTACAGAGAATCATTACTGATGAAGAGACACAGATACATTACTACAAGCCTGAGAATAAATAGCAAAGTGTGGAACAGAAGCATCTTCAAACACTGTCCAAGTAAAAGTTCAAAAGTCAACTATGGAAAATTGATGCTTACAGTTTTCTGGGATTCCTAAGGGCCAGTATTGAAACATTATCAGGAAAAAACATTCAACTATCAACAGTGCTTGTTACAGTGAGATGCTTATTAAAGAGCTGAAGCCTAAACTTCAATTTAAATGCAGAGAACTACTGCCAAGGGCGTTGTGATCTTGCATGACGATGCACTGCCACACACTTCTGCCAACACTGTCAACACTCAGCAAAACTTCATTTTGAGGTGGTAAAGCATCCTCCCTATAGTCCTGATCCTGCTTCATCTGACTTTCACCTGTTTGGTTCCCTGAAAGTAGCCCTATGACGATGAAGATTCACTTTTGATGAAAAAGTGAAGACAGTGGTGTATCCGTGGCTCGCAGCTCAGCCTAAAAACATTTAAATCCAAAAGCTTGTTGACAGATGGACCAAGTGTTTAGAAGAGGAGGACAAAGAGATTATGTCAAAAATTGTAAAATAAAATTATAGTAACATTTTTAATTATTATATTTAATATGAATGGAATTCTGACTAATGCATTTTAGTAATCAGCATGGAATTAGGTAATAGGCATTATGTAATTAAGTAAAGGGCAAGGGAAGTTTATTTGTATAGCACATTTTATACACAATGGTAATTTAAAGGGCTTTAAGTAATATGTAATAAGTAATAGGTATTTTTGGTACAGTTTGAACTGACAGATTTTTTTTCCATTTTTATATATAGCAGCATAAAAACTTTATTGTTTTCTTTTTAACATGTAAATCTTATTTTTAAAGTGGAATGAGCAACATGCTTGCATTATTTACTGCTGGAGTTGTGTACTGAAGTAATCCGATTATTATTATTCTTAGTAAAGCTATACATTATTTATATATACTGTACATACATATACAGTGGGACAAAAAAGTATTTAGTCAGCCACCAATTGTGCAAGTTCTCCCACTAAAAAAGATGAGAGAGGCCTGTAATTTTCATCATAGGTATACCTCAACCATACAAAATAAGAAAAAAAACAGAAAATCACATTGAAGGATTTTTAAAGAATTTATTTGCAAATTATGGTGTAAAATAAGTATTTGTTTACCTACAAACAAGCAAGATTTCTGGCTCCCACAAACCTGTAACCTCTTTAAATTAGCATGTCTGCAAGTATGCAGACATGCTTGACCAAATACTTATTTTCCACCATAATTTGCAAATAAACTCTTTAAAAATCCTACAATGTAATTTTCTGGATTTTTTTTTCTTATTTTGTCTCTCACAGTTGAGGTATACATATGATAAAAATTACAGGCCTCTCTCATCTTTTAAAGTGGGAGAACTTGAACAATAAGTGGCTGACTAAATACTTTTTTGTCCCACTGTATATCCTGAAAAAACAATTGCTTTCTTCTGCTCTGACTATGTTCACCAACCCTGCCGATTGCTTTTTCAACAAGACAATGCCCAATGCCAAACAGCCAGGTCAATTAAGACTGTGGATGTAGGACTGCCAGATCAAGACCCTGTCATGGCCAGCGCAATCTCCAGAGCTGAACCCCATTGGAAACTTCTGGAATTTAATGAGAATGAAGATGGATAGCCAAAAAAACCTGAGCTGCTTGGATTGTTGTACCAAGAATGGCATAAAATTACCCTAAAGCAATGTGAATGACTGGTGGAGAGCATGCCAGGACACCAAACTGTGACTGCAAATTCCACCAATACTGATTTCTGAAACGTTAGTGCCATAACTATGTTTCATTTTCTAACAAAAGCATTATTTTTACTTAAAATTTGGAATAAATGTTGTCAGAAGTTTATAAAATAAAACAAAACTGTTCAGTTTAAGAAAACAAGTCAAGTGGTCATTTATTGTCATTTTAACCATATACAGTTTAATACACAGTGAAACGAAACAGCATCCCTACTGGACCAAGGTGCTACACACAAACAACATAAATATAAATGTATGGCATAAATTAACAAAACTAACTAGTTAACCAAGACACCTGATCAGATGACTAGCAGATTCAAAACAGGTTAACACTATACATTTACAAAAAAACTAAGTATTATATAAAAAGACATAAAAGTGCATATGACACAAGAGCGGCAACATGACACAATTCAATACTTTGGTAATGAGGTTATGTGTTGAGGTAGTGAGATGAGAACAGTAAATATTTCTTGTACTAAGCAGCAAAGACATAAAAACATGTGGTACAGTGGAACCATTGGATCGCTAGTAACCCGGTTTATGAGTGTTCTGCAAGATGAGCTAAAATTTTTAAATACATTTTAAATTAATAAAAGTTTGAGTGTTGATATACGAGTACCAAGTATCCTCATGTATCGTGTGGCACGCATGCATATGCATGCACGTAAAGCATCTTTTATTTTGTGTCACACACATACACACACACACGCACACACACACACAGTGAGGGTAAGTCTCTATTCGGTAAACTGTGTGTGTGACACAAAATAAAAGATGCTTTACGTGCACACACATAGTCACAGTATTATAGCCGCCATCCCCCCTTCCTCAACTTCTCTTTCTGGTCTTAATCACTACTACCACGATTTTTTAGGTAAAGTGCAATTTAATTTGATTTATTTTTACTTTATATTTTTTAACTATTTTTATATGAATATTTTTGGGTTGTGGAACAAATCATCAAAGTTTCCATTTTTTCTTATGTGGAAATTCTTTGATATACGAGTGTTTTGATATACAAGCACACTTCCACGACAAATTATGCTCACAATCCAAGGTTCCACTGTAACAGGTAATAAATATTGTGCAAAAAGCTATTTTAGGTTGGTATGTGAGATTGCTGGATGGTTGTTGATCAGTTTGTTTGCAGATATCTGTAAAGCCCCATTGTTTTAAGGTGATTGAGTTTATCTGAGTGAATGTGTATGTGTGTCAGTTTCTTTTTGTTGAAGAGACAGATGGCTTGTGGAAGGAAGTTACACAGTCTGGATGTGAGGGCCCGAATACTTTGGTACCTTTTTCCAGATGGCAGGAGGGTGAAGAATAAGTGTTATGGGTGTGTCTGATCTGCCATAATGCTGTTGGCTTTGCGGATACAGTGTGTGTTGTAGAATTTTCCCACAGAGGGAAGAAAGACCCCAATGGTCTTCTTGGCTGTCCTAATTATCTACTCCGCTGTAGAGTCTTGCAGTGCGATAAGGTACAATTCCCAAACTAGACAGTAATGCAGCTGCTTAGGATGTTCTTGATAGTCCCTCCATACAAGATGGTAAAAATCTGTGATGAAAGAAAGCTAGGCCTTCCTCAACCTTTTCAGGAAGAAGAGACGTTGCTGGGCTTTCTTGTGCAAAGAGCTGGTGCTGAGGGACCAGGTAGGATTCTCATCCAGATGGACACCCAGAAATTTGGTGCTGTTGACGATCTCCACAGAGAAGCACTTGATGGTCTGCGGAGAGAGGTCGCTCCGTGTCCTCCTGAAGTCAACAACCGTTTTGTTTTTTTGTTTTTTTAAATCAATGTTCAGAGACAGTTTATTGTCTTCACTAACCTATCTGTATGCTAACTCGTCGTTCTTGGTAATGCTGTCCCTTATTTGCACTGATTGCTGACTGAGGCCTTCTGGTTAGGGAGTCTAGGATCCAGTTGCAGAGGGAGGTGTTCAGGCCCAACAGGCTCAGCTTTCCGATCAGGTATTTTTGGGGTAAGGGTATTGAATGCTAAGCTGAAATCTATAAACAGGTGTCCTTGTTGTAAACACAAATGTATTAAAAGTAAAAGCAGAAACACTGATCATTTTGTAATGGGCTTTTGTTTTTTATTCGGAGCTGTATATATAAAATACACTTATGCAGTCTCCACCATTTGATTATGAAAAAAAAAAAGTGGATTTGAGCACTCGCTCTCTTTTTTTTTTGGCTTTTTAAATAAAAAATATAAGGTATCTATGGTGAAATGTAAGACTCAAATCTGCTTCTGTTGACAATAATGACATTTGCAAAAATGTTCTTCATACATATTACATTTACAAAAGCAAATATATGATAAATGTAACAAATGTAATTTTTCCCCCCAATTTAATATTATTTTTTTCAGCTTCTATGTTTCCAGAAATATAACATTACATTATCATATGTACTGATTGTGCTGGTATCCTTATCTATTTAATAATCTCCATTTAGGTAGACTTCCCTCTCCTCAATAGACATCTCTTATCTAAGCTACTTCACTCAGCTCTGCATAGATAATGTGCACCTGGAGGCATCTGTGGATTGTCAGTGCAGCCTTCATCACATAATAGCATATTTAAATTTTCCCCCTGAAGTCTTTTAAGCATAGGTGATTGTAATTTTTAACTTAAAATGCATCGTTTTAAATGGAGCTGTTGTTGTTTTGTGATAAATGTATTTGCTTATTGTCCCTGGATGTGGACACCAAAAGGGACACCAGTCATGTATTCGGTGTTCAAGTCGAACTAGGACTTTTGATTGTGCAGAATAACTGAACACATTTCTCTATAGAATTTCCTACACTAATGAAGCAGGCAGTCCATCAATGGCCCTTGGATACCATAAGTACCAAGTATCCAAGGGCCATTGATGGACTGCCTGCTTCATGTTTAATACCATGGCCTCCCAGGAACTCCTTCAATGGCCCAAACATGTGGACATGGCATGGGTGAGGTCAGGACTGTACAGGGCATGTGGCAATAACTCACAGCCGAGTTCCTGTAATATGCAAGTGGTGTTGGTGAATGATGTTGTACAGTTCCCACAGACAGATCTGTCTCTTCTGCAAGTTATCCATCAGTTTTAAAGGGTCAGGCGTTCCACATGCTCAATATTTACGGGAACAAATGCAGTGGGCCCCAAGCTACCTCAGCTGGGATTGTCATTCTTAGACACCAAGAGTCTTATCACTGTACTCTGCTTAAAGTCTACTGTTAATATGCCTTCATTCACGAGAAATTTAATCAAGTCCTGGTTATACCTGCCAACGTAAACTTATATTTTGCGGTTAATTTATATATATTTTTCTATTGTCATTAGAGCAAACAAAGGGACATACCAAATAGGAAGAAACACTGCAATTCATGTAACTGTTTCAAAGACTGAATTTTTTTACAAAAGTTGTTGTCAGTAATACGCTTTGTAATGAATGACAGACTATTAAAGTAGACAAAAAAAAATAATAAAACAGAAGCAGTGGTCTCAGACTTTTGGACCCTACATTATGATACAATATGTCTGTATAGAGTACAGATACAGTACATCAGAATACTAAAATATTTGTGCATTATAAAAATAATTTTATAAAAGTGTGAGAGAAATAGAGTGCATGTGTATGTGCATGTGCATCTGTGTTTGTCTGTGAGAGAGAGAGAGAGAGAGAGAAGGAGAGAGAAAGAGAGGGAGAGAGCTGGGGAGTGAGAGGGTGTGAAATATACTCCCACACTTTTCAATTTGCTGTATGCCGCCTGCTATAGCGGTAGCTTGTCAGTAGGAAACCAGACATCTATTCTCATTTGAGAGGCTCAGTCATAATCTGCAGCACAAAAGGACACTCTGTACTGCTGTAGTGGATTTTTGAAAAGGACCATTTTTACAGCTACTTATTTTCATCAAAGAGAAAGGAATCTGTTGTAAGCTGTTGCTTGAACACGACTGACGTCTTCGGGTGGAGAGCACTGCAATCTGAACTGGTCTCAAATCTAAAACTTAATGGCTCTTTACAGCTGATTTTCATCTTTCTTCTGCCTCGCTGTTACCATGTTTGCTAGGATCTTCATCCCCAAGAAGCACCGGCAGAGGTTCGACGACGCCGTCTCCCAAAGTCTCCTCAACCGTGTGTGCCGCAGTAAAAGTGTGAGTGAGCCGGGCCAGAACCGACTGCGTCGCAGCCGCAGCCAGGAGCACCATGACAGACCCCATGCATCCAAAAGGGCCAGCTCAGTGCCCAGAGACACCGGAGAGAACCACGAACGTGGCCACAAGAAGAGCTCGGCTGGTGTCCCCAGCGCCCCCCCATCTGGGGCAAATCAGAGGTATATTTAAATATAAACACACATCACACCCGATAGACTATTTTCTGAGCATTTTAATTCTAATTCCATTGATGAATTACTGTGTGTTCTGGATATTCCTGGAGTTTACCTTAAATACAGGTATATACGTGTACATGGACTCCCTATGTGCATAACAGAGTCACAGTAGATTTTATTGATAAGAAAATGGTTGTGTATTGTGTATATTACAGTAGACGTTGCACTAGAACAGGTACTGCGTGTGACACAGAGATGGACAGGATGTACCTTGCTTTCGCATTGCTCTTTCCAAAGGGAAGAGTGTTCTCTGTTAATATGAATGTACGGTAAAATAAAGGACAAATCTGTATGAGGATGTCTTTTAATTAAAAGAAAAAAACATCAATGTTGACACTTCACAGCCTGTGGAATGTTGGACCTGCGTCATGTGTAGGAGTGTGTGTGTGGGTGGATGGGAACAGCATCATTGGCATATGCTTGTTTCAGGACTTCATATCAACTGCTTGATGAAACTGAATGAAGTAAAAGTGTAATATATTTAAGTAAAACTAACAGGTAGATATCTTTGTGCATACACACACACACACACACACACACACAGTGTTTACATCTCTGTTGAACCATTCTATTGCCCTGTAATGCTAAATACATACTTATCTCATAAAACAGCAAGTGCCTATTCATTAAGCATACATTATGTATCTCATCAGACGATGGCCATGAAGCCCACTTATAATGCCTCTGTGGTACTGCAGAAACCTTTATACTGTGACATTTATTATAAGACATTTATTATAAGAGCTATTACATAAATAAGTGGCCTTCAAATTGTCAAGATTTATTCTAGCATCACTGCTGCTGCCTTTTATAATCTTTGTAATTCTGTTTTTACCATATTTTAATTTTACATAGATTATAATCAGACTGCCTTTCTCTATCAGTATAAAAATATTATTAATTTAATTAATTAAAAATGCTTTGAAGGTTACTTCATTAAGACTGTAAAAACAAAAATGTCTTTCTTTCCACCATTAAAATGGTGTTATTTCAGTCAAAAGCACATTATGGCCACAAGGTTACATTTTTTAACTGTTGAATCTATAGATCAGACATAATTTACTCTCATGATAAAGATGTCTAATCTGCTCATCTCTTTCTTCTTGTGTTCAGCTCATCATTTATCAAGCATCACCGATTCCTGTCTTTTTATCTGTCTTATTCAATACATCCTCATTTACAGTAGCTGTATGAGTTTGCCTTGTATAAATGGTATGGCATTTTCCTGCTTATTCACCTCCGTCTTCGCCCAACATCTTCAGTATCTTTTCGAGGAGTTGCCACAGCAACCAGCAGCATGCTCTTCGATGTTCAAATGTCAAATGTTCTCAGTGAGAAGCAGAAAAATCAGGGCACCCTTCTGTATTGAAACATCAAAAGCTTGTGCTCCATGTTCTTTATGCAGTCATAGTGCAGAGCTCTCGACATTTCTATTCATTTTATTGCTTACTGTGTAAGCAGAAGCCAAAAATAGAATCTGAATTAGATCTGTAGGTGTGAGAATTTAATATTCGTTGCTAAACTTTTTAGAGATTTTAGTGTAAACATATCAGCGTGTACAGTATTTACAAATCTTTTAGGCATGTTTATTAAATTAGGTTTTAAATGATAGTATTGATCAAAGGACTATATACTGTATATGCCACAGGTAATGTTTAATCATTTATAATGTAATAAGGACCTGACCATTATAGTCTCTTTTTTTTTTTGGATTATTCTTAAAGGTTAATATTTCCTAACACACAAAAAAATCTAATCTAATCCACAAGAATCATGTTTATCCACATATATTTGTGTATCTAAAACAATATCTAAGAATTGACATGGACATCATCTCCAGCTTCGTTTTTTCCCCTATAGGACCATTCGTGTCTACAGAGGAAAGAAGAGCTTTGGGTTCACACTCAGAGGCCATGCACCTGTTTGGATTGACTCAGTTATCCCAGGTAGACTATTTACAGTTTTGTACCTATTTCTGAGTCAGACGACTATTAAAAATGATTAGATGTCACGGAAAGAATGAAAGTAGAATGACCTCATAGTGGTGTACCCAAGAAGTTATTTAATAATTTATTGTGATTGTGATTAGAATTGGGTAGGTCTACATTGTGTTTGAAAATCTGGATTTTTTGAGGGGCTGGAGAGTGGGAGGTGAATGTGTGAGTGTGTGCATGACGATATTCGCCCACTACAGGCCTGGTTAAAACCTAGTTAGCACTGACTCAGCTGAAGCACGTGGGGCAGCTTATGAAAATATTGTAGGCGTCCAGTATCGTGATGATCTGCAATCTTTCCCAGACTCAAAACAGAATGTTTTGTGTCAGTATCCATGTTGTTGAGTACGTATATAGAATAAGAAATGATATGTTACAATTTTAGATTTTCCTAACATCTAGATGTCTAGATGTAAAAATATGCAACTTTGCTTTGAGCCCAATCAATTTTAAAATGATCACATAGGAACTTTGCCTGACAGATGTTTTATGTTAAATTAATTATCTAAACGTTTACTTTCTCAGCATGACTACTCTCAGTTTGAGCCCTGGGTGTTCCCTGTGAAAACTAAATTTGTTCATAAAAAAGATAAACCAACACCAAGACAAGAAAGCTGTTCATATAGTACAGTATGAGAAAAGCAACTAATTTGGAGCTTAGGATAGAGGAAGAGGCGACCAAGCCCCAAGATAATAATTTGAAATGGGTAAGGGTAGGGGTCAAGGTATCACAATCTAAAAGACTTATGAACAGAAATATAGGGGTGATACCATAAGATACAAACCACACATCAGCAACAAGAGAAAGAAGACCAGATTAAAATTCACAAAGAAATAAAAAGATAAGCCCCAAAATTGTGAAAACAAGATTAACCACTACCAAAGTGATGCTATACCAAAAGTATGGATAGAAAAGAAATCTACTAATGATCCTGAAGATACAAGCTCTTCAGTGGAGGTAGCATCATGGCTTGGGCTTGTGTGGTTGCTTTTGGATCAGTCTCACTATTTTTTACTAATGATGTAATTCATGATGGTAGCAGCAGGATAAATTTAGAAGACTACAGAAACATTCTGTCTGCCTGTGTACAGAGAAATGCTTCCTAATTAATTCGGAACAAAGTCATCTTGCAACAATAACCCAAAACACTCTACCAACATAACAAAAGACTTTATCGGGGGGGAAGTGGAACGTTTTAGACTGGCCAAGTCAATCCCTAGACAATATTAGGAATTAAATTGTGAAATTCTGATGTATTTTCTCATATACATTTTTTGACCATAAAGCATTGTTGTGTTTTGACCAAGAATCAAACTGTTGTGAAATTTTAGAGGGCACTGTAGCAGCAACAGGCATGCTAAATACTTTATGACATACTGAAGAATACTGATTATACTAAAGCATGCTGCCCTTTAACAAAATCCACAGACATAAAACAAAAACTTAGTGGTACCAACACACAAATACATGGGGGTAAAGGATACAACTAGAACACAAGGAATTTATATATTACTAATCATTTGTCTCCACACCAACTACAGATAGCCCTGCCGAGGAGTGCGGCCTTAAACCAGGAGATCGCATTTTGTTTCTCAATGGGCTGGATATGAGGTAACCTCCATATGAGTTGTCATATTTTTACAAAACCCTGAATGCAACTTTTTTGTGCTCAAAATGTCTGATGGCAAAATACACTGCTTGGCCAAAAAGTTGCAGACTCTAAGATTTTATTCAATCACCTTTAGTTTTTGATTACAGCACACAGTGTGGTGACATTCATGTGTGAAAATAATGAATCCCAGAACCACTCTTTTACAATTCGAGTCCTGGAATATGGCTGTGACATATGTCATATGTCAGGGGGAAAAACTGATACCCTGGTCATTCAGTACATTCAGGTCATCAGTTGACTTTATTTTATTTCCATATAACGTTGCTGACCAACTGAAGCAATCCCTAATCAGAACACTACCAGAGGATTGTCCAGTGGCCACTCTGCATGATCACTCTGGAATAGGGTCAGTCTGAACCCATGAGATCACGTGACCTTTTTCCATTGTTCCAATTTAAGGATTTTTTTTTTATTAGCCTCACTAATCAGAAATCAGTGGTTTTCTTATGGTAAGCTGTTTAGTTCCAATCCTGAGTTCTCATTACATTGTGTGCATATAGAAATGCTCTCACTTTCCATATTAAACATAGCTGAGGTGTTTAATGTTGACCTTTTTTACCATGCAACTTTATCAAGTGTTTAAGTGATCTCACATCATGATTTTTTCTCCACAATGTTGACAGTTCAGCACTATCCTTCCAGGTTTTAATGATTTGTTGAAGGATTCTAGTAATTTCAAATCTCCTCAGTTGTTTTCTTTGCTTGATAAATCACAATAATTTGACCCTTCTGGAATGGTGACTTTTTTGGCCAAGCAGTGTATGTTTGTGCCCTGTGGGTAAAGACATTTACCCACAATGTAAAAACCTTTATTCAACTGATAATGAACTACTCCCATTTACAGTAAATATATTTTATACACATTTCTTTAATTTTTTCTGATAAATTTCCATATTTTTTAAATTCAGTAAACTGCTTTGCGCCAATATTGAATTGTTTGTGATACAGGAATGTGGAAATGCTGTTGATTAAGTAAGATAATTATGTTGAAATAGTGATATTAATAATTAACTAATAATTAATTATTAATAAGTTACACATTTTCTGTTGTGTAACTTGATACAAGTTTTATATAAAGTTTAACACGAAAGTAAGATGTTAATGCTTGCTTAATATTTATTATGATAATATTCACTATGGTAATAAATAACTCCCCACATCCTCCCAAATAATTGTAGTTTCATAAAGCAAACAAAGCCAAGTGTTCCTGAACATAGTTTTGGTTTTTGTTTAGGAATTGCTCCCACGAAAAGGTGGTATCAATGCTACAGGGCAGCGGTGCCAATCCCACTCTGGTGGTGGAGGAGGGACCAGTGCTATACTCTCCATCAGACTCTGAAACGGAAGAGACGCCCTCCCTTGGTTGCTCTCACTCACCTGCGCTCAGCTCCCTGCAGTGGGTAGCAGAGATCCTTCCTCCTAGCATTCGTGTGCACGGCCGCACCTTCAGTCAGCAGCTCGAGCACCTGCTCACCACACAAGAGAGATACACCATCTGCAAGGCTCTCGAGACCTTCTTTCAGCACAGGTTATTGTCTCCTGTCTCCTGCTAGCTGCTGTCATACATCAAATGCTATACAGCACAGATTTAGACAGTTATTCTGTTATTAATAAACTTTTCTATTCTTATCAATATGGTTAAAGCAGTATGTTTTCTCAAAATGTTGATTTGGAAATAGTTTTATATGGATTGGTACTTGTTAGTAGATAGAGTCTTTACCATTTGAGATCATTTCATCTTGCCTTTGAGATAATTTATAGGCTCAGACATGTCAAAATGTGGTTGCCTAGCTTCGCATGCTGGCTTCAGACAAATGTATTTATTAATTATAAATCCCCAGCAAAATTTGACAGCAACTTTTAAAGTCTGAAAACAACAAATTAACACTACCGGAGAATAACACGCTTTTCCTCTCAGATGTCAAAGCACAGTGTTCCCATAGCCTGGAACATTTCTTTCAGCTTCACGGTGGTAAAATCAGTGTGCAAAGCATTTAAAAATAGCTCCAGCTCCTGGCACAAATAGATGCATACAGAACATTCTGCGTGGGTTCTCTTGGATTTTCTATAGGACTTGCCATTACACTGGGACAGCATACAAGGAGTGGTACTTTACTGTCACTAAAATACCTCCCATGTCTGTCTGGGATCCAGGAATGTGGACACACTCATTGTGGATGTTTTTCCTGTGCTGGACACTCCTGCCAAGCAGCTGATCTGGCAGTTCATCTATCAGCTTTTGACCTGTGAGGAGCAGGAGCGCTGCAAGAGCAAGATCTCCCGCTTCCTGGGCTTCAAAGGAACAGGTGTGCAGTAAAGACCCTTGTGTAGCCTGTTTAGACTTGGCTGAGTAATGGGCATGAGTATTATTGCTTGTTTAAATGATAGAGAGTTATTTCATAGTTATTGTCTTGTTTAAACTGTAATTGTGTATTTTGTGTGTGTGTCTGTGTGCATGCTGGCAGAGCCTGAACTGGGCACTGAAAATCACAGACGGAGCAGCTCCATGAGGGTTACTGGAACATCCCACCGAAACAGTGTCAGAGAAAGAAGCTCAGATGACTGCATTATTGGCACTCATCTAGGAATGGGTATGTTTTACATGCATCAGTATGAAGGCTTCTGTAAATGTACATGTACGGTTTTACAGACACTGGCCTGTAATAGTTATGACTCCTCCACCTCCATTTTTACATCATGCTCTAGAATCATTCCTTCACACTTATGAGCCCTAAACAACTAGCCATGGCAGGTCTAATGTTTACGGTTCAATAAGACTGCTGCTGTGTGTCGAGTTTTGCAAGCAGATTTTTTTCTCAGTCTAACAACCTCACTGCTAAGGTGAATAAAAAAAAACTGCTCTTTGTGTCTGTGTTTTCACTGGGGGGCTGTCAGCTTGCTTTGGGGTACTGTGTACTGGAAAGTGATCTTTCTCCTCAGGGACTTTCACTGAGCCTGCAACCCCAGGAGAAAGACAATGTGGCGATGGGACCTCCTTTCCAGAGTCCCCAGATTTGAACAACGTGGGTAACATTCAGCCCTTTCCATGTACCTCTTGCATTTTAAATTGCTTTTACTCAGTCATGCCATTGTCATCTAACCACATACAACCTGTAGCTGTCAGGAGTGTACACAGAGCTGGAGAGTGCATTCACGGTGAAGAACAGCAAGCCTCTGCAGAGTAACTCTTCACCTGCGAATGAGGGCATGAGCCAGACTGATAGCCATTCACGTACTCTCTCCTTCACACATGCTAAAAAAGGTACACTCATAATACCACCCAGTGTTTCTGAAATCAAATGATTAACCGGTGCTTGATCAGGTGAAGTATGAAGCAAACATGACTGTAATAAATAATTTTTACTGGAGGAAAGGTAAATATTATTATATAAATGAATGAATTGGTAAAGAGGGTGCAGGAGGTGGAGAGGAAAGGCACCAGGAAAGGGTGGAAAGGAGGTAAAGAGGCGGGTACAGGCAGGTTGGAATGGGTGGAGAAAAGTGTCAGGGGTGTTATGTGACAAAAGAGTATCAGCGAGAATGAAAGGAAAGGTGTACAGGACAGTGGTGAGACCAGCGATGCTCTACGGCTTAGAGACAGTGGCGCTAAAGAAAAGACAGGAGGCAAAGTTGGAGGTAGCAGAGATGAAGATGTTGAGGTTCTCGTTGGAAGTGACAAGGATAGATAGGATCAAGAATGAGTTCATCAGAGGGACAACCCACGTTATATGTTTCGGAGATAAAGTCAGAGAGGCCAGATTGAGGTGGTTTGGACATGTTCAGAGAAGAGATTGTGACCATATTGGTAGAAGAATGCTAAGGGTTGAACTGCCGGACAGGTGGTCTAGAGGAAAACCAAAGAGGACATTTATGGATGTAGTGAGAGAGGACATGAAGTTAGTGGGTGTAAGAGAAGAGAATGCAGAGGATAGCGTTAGGTGGAGGCAGATAATTCGCTGAGAGGGAACAGCCAAAAGACAAAGAAGAAGATGAATGAATGAACTGATTGACACCGTCAATATATATAAACATTATTTTTTATCCATCATTGTCCTTTAAAAAGATTTTATCCCTTACAGGAAACCGTAAGTCAGGCCTGTCTCTGACATGGAAGGAGCCCTGCACCAGTCCTCAGTATGACCTCTACCAGCAGACCATCCCTTCTCCTGGAAGCATGGACTCCAACCCCTATGTCAGCCTGGACAGCTCTCCTACTTCTCCACAGCAATCAGATGAGGCTCCAAGCCCTCAGCCTCGTCGGAGAAAACTCTTCACTTTCTCCAGACCCCCACGCAGCCGAGACACAGACAAATTTCTGGACGCCTTAAGTGAACAGCTTGGCCACCGAGTTACCATTGTGGATAACTTTCTGGGAGGCGAGAATGACTACGAAGAGGTAGGTGGGGGCTGTGTGTTGTGCTTGACTAACATAAATAGTTTACATATAAAGAGATTTGACTTGTGAGTCTGTCTTTAACAGATGAGTTTCCAGGAGGAACAGGACAACATATTGTCTCGTCAAGCAAGCAGTGCAAGCAGTGAAGACCACAGCAGTGAGGATTCAAGTTCATTAACCTACTCTTCTGAATCAGAGCAAATCCCGCCCCCTCCCCGGAGCCCACCACCTCCGCCCCCTCCTATCCAGTTCACTGACACGCCCTCCCCCATCTGCCTCACCCCACAACACATGCCTCAACCTCCTCCTGCCTTCCAGAACCACCCAATCATACCCCCTCCACCGCCCCCTCCTCGGTTTATCCTCACCAAGCAGTCATCTCTTCACCAAGTGCTGCCTACATCTCAGGAGACAAGGTTCCATCCCACGCAGCCCCGAAAGCCCTTTTCTCAGCCTTCTGTTCATGCTAGCCAGCAGCTTCACCAACCCAAAGCCCACCCTATTCTGCATTCTTCCTCTCATACCTCTCCACAACCTCCTCACACATCCCAAAATCCTCCTCACACATCCCAAAATCCTCCTCACACATCCCAAAATGCTCCTCATACATCCCAAAAGCCTTCTCACACATCCCAAAAGCCTTCTCACACATCCCAAAAGCCTTCTCACACATCCCAAAAGCCTTCTCACACATCCCAAAATCTGCCTCACACATCCCAAAAGCCATCTCATGCATCGCAAAATCCTCCACACGCATCCCAAAAGCCTTCTCACGCATCCCAAAAGCCTTCCCTCGCATCCCAGAAGTCTTCTCATGCATCCACACAACCTCTCCAGTCTTCCCCACAACCCCCCTTTACATCCTCTCACCCTGCTCACACATCCTCACACCCTCCACTGAGACACCGCACCCAGTCCCTCTTTCAAATCCAGCAGAGCTCTGCCATGCTGCCGAAAACAAAGAGGGAATCCCCACAGTCTACCCATAAGACCTATGAGAGTAACATTTCAAAGGTGACACCACCACCTCCACCTCCATTACCCCCACCCTGTGAACCCCCACCGCTACCAAAACCAAGCCCTCAGGCTTCAGATACTAACCACATGAGTGTGAAGAGGCTCCGCTGGGAGCAGGTGGAGAATTCTGAGGGCACTATCTGGGGACAGGTTAGTTGATTATACAATAAGCAGAATTATATATATAATAATGCAAGTATGATGGTCTGATAATGTCTCTGCTTGTTTGCCAGCTTGGTGAAGACCCTGATTATGGAAAATTGAGTGACATGGTGAAATACCTCAATCTGGAGATGCACTTTGGAACCCAATCAGGTTCCAGTAAGTTCGTAATGTCATATGCATTCATTGTCAAAGTACCACCATCAAGAGAAAAATTACCAGAGCATCTTTTTTTTATTAGCATGTTGTGATACATTAAAACATCTGCATCAATATTTAATGTACAAATCTCATGCGTGTCTATGTTTGTGCTTTTTCAGCTCATCCCATTTATCATGTTTCATGGATCACTTACAGTCTGTCCATTCACAGTGTCCTCCCTTCTCTTACTGGCATCTCAGCATCTCTCTTTATTCTCACAACGTTTAATTTATTGTTCCACTGCTGGCTCCAGGAGAACCGATCCTTACAATGTAATTAAATATGTCAGTTTCTCTTCCAGAGCCCACCATTTTACCTGAGAGCTTTAAAAAGAAAGATGTGGTGGAGATTCTCTCTCATAAAAAAGCCTACAATGCTTGTGAGTATAACTGGGATTTCTCACAGAGGAATTATGCAGGTTGCACTGAAGACTGAGATACTCTAGCTTAATTTCTCAAAACAATATACTTACGGGTGTTTTGGAATAAATGTTTTATGTAAAAATTTATAAATTCTGCCTGGTCTCAATTTGTAGCCATACCTTTGCTTATATAATTATGATGTTTAGAATATCAACTGAAAAATGTTGAACTGTTAATTATCAGTATGTAATGGAAAAAGGCAAAAATAATTAGATTTGCTAGCTATATACATTCATGTAGTTATGCAGGCAGCTAATTTTATAACAACAGTGCAGTGTCAAGCCTTTCAGTTAATTTTCACATTTAATGACATAACGGGGAAAAACGTCAGGTTCGTTACTTAAACCATGGTATAGTTGTTGGTGCCAGAGAGACAAGTATGAATATTTTTGAAAATGATGGCCTCTTGGGATTGTCACACATGCAGCAATCTCTATTAAGAATGTAGCCTTGTGGTAAGCAAAAAACCTTGCAGATGACACAACACGTTAAAATTTGAGGTGGGTGGTCTACAACAACGGCCACATTAAGTTAGAACACAAATCTAAAGCTACAGTGAGAACAGGCACACATAAACTAGACAGCAAAAAACTGGAAAAACTTAACTTGGTTTGATAAGTTCATGATTAATTTCTGCTGCAACATAGAACATGCTACAAACAAAGTTAAGCAATGGACCAAACCATAGTGATGGATGTGGTGCAATAATGGTGTAGGGAATGATTCTTGGCCATCTATTTAAGTATTGATGATGACTTTGTGCATCTCTTTATGGCAACAGTTTACCTATCTTTTAAATTACAATAGTTTCTTCTAGCATGTTAAAAAAAAGGTGTCTCAAACTGGAATCCTATATTTAAAAACAAGTTCAATGGTGTTCCCCAGTAACCAGATCTAAATCCAGTAGAAACCTTCGGAATGTGATAGAAGGTTTAATAAACCCTCAACCTCAAAGTAATACTTCCAACACCTAGTGGAATCCAAGCCACAGAGATTTGAAGCTGTTCTAAGAAAGTTTTACTATGGTGAATGGTGGTGTGTGCTCACTCTTCCCTTGATTGTTCTTTCTACTGTAGCTATCCTCATAGCCCATCTGAAGCTGTCTCCGGCTGAGTTAAGACAGGTCCTCATGACTATGAGCACCGAGCGCCTGGAGCCCTCTCACATTAAGCAGCTATTGCTTTATGCCCCCGATGATGATGAGGTTAAACAGTTCCAGCAGTATAACCAGGACCCTGACAAGCTTAGTGAACCTGACAAGTTTGTCCTTCAGGTACACATTTTTTTTTTTACTCTGCAAAACAATTCCAGGAAGGTCTTTTAAAATACAGTATAAGGCATTTGATTTGTCTTTGTCTTGCAGATGTTACTTGTGCCCGAGTATAAAACCAGATTGCGGAGTCTCCTGTTTAAAACCACCCTGCAGGAGAAAACTGAAGAAATGAGAATTGGATATGAGTGCATCTACAAAGCCTCTCTAGAGCTCAAAAACAGCAAGAAACTGGCAAAGATCCTAGAGGTAAAATATGTTTGTAGCTGAAACTACATTTTGTACAGCTATTCTCTGTTTTTATATGCTTTAATAATCATTATAATGTTTTGTTTTAGTTTGTCTTAGCAATGGGAAACTATCTTAATAATGGCCAACCAAGGACAAATAAACCCACAGGCTTTAAAATTAACTTCCTTACTGAGGTACAGTGGTTATTAATCCAAAAAGATGATTTCAAAAATGTGTTGTTATATATATTTTTAAATTCTTTTGCTGTTTAAATATTACCATGCAATCTTGGTGCCTGTCTTTCCACAGCTGAGCACAACCAAAACCGTTGACGGGAAGTCCACCTTCCTCCATATTCTAGCCAAATCACTATGCCAACACTTTCCCGAACTTCTCAACTTTGCCGGAGAGCTTATAACAGTGCCACTTGCTGCCAAAGGTACAGTAAAATTAGCCAAGTGCAAATAATGAAACATATTTATATGATATACAGTACTGTGCAAAAGTCTTAGGTGTTGTATTATATGCTGTACCAATTTTGTTATATATGTTCATGTTTGCATAATTATGACCAAATTAATTCACTATTTTCATATATAGCTTAAAAATTTATAAATAAATAACATTACAGGAGAATATATGCATGGCTGTAAAGAAAAAAAAATAGTACAAGACAAACCAGTTTTCAGATGGAAATAAAGAACCTAATGTACGCTCCTGGGATTTGCATAAAAAAGAAAGATGCAAGTGTGACGAAGTTACCAGAAGAACTCATAATCTCCAGCAAGCTCAGTAAAACCTAACAGCTGTTTTACTTATAGTACTGTGCAAAAGTCTTGGGCACATACAAAAATATGGCATAAGCAAAATATGCTTTTGAAAACATTTTTGCATAAAAGAAACTTCTATGGAGCAATAAAAAGTAATAAAATAAACAGTTAATATTTGAAGTGAAAACTCATTTCTTAAAATCAGGAGTTTTAGACAGATTTGTGCAGTTTTTTAAGAAAACAGCTGTTAGGTTTGTTGACCATAAATGATCTTCTGTACATATTTTAAAAAATCATGATTGACAGAATGCTTTTCCCTCCTCTGTGTTCCCAGTAAATCAGAGAACCATTACATCAGACCTCAGTGATCTCCACTCCACCATCCAGGAAATCAGAACTGCCTGTCTAAAGATCGGAGCCACAGCAGAAGATCGATTTGCAGCAGTCATGAGTGTATCCTCTGCTAATGCACAGCTCTTAGCAACAAAAAGATTAAACTAGAGTTGTATGGCATTGAGAGTGGGGTTTGAAATACCTAGTACTGGTGCTTGGCTGCACCTACAATATGTAATTTTACCTCAGCAGAACATTTCTTTCTTCATCCTGTCTTTCACAGAAATACTCCTTGATAAGTGTGTTTATACCACTGGCGAAATCTTAGATGCAATTGCACAGAAGGTACTGAAGAATTTTCGTAACAAAACAGCTTCGAAAACATTATAAGGACATATTGTTATTTGAAAAATAATCATCTAAATATGCAAGGAGACATTTATTTAACATTATGGAAAGAGTCTCAGATGTTAGCACTTTGTAACAGTCCCCAATTATTTCACTAATTATACCTAAAGAGAGTCTCTGGGACACTAAAGTTGATGCTTTCTAGCTTTTCTGTAACCGAAAAGCTGCATTTTTATATAACTAACATTACGAGTGAGAAAAATAAAAACTGCTATACTGTTACATAAACATTTATGTGTAACTATAATGGGATAAAAAGCATGACAATGCCATTTATTAATAAATGAAAATTAATTGTTGACAGATTGCTGTAGTATAAGAGGCATAAAACATTGTGCCTCACAACAGAATACATGTTTTATAGCAAAAATATATATACCTTGTCAGTGGTAACAACTTCATGCTAGGGTGCAATGCTTCACCCCATTGTCTTTTTTCCTACAATATCAGCATGCCTTGTCATGTTTTATTCTTTGTGTGTATATATATGTACAGTATATATGTATTATATATACAGTATATGTATATATAATAAACATCAAGAATTTTACAGAACTCATAAGATCATTATTAATAAAAAAACAATTGATTTCATGTAATATCAGCATTAAGTGTAAACTATATGCCAAGACTGATGTAGAAGAATACGTGTTGATCTCTTAACGTACCTGGATTTAGAACTTCCTGGAAAACTCACATCCCGCTGTGCAGTCTCTGGACTCTCACCAGCAGAAAGCAATGGACGAGTTTGCCAAGGTGGCTTCTTACTTTGGAGAAGACAGCAAGACCACGACTACAGAAGCATTCTTTGGCATCTTTGCAGAATTTATCTCTAAGTTTGGGGTGAGCTGGGCATGAAAGTTAAGAAACAGTGCTCTAAGATTCAGAATATCATGCTGTAATGGGATGTGATGAAAATGAAGTTTTTTTTAATTTTGCTATATCATTTTTCTTTTTGTTGCAGAGAGCACTAAATGACACACGGGTCACAGAAAACCCCAGAAGCCCTCGCATTGCTTCACCTTTAGCCTGGTGAGAATATGCTTTAAAAGTGCCGCCCTCATAAACTAAGGTCATCCGTGTGCCAAGAACTCGACAAAACAACAGGGGAAAAATCATTTAATCTATGTTAAAGTTTATAACCTTAATGTTACAAGTATATCTTCATCATAAAGAATTTATATTTTATACAACTTTAAAGTAATCAAGGATATGGATATAGTTTCATTATTTTTAAAAGGATTCCAGTGGCAAGAGAATGTAACAAGAATGTGCGCACTTTATTATTCTTTCACCCACATTTGACGATACCGTAGTCAACTGTGTATTTATTTCTTCCCTGATAAATATTGACCAAAAAAAACCTAATGATAATGATGAATGAGTGTTAATCATATTCATCAGCCAACGTTGTAAACAAGCTATTCATTTCTGCCCAGCATTAGTGTTGCCCAGCACTTGCTGAGAATTGACCCTGCCACGCTCATAATGGCCACTTATTTTGTATGATCTGTCTGAACAGTGGCAAAGCTGTGCATGAAAAACTGTGCAGTGTAACAGTACTCATTATGAAACTGTCATCTATGAACTCTCTTGCTGTGACAATTGAAAATCTAAGTAAAAATTCATAGGTCTGATTTTAGTCACAATGAAATGGCCCTGTTTACACTGTTTGTTTCATGTTTACATGGTAGATTATTATGCAGCGTGGCAGATTTTCATTGAAATACTGTTTAAAATGTTCTTTCTGCCTGATTTTTTGTGTTCCCAACAATCTATTAGTAGCTTCCTTATTAAATCCAAATGCATGGACAACTAATTGCTTGTCTTTGTGTCAAAAACAAACACCAATTTTCCTTTTTTTCTTCTTCTTCTTTTTCAAACCTGTGACAGTATTTTGAGAGATTAATCTGCAATTTGCATGTAGCATTGTGTTTATTTTTGTTGGCAAAAAAATTATTATTCTTATTATTACTATTATTATTCTTTCCTTTAGGACTTGGTTGTATTAGTGTGTAGATTGTTTGTGAATAGGATAGTATTTATCCTGTGCAGTTCTCTTTCAGCTTCACTTTCTTTGGGCCACATTGGGCTGCGTTTTATTCTGCTGTCTAATTTATATCTTGTGAATAAAGAAAAACTTCTGACAAGCACTGATGAATATCTGACTCATGTGTGTATTGACCTGCTCTTCAGCACATTGTACTAAAGCGCATACTGTGTGTTCAGTAGGTTTGTCAGAACCTGATAGAAGCAGCTTAATGACCACTTCCACTTCAACTAAATGGTTATAAACTGTATGTCTTTGCCATTAAGGGTAGTACATCATTTTATACATCTTTAAACAAGTAAAACAGATTTATTAATAAACAATGAAAAACATAATTGGTTAACATTCTCTAACAAATTCGGTGCACACCGCCTCAATGTTGCTAGCGGTCTGTTTTGTATATGGGCAGAAAAAAATTGGGGAAAAAAAACAAATGGTGCGAATGTATGACACAGCACTATTCCAGCCAAACAGCAATAGTGCTTGATAATGTTCTATATTCATTTTGGTGAGGTAACTTCTGAAGAAGCACTGAAAGGAGGTGTACAATAGTCTGATGATGATGGGTAACTTCTGCCTATATGCACCTGAAGAGCCTGCCGGCCATATTGTTAGACTGAAAAACAAATCACTGATATCAGCTGTTATAATTTTTTTTTACTCTCCTTTACAAGTCATGAAATAATTACTTGATTATGTATGTTACTACAGTACTTTTATTGGATTAATTGTCGGCTATTTATAAGTCATATTTATAAACTTAGAAAAGGCATTTACAAACACAGAATTTGTAAATAAATTGTTTACTGTGGAAGCAGGGGACTACTGACTAAATCGAAAGGTCAAAGGTTCAAACCCCACCACCACCACCACAAAGTTGCCACTGTGGGTCCCTGAGAAAAACCCTTAACCATCAACCAACTGCTTAGATGTATAATAAGATAAACATTTAAAAAGTCAGTCTGGATAAGGGCTTTTGCCAAATGGCGTAAATGAAAAAAGCTAGCTCTAATATATACGTAGGGCGGCATGATGGTTAAGTGGTTAACACGGTCACCTTGCATCTCCAGGGTCCCCACCTCGGGACTGTGTGCATTGTGGGTTTACTCTGGGTACTCCGGTTTCCTCCCATGGTTCAAAGACATGCAAATGTGGCTAATTGGCGTTCCCAAATTGCCATATTGTGCGAAAGCACATGTAAATTTCAATCAGAGACCCCACAACGTGGAATGGGAATAAATACAAATGTAATCGCCACTGGCCTTCACGATCCCTAGATTTTTATTATGAAAAATCATTATGAATTTTTATATTACAGTTTTTTACAGACGCTAGGACACATTTCTCAATACTTTGCAAAACTCTTCACACAGTGAGCACAACAGAAGTCTATGTGGGCTAAACTAAGGATCAATTATCATTGTTTTGGCACAAAATGCATTTAATGACTACATCTCTCAAATTTTATGAATTCTTTTCTCACTCAGACACAACAACTGCCAAAAATCTTTGTACGTACAGGACACTTTGCATGTGCTTGCATACTGTTTTCAAAACTGTTAAACTATAGTTCAAAACAATAACATAATGCAAAACTGAATAAGGCAGCAAAATTCAATGGCAATATTTTATTGAAACATATTTAAATTTAAAAATGCAGTTTAACCAGCCACAGTGGATTCTTAGTGTAGATGAACATCTACACAGGTGTTACTCTTCCAATTTTATTACAAACGGAGACAACTGCTGAATAGGTTTGTATTGTGATGTGAACATGGACCCAGCCAGAAATAGAGAAGTGACTGAAAGAGGAAGAAGAGTGGCTGGGAGGGGGCGAGGAATATGTATGCATGGTGGAAGAAGAATAAGAGGAAGATCAAGAGCTGTAGTCTCAGCTGAGATCAGAGCTACTGTAATTGATCATGTAGTAAATCATGGCCTCTCAATGAGAGAGGCTGGTCAGAGAGTGCAGCCAAATCTGCAACGCTCTACAGTGGCATCTATTGTTAGAGTTTTCCCGGCAAACCAACAGATAACTTGTATTCTGCAAGGGCATTTGACTCAGTTGCACGTTTCAGAAGTAAAAAAAACGTTTGTGTAATTGTTTTTGCATTTCTGCTTAGGACTTAACGGTTACTTTACATAGGGGGAAGGGAAAGAATTTTAGTATTACTTAGTGCAAAAATAAATAAATAAATAAATAAATAAATAAACAAACAACATAAAATATTGACGAATTCTGCATAATGTCTGATTCATTCCAGTAACATATATTGCATTTCTAAACAATATTTATTGCAATTATAACAGAGATGTGTCATTGTTTTACACAAGAAAACACTGTGTGATGCTACATGTTGTTAGTGTTTATTAGGTCATTGTTTTGTGGGTGACAAAGTGTGTTTGTCGGCTGTCAACCTTTGCTAGTGTTCTGGAAGAATAAGTTTATTTGAGACCTGAATAAAGTGTTTTGGTAGTTGTAGTGCATTTTGAATGTGAAATTAACTGCTTTGCCAGTTAATTTCAGTTAGGAGAATTGTGTGAGAATTGTGTGAAGAGTTTTGCAAAAGTGACCTAAGTATTGAGAAATGTGTCCTAGCCTCTGTAAAAAACTGTAATATGAATTATTTCTTAGTACTCCTTGTCACAGGTTTGAGGTTTTCTGTCACCCTCTGCTGTTTTGTCGCTGTTATTAGCAGGGAGCTAAGAGCAGCAATGGTCGTCTTCAGGGCAGAAACATGGCAGGGCTTTTTACGCCTTAATGCATACAGAAATGTTCTATTTTTTAAAGCTGTAAGATCAAAACATTTTGTATAAACAACAAGTACTAAACATTTTAATAAGTTAAATGTTTAACAAGTCTTACTATTTTTACTTACTCACTTATTGAAAGTAGGTAGTTAGTTAAACTAATTGCGAAGTGGTCAAGTTTGCTGTTTAGCATTTTTATTTTTATTACATATTTTCTTTCTTTCTTTTGTTTTTCTTAAGGGGACTTTACTTTAACAGTACAGCAGTTACATTACTTTCCTCATGTTCTCCTCCTGGAGCTGCAGAAGGCTAAACCTGAGAGCCAGACAGAGGCAGCTGCGCATACACAGCCAATGCACCTGCTCATCCCACACAGCCTATATATATATATATATACATACACACACATACACACTACTACAAACTGTGATTCACATATCTGCTACAGGTACATAACCATCTGTTTATAGCCACAAATCTATCAGCTTTGCAATTTCTTTTGTATATTAAGAGAGATATTGCACCAAAAACAGACAAATTTACACACCTACATTTTGGTACATTGTAGTGTATAACGTGTTGCTCGCTGAGTTCTCCAGCACATGCCAAAGATTCTCAATGGGGTAACAGTGTGGACTCTGTGGTGGACAACCCATGTGTGAAAAGGATGTCTCATTCCCCTTGAACTACCCTTTCATAATTTAAGCTTGATGAATCCTTGTGTCGTTATCTCCGAATATGCCCATGCCATCAGGGAAGAAAAAAACAAATCCACCGATGGAAAAACCTGGTCATTCAGTAAACTCAGATCGTCAGCTGATGTCATCTTCTGGGTGCATAATGTTGCTGAACCTAGACCTAACCAACAGTGGCAACCCTAGATCAAAACACTGGCTTGTACGGTAGGCATGATGGGTATATCACTTTATCTGCCTCCCTTTTTACCCTGATGCACCCATTCTCTATGCTCCATAGCAAATTAAAATAATAATTATATATATTATATAAATAATTTTATATATAATTTTATGTATTTAAATATATATATATATATATATATATATATATATATATATATATATATTTCGTTTTAGGTTAAAATCTCCAATCAAGCTCATTTAGTATGCTTCCTTACACATAATGGTTCAACACATATCTGAACCTAATTCAAACAGTTTCAGCAATCTCTTTAGTTGTTTTCTTTGCATGATGCAAACTTTGGAAACAGTGTAACTACTTCAGGATGTGTGATGACATGGTTGTTTTAAAAAAATTTAAGCTACTTATAGCATCAGTTAGGGTTAGATAACCTGTTGCCAGCTGAACCATATTAATCACTGCAGTAATTATCTAATAGCAGGCTCCTTGCTTAGTTATTTCTAGGTCGTGATGACTGTTTCTCTTTACATTCACAGTGGTTTAAAAAATGTCTCATCACATGAATCACTGGCCTTTGACACTCCTTGTAAGATTTTTAAACCTAAAGCAAAGTAGATGACAGGATTCATGTTTTTGTATACACATACTGCTGTGCTTTATCAATTAGCAAATGTCTATAATGTTAATTTAAATGTATAATTTTAATAATTTTGCTATGGTAGTCGGGGGAACTGTAATAAAAATGCTGATAAGGCTTCCCCCAGCCAGACATGAGCAGCTCTGCTGACAGGTTTCTTAAAAAAAAAAAAAAAAGTTTGTCTAGTGTCCCAAAATTACTATTACTACCGGTAAAGATTACAAGCTCTCCCCTAAACATGTGTTGCAAAATACAAGAAAACCCTCAATCTGCCAGTCTCAGAGTGTATTACTTAGTATTACTTACATTATTTACTCCATTATTGAACTGAGGAGGAAGAAAAAAAAATTACAGACTGTGTAATATTTCTGCTGTCACTCTGCATGTTTTTTTTTTTGGTTTTGTAAAAGCCAACACACCCACTTGTCTTCTTGTGCTCAACAAAGAAATCGATATTCACCTTTGTAAAGACCAAGTGTTTTATTCTACTACTTTCACGTAGTTAAGAACTACATGAAACCTGTCATCAGCCTCATACACACAGGTACAGTACATCTGTTATCATTTACAGCGTTCTCTTTACAGTTCTCGTTCGTTAGATTTCTCTTGAAACCTGAGAAACGTTTTTGTGTTATTAGAAATTGTGCAGCTAACCAGTCATCAAATCTATTGGCAGAGAGATGGATAAAGAACAAACGACCCAGAAAATACAACAAGGAATATTTTATGAAGAAAGCAATCACTGAAGCATTATAAAAGCCTGCAGTCACAGAAACATAAAAGAAGTTGGTATTGTGCTTTATTAATGAATCTTAAAGCAGTAATAGCAAGCATGTTGTTTGTTCCCCCCCTAAAGTTGTCATTTCAATAGTGTCTTATTTGTACAGTACACCATCACATATACAGTGTATCTTGAAGTAAAAAAAAAAAAAAACACATCATGAAAAAGTAACTTTTTTAAATTTAAAGTATGATTTCATTAGATGAAATATTTTAAGCCTTTTTTGTTTAAATTTCGAAGATTATGGCTTACAGCTCAAGAAAATCAAAATGTTAGTTTATCAAAATATTGGAATAGTAGAGTTTAAGTAAATGAGCCATCTACGAGAAGATTTTAAAGCACTTGTCCACCATCAAGCTTAGCGGAGATGCTGATTTCCTTTTCCACCAGAACTTAGTACCTGCCCACAGTGCCAAAACTACAATGATCCATGGCTTGCTGACCATGATACTAATATGGTTAATTGGCCAACCAAATCATCTGTCCAAAACCATGCAGAGAAGCTCTGGGAAATTGTCAAGAAGATAGGTAATACTGGTAATAAGAAATATTCTAAACTGGATTTTTAAATTTCATGAGCTATAAGCCACAATTGTTAAAATTCAAATAAAAAGGTGTGATGTGCATGAAATATTTTATGTGACCTGT
This sequence comes from Clarias gariepinus, assembly GCF_024256425.1. Lineage (NCBI taxonomy): Eukaryota > Metazoa > Chordata > Actinopteri > Siluriformes > Clariidae > Clarias > Clarias gariepinus. Next base: position 13,839,841 of record NC_071113.1, read on the forward strand.
AATAAATCTATAATATACTAAAGTATCACTTTCTAAATTAAGAGGGGAATTTATTATTATTTTTTTTTACAATATTAAAAATTTTCAAGACACACTGTATCCCTTTGATTATTTTCCAAAGGTTATAATGGGTAAGGGGCGGCACGGTGGTGTAGTGGTTAGCACTGTCGCCTTGCATCTCCAGGGTTCGGGTTCGACTCCCGGCCAGGCTCGATTCCCGTCTCTGTGTGCATGGAGTTTGCATGTTCTCCCCGTGCTTGGTGGGTTTCCTCTGGATACTCCGGTTTCCTCCCACAGTCCAAAGATATGCAGGTTAGGCTATAATTGGCATTTCCAAATTGCCCGTAGTGTGTGAGTATGTGTGTGTGTGTGCCCTGCGATGGATTGGAACCCTGTCCAGGGTGTACCCTGCCTTGTGCCCCAAGCCTCCTGGGATAGGCTCCAGGTTCCCACTACCCTGAATACAGGATAAAGCGGTATAGAAGATGAGTGAGTGAGTATAATGGGTAAGGCATCATGTAAGGGCAAGGCCTGTGACCAAACACACTATAAAGATCCTCTCGTGTGTACAGTATATTAAATTTTGAGAGTGCAACAATTACGTATGTCACTTGCTATCACTCCATATTTAGTGTCATTTTTGTTTTTGAAACACATTCAGTAAACATTCATATAGCACACACAGTGTTCTCGTCCAACAAGCTACAGACAGGGGCTTGTCATTTGTCAGTTTGCTATCCATCTGTCAGTTTACCAAATAGTGAAACTAACACATTGCCAGTTAAATGTTTCATTCAATATTTTCTGACACAGAAAAAAAAGATTCTTAGACATAGACATAATGCTGTCAAATTAATAATGAGGGACTGATTCACATTAATGCCCTAGGTTTAGGAAAACATTAACAGTTGAAGACAGAATAATAACCCTGTGACATGTACATTTTTATACTGTAGGTAATAGAATATATTGAATTAAATTGCAAGAAATTCAGCTAAACATGAGACATATACTAAGACTTTCAAATAAAAACAGATTGATTGAGACTGACAAAAGCCTTAGGGAATGTGTTGATGGAAACTGATTTAAAACAGTTCCCATACATAAAATTAGAAGTGAAGTATATTAGCTGACTGGAAACCTGCAGTCACAAGGTCCACTCTAAAGCCACAGTATATGGTTTAATTTTATGCCAAGCTTAATATAGTTTATTCTCTTTCCTTTTTTTTTTTTTTTTTTTTTTTTTTAAACTAAGGCCACTTAAGAAACACCAACTAGTACCTCAACCTATTTCACATTCCTTACAATAAAATGAAATTTTAGAGTGGTAGATTTAAACCTGTTTGGTGCCATGCAATATCTCCATGCCGCTATTCCTCTACTGTAGGTGCTACTGATGGTCCAAATCTTTGGTGAAATGCAACCAAGCTGATGATCACTTGGTGAAAGAGAAGAAGCAGCAGCATTTCATAGAGTCCATGGGCTGTGAGAAACAGGTAGCAGGTTTATGGCATCCGTATCCTCAAAACTCACAGGACGGTACTCTCTGTGTCCAAGTCTGAGTCCTTTAGCTGAGTGACAGGCTGCTGGTCTGGGACAATGTCAGGAACAAGGACTCGACCCAGACCTTTGAACTGCATCCCTGGATCTAAACAAATACAAAACATTGTATTTTTTTAGGATATTTTACAAAGATTTCTTTGGTTGAAAAGCAGACTTGTTTATGCCGCCTGTTCAAACATTACAAATATATGATTGTGCATCTATGAAATCCCTGCGCTGACAGAACTCACCGATGACATCAGTGCCCTATGCATGCACAGAGGCAAAAATTCACATGAATTCTGATCTGCCTGTTCTTATTCAAGTTGCATGACCATGTATTGAAGATTATCTTTAATCTGGGGCCACAAACGAAAGTGACTAAGATCCAATCTGAAAAAGCATCTGATTTGAGTGTTCAGACATTACTTGAAAAAAAAGTAATGTGTCACATTAGAGTAAAAATACCATTGAAATTTAGTCACTTCATAATGGTTATATAAATGAAGATTAAAAGGCTACAAGCCAGTTTATAGAAGTTCCAGTCACGTTTAAGTGCCATTATTGTAAAACAGAAGTATCCAGGTGCTCAGCCACAAAGCGGTAGCCCACTCAAACTGACAGAGCGGGGCTGACAGCTGCTGAAACACATAGCACATAAACATCAACGACCCTCTGTTGCATTACTCACTGCAAACTTTCAGACTGCCTCACGAAACATCAGCACAAGAAGTTTGCTGTAGGAGCTTTACAAAATGGGTTTTAATGTCCATGTGGCTGCAGACAAGCGAACTTACGATCCACAGCAGATGCCAGGACAACATCTACTGCAATGCATATTGCATGAAATAAATTTTCAGTAAAAGAGGGAGGATAACAAGGGTTTAGGCCCCTTAGTTCCAGTTAAGAGCAATGCTACTATTAATGCTACACGATATGTTTTTCGATATTGTGGTAAGTAAGACCCTTTTCTTTAGCGGCCTGACTGTGCCCCTGTGCATAACACAACAGCTATAAAGAATTGATTTAGGTTTAGTGTGACCTGCACAGAGCTCTGACCACGACCTCACTGAACACTGACTGATTGCAATTGTGAAAAAGGGCTACTCTGATCTAACGTCAGTGCCTGTCATTTAACCGAGTATAAATCCTCACAGGCACGCTCCAAAATATTGTAAAAAGCCTTAAAGTCATAAAGGAAGGGCTCCATATTAATGCCCATGGTTTTGGAATGGATTTCCAAACAGATCATATAGAAGTGATGGTCAATTGTTTACATACATTTGACCACACATTCTGAACTTGCCAAAAGTATGTGAACAACTGACCATCATAGCTACATGAGGCCATTTTAAAGCTATTTGTGGCATAACATGGAGATGGCCCCTCTTTTCTTTTTGAAAAAAAAATTAGGAATATTCCTACATATTTTGTAGCTTTTGTATGAGGGCCTCTTAGTTTCATTAAAGGGAAACCTTAAAGCTACAAACAAAGTAAACATGCCTGCAGGTCAGCAATTGAGTCAAAAAAAAAAAAAAAACTAACAAAAGGAATTGACAATGTTGAAGAAGATTGTGACTAACCCATCATTTTGTAGGCTGCACTCCAGATGTCATTGGGGTCACTGGTGTCGCTGGCTACACTTTGAGGCTGTGGTGGCGGCGGAACTGTTGGTCTGTTGCGTGGTTTAGGGACTGGTCGAGGCCGAGGCAAAGAGCCAGACTGAAATGGGAAGGGAACGTTTGTGCCTGCATTTTCATATTGGACCACAGAAGGTGGAGGAGTTTTGGGGGGACTGGGACTACTGGGTGGAGATGGCTCCTCTCCCAGATCTCCGACGGCTGTGGGCTGGGAGGAGGGGGAGGAGGAGGAGTGACCTGGCTGGGGGGCTCCGGGGCTGGGAGGAGGAAGAGGAGTGACCTGGCTGGGGGGCTCCGGGGGTGGATGGTTGGGGGCCTGGAGAGGAGGCTGGTTGCTTGAATGTCGCCGAGGTAAGGTGCCAGACTGCATTACAAACTGATTGGGGGGAGAGTGAGTGGAGAGAGGTCTTGGAGATGGAGAGAGAGATTGAGGAGTCCCACATGAAGGCTGTGGAGACGACTGACTGCCCAGCTGACCTGAAGGTGGATTGGCTGGTTTAGGAGGAGCGGGAGCTGGCTTTTTTAAAGCTACGGTAAGCAGAATAAAAGTTTCAGATCGGAATTAGCCAGATGATTCTTTAGTGTGCATTAAATGATACTGAGGTATGTTTACCTCTGCGTGCCATGAGAGGGCTGTGTCCTGATGATCCTGTAGCTGGAGATGCTACAGCCAGCTGTGAACCTCCGCAGCCATTTCTTGGTGGTGTGAATGCTGCGTCACTCATCTTTAAACTGTTATATGCAAGTATATGTGTAAGTAAATATATGGTTCAATTAAATGAGAACAAAAAGAGTCTTTCATGCTATGAACTGTCTAGAAATGATTCAGACAATGAATAACGACTGGCAGATTTTGTCACATTACTGTACTGTCAGAACACTTGGCGTTTCCAAAAAAAAAAAAAAAGACAAATATTGTGATTCATAAAAATATCCAGAAGGTTCTTACATGAAACACCCACAGAAGTTATGTGTTCTCCAAAAGAACATGCAATGGAAATCATAAAACACTTTCCTTCCATGATGTGATGGATTTCAAAACAGGTTGTTGTTAGAAGGGAGGTGAAATACAGTATGGCATTATAGGTTAATGTTAATTTTTCCAGTGCCTGTTTATAACTCCAATTTTATTTTATTTTTCCCCTGTGCAGGTTTTCAAAATGACATGTATGGTGGGAAAGAACAGAGAAACAGGATTTTTTATGTAACAAAAACTGTTAACTGTAACCAATAAGGGTCACAAACTACCAAGGACCATATGGTCAGTTTTGACTTCAGGTAGTCTTTATCAAGTTGTAAGCCTGCACGAGTGTCCTGTGCATAACATTGTTCACTCGTAACAGACACCAGATGCCACATACAAATAATGAAAACAGCCCGGCTTATTCATTTAAAATGAACAAAAAACCATATAAGAACGCAAGCAGGGCTGTTTTCACACAAAAGTAAGCAAGGTCCTACAAAGCAATGCTACACATCTTACCTGATCTCCTCAGTTTGCTGTGCTAGAAGCTGCTGTGCTGCTGCTAGGGCTGCCATCCCCAGTGCTAAGCTAGGCTGGCAGGCCTCAATAACCAAGCCCTCTGGTGCAGGCTGCTGAAGCAGGAGCTCAGCTACAGGCTGGCTTCCTGCATTACTGACAGCCTCCACCGGGGGCAGAGGAGGCTGGAAAGCAGGGGAAGCATGCTGCTTTCTAGTTAGTGTGTTGCCTCTACGGGGATTGTGCTCCGTTAATTTGTTAGCAGAGCTAAAGGGAAGAAAGAAAATGAAGACTCGACAGGTGCTGAGATGAGCCCAAGTGAACAACACCATACGCAGAATAAAACAGGAAAAAAAAGCCATCTGCTATCCCTCTCACTACCCACAGTAAAGCAGAAAGCTATCAGTTATTCAGGAAATTAACTTCTGTATTAGCAGAGCATGGAGTCTGACCAGGGAATTGTTAAATCGGGATAAAAAGATTGGATTATTGGGACTGATGAGTCTGGTCACTGATATGTTTTGTGATATTTATTGTTAGTGAATGTACCCGTCTCGTCTGGTCATGTCACCATCAGGTCCCACCATACTGTTAGGTCTCTTCTTCTCTATTGTGCTCGAGTCATATTCCGGTATGGTCAGATGGTTCACATGGTTTGTCATGGGAGCAGGCATTGAAAACATGCCTGATACATTGAACTCCACATCTATAAATAAAGTTCATAGACAACATTAGAGAGAGAGAGAGAGAGAGAGAGAGAGAGAGAGAGGGGAATTAGCCTGAGGAGACTTTGCTTAATAATTTTAAATGCTTTTTTTAATTGGTGAAAAGTTCACTGTTATAGTCCTCACCTTCAGGGAAAAACCAGTCAGCATGCTGAATGATGGGCTCAATAATAGTAACAACATGAACTGAGGTAGCAGCTGCCATCTCTGCTAGGCTCCTGTGGTTAAAAGAATGAGGATTTAGGACCTTTACAGTTAATAACAAACATTATTTCTGAAATAAGAAAAACTATTCTCACCCCTCTGTTTTTGGCCATAATAAATTTGGTCCCAAAACAATTGCAATGTTGCTGGGGGTCATCTTGTTAATTTCACTATCTTGAGCAAGCTTAGCAAGGAACTTCACCAGATACCTTTTAAAATGGGATCTTAATCAGCAATCGTTCAAATTTTATGGTTGGATGACGGTTACATTTACGCATTCTTTATAAACTCACCTAAAGTTGGCTTTGTTGTTATTTGGTAACTGATCACAGGTCACCCACAAAGCTTGCAACCTTTTGTCTGGGTCGGAAATACTACAAAGATTTAAATGCAGTATGTCACAAATTCAAAGAAAAGAACCACATCAAAGTTATATGTCAAAATTACTAAATGAAACAATATTTGAATGATTTCTTCTTAAAGTGCAAAAAACTGACTTACTTGGATGCCTGAATCCACTCATCATAGAGTTCATAAGTCATAAGAGGCTCTGGAAGTTCCCTTAGGTAGGACTTGAGAGCCCCTAATCAGAAAATGAAAAAAGAGTAAATTCATAAATTAACTACTAGGACATTATTTCAGTTTTATAGGGGAAAAAAGCTTGTTTCCGTACCAGCAACTGCATGCGGGTCAGAGTAGAACTCCTCTAGCTGAGAGGTGGAGCAGTCCAGCGCTGCCTTAAGCTTTTTCAGTTTAGAGGCTCCTGCAGTTATTCGGAAAAGACCCTGTTCAAGAAAACAAAATAAGAGTCATATAGCCAACAAGCAAAAATAGTAAACCATAATTATATTATTTAGATACAAGCAATTTGAGATCATTAGGAATATAGACCAATCAACCATAACATTAAAACCACTGACAAATTAAGTGAATAACACGGATTTTCCCATTATAATGGCACCAGTCAGTTCTCCATGTTGATATGTTTAAAGCAAAAAAAAAAGTAATACAGAAGGGCTACTTTAGCATAAACAGCTAAAAAAAAGTCAATTTTGGTCATGATTGAAAGGCGTGAGAACACAGTACGTCTGCAGCTTGCTATGTATGGGGCGTCAGATCTGTCAGGGTGCCCATGCTGACTCACGTCCACTGCTTAGAATGCAGACAATGGGCATGTGACCATCAGAACTAAACACCAGCAAATGGAAAAATTCATGGCCTGATGAATGATGTTTTCTTTTATATCATGTGCTTGCCCAGTGTGTGCGTCATTTACCTAAGGGAGAAATGGCACCATGATGCGCTAAGGGATTAATAATATTCTATTAGGGCACCATTGGTCCTGGCATTCATATGGATGTTACTTTGACCTGTACCACCTGTCTAAACATTGTCGCAGACCAAATACACCCCTCTGTGGAAACAGTATTCTCTAATGGCAGTGGCCTCTTTTCAGCAGGACAATGTGGCCTGACACACTGAAAAAACTGTTAAGTAAGGTGTTGAGGAACATGACAATGTGTTCAAAGTGTTGTCTTGACCTCCAAATTTCCTGGATCTCAAACACCACAGCATACCTTGAGAGGTCTTGTAGTGTCTCAGACTCGATGATTCAGAGCTGTTTTAATGGCACAAGAGGGACCTACATAATATTAGGCAGGTGATTTTGATGTTACAGCTGATTGGCGTCCTCTCTATTTGCCACGTTTCAGTTAACTGCTGTTTTCCAAATTACAAGCAAGTTTAAAACATGCTGTTTTGTATATTGTTTTTCATTTGGTAATAGTTATGCCTTTGATTATTTTTTTTACGATTGTCATACCTCTTCCTTCATGCCCGTTTCCAACAGCATCATCACACAAGCTTCTATGGGCAGCGCTATCTCTCTGCTGCTTCGTTTCAGGTGCTCATCCAAGCCTGTTCCAAATGCTGGTTTCTCTGTCCACGAGTCTGATCAAACACACGGTAAGGCTGGGATTACACAGTTGAAAATTTACATTTTTTTAAGCCTTCTCTATTTTGTTGTAACCAATCAAGACCAAGGCATCCTAATTCCCCCCATTCTGTGCTGATGATTGATAAAGGAGGTGGCTGAGAAGCACTAGGTGTGACTCATAGTTCACATGCTGGGTTGTTGAGAAAACCACTCATCCTAGAGACGAAGCTCAAAATAACAGTTTAAAGCACACGAAGCTGAGATTTAAAAATAGGAAATAAAGAAAATAATGGCTGGAACAGAACATCTAATTATCGCAAATGGCTGCATATACTGATTGTTCAGATGAACTGGAGCGTGTGTAAAAATATTCAGCTGGGTAACAATTGCTCAAACTGTTCTTTTGTATTCTATTCTACAAGGTCTCCATATAAACAAAGAGATTAACACCTTTTAGCGTTCGTAGTTTTATATTATATATATTATAATATTTATAATAATAATAGAGACCAAAAGCAGAAAAACATAAAAGAAAATGGAAATCTACCATTCAAATGGATCAAAGAATAACAAAATTGGCAAAGACTCAGCCAATGATCAGTTCCAGCATGATAAAAGAACATTTAAAGTTACCTGTGAGTACTGTTACTATTAGAAGACGGCTATGTGAAGTCAAGCTATCAGCAAGAAGCCTCCGCAAAGTCCCATTGTTAAAAAAAAGACATGTGCTGAAGAGCTTATAGTTCGCCAAAGAACACGTTGATTGGCCAAAAAAGTAATGGCGGAATATTTTGTGGACTGATGAAAGCAAGATTTTCCTTTTTGGTTCTAGAGGCCGCAGACGGTTTGTCAGGTAACCCCCAAACACTGAATTCAAGCAACAGTACACTGACAAGACAGTGAAACATGGAGATCAATTTAAGTACATCAGAATACTTAAAGAGGTCATGTTGCCTTATGGGGAAGAGGAAATGCCCTTGAAATGGGTGTTTCAACAAGACAACGACCCCAAACACACCAGTAATCGAGCAGCATCGTGATTCCAGACCAACAAGATTAACGTTATGGAGTGGCCAGCCCAATGCCCAGACCCTAAACCTTGTGGCCTGACATTAAAAATGCTGTTTCTGAGGCAAAACCAAGAAATACAGAGGAATTGTGGAGTGGAGTACACTCATCACAGATGTGAAGCAGTTGTCAGAAAGCATGGTTATACAACTAAATTTTAGTTCAGAGATGCACAAGAAAGATTAAACTTTAAGCATTTTTGTTTAAACGGTAAATTCATCACTTTGTAAAGATGAGTGATGACACTGCTATTTTTTTGAACACACTAATATTTGTTTTTCTTCACTTCCTGTAAACTAATAATACATTTAGCACATTTTTCTTCTTTCTGAATGTTTTGATTCAGAATAGAATGTGCAGGGTGTCCGATGCATTTGTGTGATTTAAATTAAAAGTTATTATATGGATATGGAGCTTTTCCTCACTAACAGATTGATATTATTTTGAACACAACTGTATCTCTGACTCCAATAGCCTGGGTTTTTTTATGCATGTTGTTACTTAAGTAGTATTATAAACAAAATCTAACAGCAGTCAGTAAAGGTGTCGCACCTTGATGTGATTGCATGGTCGGCAGCACACTTTCCAGCACAGACAGAGATTTTCGGTGGTAATCCGCTTGAGCTTCTAATAACTAACAACAGGAAACAAATTTAGACTATTGCAAAGTGAAAGATGGAAAAAAGTCAGATTACACAAACAATGATTGATCCTCTGACTATAAAGCACTTAAGGCGCTTACCGTTACATAGTAGCATGCATAATCCCCCTCTTTTGAAAAAAAATTGTATAGGTCGGCAGATAGTTGATCCTAGAGAACAAAAAGACAAAAAAAAAAAACAGATCATAATAGTCCTAATTATTTACCAACATACACTGCGCGTATACACGAATATATATATATATATATATATATATATATATATATATATAGCGATATATGTGTATGTGTGAGTGTTTATGTACATACCTGTACACACACACACACACACACACACACACACACACACACACAATATTACAATGCAAAACAATGTGTCCAGTATTATGTACTGTAGGTTCTCCTACACAAGCTGGCGAGACACACACACTGCATTAATGCTTTACACACTTTACATTTGTAAGATTCTCACTGGGGTAGGATTCATTTGTATCATGGACATTGATAACCACCCTAATTAGACATTTCCTAGGAACAAAACTCTGTGCTTCACTCTTGGTTTTCCGTATATACTGCCTTGGGGACTGTATATAAACAATTTTAGAACTTAAAGCAGAAAACTACTTTTAACACAATGTATTGTGAAAACTGATGGATGTGTGGGTTACTTTGCAGAGCTCCATTTTGTTCATTGCTTCGTCCATCTCTTCTTTAAGCGAGTCTGCCTTGGCTGTCAGTGCTTGTGTGTTTGTTCCCGAGATTATGGATTTGGTCGCCTGCAACCACCTGAGTGTGAGACAACAACGGTTAACACAGGAATAATTACTGACTACCAGAATACCAGCAATTATCGGCACAGTGATGTGATCGGAAAGTCATCTTCTCTAATCTTTCAGTATAAAAATAATGACCTCGTTCGAGCAGAATCATAGTCTAGCACCAGCTTGGCAAGTTGTCTTCTCTGTTTGAGTATGTTTGGGATCTCCACCTGAGAGAGAAACAATTGATGTAACCAAAAATCACAATTGATCAGTGTATAAAAACACAAACATAGTGCAAAGCCCATAAAAACTGGAAACCATAAAAAAAAAAGTACAAAAAAGGAACAGAGTACTTACCTCAGCTAACTGATTTAGTGGGTCTAAAATATCCTTCTCAATCTGAAGCTCATGCTGCATCAGTTCTGACGCTAGTCTGTTCTCTGCCTCGCCACATACCTCCATCATTTTCCTACCAAGTAGTAGCCAAATATGCTGAAATGCACTTCGTAGTCATTAAGGTTTGCCAAACGCAGCATTAAACCATGCACTAGGAGCCATTTAAAAATAATAGTATTATCTTTATGTAACCACATGAATGTGATACGCTGAATGTGTAGCTAATTGCTCAGTGGAGGACTACTGACAGGGCGCAACACATGCAATGATTGAAAGCACATAAAATCTAAAACAATTCACATTTACCCAATGACAGACTCCTCTCCTAGTTGGTTCCCACCATCTTGCATGGCTTGTGACAGCGCGGTCAGTGCAAGCTTTTTCTGCAAGGAACAGTAGCAGAATTCATGCAGCTTTAACGGTCTGGTGACAACACAAGGAGGGCTCGGGAGTTTAAAGTGTAAGCGGCACTTTCATGTCTGTACATACCTGCCCCTGCAGACATGTAACCAGTCTCTTGTGTGTGTTGTGGGAAACAGCCCGCACCAGCTCCATGCGACGTTCGATCTGTACAAAGAACAATACAAAACATCAATAGCAAACCACAGCCAAGTGCTCAAAACTGGACCAGCAACAAGAACCACCTCTGCAAAATACCACAGGCAGATGGTGCAATACCATGATGAGGCTTTTGTGGCACACTGTAGTATAGTGCACTCACTACTCTGCTATGAAGTGTGGTATTAATTTACTAACAAAAAGGCCTACAGTCAAACAACCACTTAAAGCTGCTTTGAGAGAGAGAGAGAGAGAGAGAGAGAGAGAGAGGAGAGGGAGAGAAAGAGAGCGAGAGAGAATGCTTGTAAAATCTAAATGACTGTGACTGGGTTTTAGCGTGATTCACAGCCTTGCCTGTGGGACATCCTTAAAAAAAATAATAATAAAAGATGTGCATTTTACAACACTAGGACAGGTCGAACGGTCTTCTCCGAGCATTGCTGCTAGTTTTAACTTTTTTCCATGAGGTTTCAAATAATTAACAGCTACACATGCTTCATTACTTGAGTTAATCATTGCAGCTGAAACAGTCTGGATTTAAGCAGTAAAGTCTTGACATGTACTGTAGATCCACTTGCTTACAGAATAGATTTCCTTTACATGACATAAAAAATGCCACAATACTGTTTCTTATAACTTGCAGTGTTTTGCAGTATAAAGCATGAAGATTTACATGCAACGATTACTGCAATACCTCAAAGCTCAACAACGAATGAACAAATATATCATAAGGGACAGATGACTGCAAAACTGCAGCAGTTTTTTTTTTTTCCAAAACAGACAACGATTTCGGGAATTCCACAGTCTGGGAGCAGAGATAACTGTTGATTCATACCATTTAACACTCCTCCATGAAATTCCAGCTCGCATGGGCGTCTCCCGCACAAGGACAGAGAGGATGCCCTCCGCTTGGCATGGGAACAAGGGGAATCCACTGACTTGTGTGGATTCTTTTAACGCTAAAGGAGATCCTGTTTGAGGACTGTTTGGATTAGCTAGCGCAAAGGTCTTTTATAAATGTTTCCCTGTTTCCATCCTACGCAGACCAACAGTAGACTAAACAAGCTCAAACAACCGGTTCGCACCATCTGCAATGGAATTAATTTTATATCTTGTTTTGCTAGATTTCCAGAAAAAAAGGAAACGTCACACCGCTGAACAGCCACTCCCCTACATAAATGGAGGGGGGAAAAAAATGCATGGATGAGCACAAACAGCGATTATACTTGTAACATGTGGACTTGATTCATGGAGACATGATGTCATTAATCATCTACATTACCCAACCAAGCCTTCTACAATTAAGAAGGCATTAGAGAAACCTAGAGAGGAATCTCTGACATGGCGTGTGTGTGAAACTCCTGAGTAAGCTGAGCTACAGTACGCTTTAGTCTACAACAGCTGGGTGTGGGGTGATTAAGCGAAGGAATCAAAAGAATGACACAGCAACATGTGGCTAAACCAGTTGTTCCAAACACTGATCGGAAAACACATTCCTGATAATAAGATCCGTATTTCGATGATGTGATCAAATTCTTTGATTTGTCACATTCAAGACTAATGCACTTCCACAATCGTTTTTCTCCCAAACAGTGAGCTCATCTGTGCTTCTTTGTTTTTCCCAAAAGGTTTCACAATACTTAGAGACAGAACATCACAGGGTGTGGCAAAAGTTTTGTAGGGCATCTCAGGTAATTTACCTGACGTTCTGTTTACACACTGAACGCCATCCTCGTACATGTTATGGTAAAGTGTGTTTGTTACGTATTTACCTAGCAGCAGGGACCGCCTGAGTGACTCTAAGATTTTCCGTCATTGAACAAATGATGAATTGCGAGTCAGACTCGCTGATGTCATTCCATTACCAAAAAAAAAAAAAAAAAAACACACACAACTGAAGACAGATCTGTTTCACACGGTGAAAGGCAGACACTAGTGAATGTCATGTACTTATTTAAAGTTCAGTTAGGTGTATTTTACTTGACATTCTCACTTTTTTTTTTTCTGGGGGAAACAAAAAAAAAAACAGGTATCCTACATCCAGGCTGGCAGAGCTCATCTGGCGAACAGCTCTCTTTCGAAATGCTTCAATGAACAATTTATAAAGCACTTTCTAACTGTGGCAGTTTCCAAAGGCAGCAAATGCCGACAATGCAAGTACAGTATATGTAAGGAAGTAGTCACCTGTAAAAGGTCATCGCTTAGGACTTCGGTTTTTTCAGCTCTGTAAGAGAAAAGCAGAAGAAATGTAAAAAATAAAAAAAAAAACACTTAGTACAATATCAGGAACATTGATTTAATAAAAACAGTACTCCTACAGATCTATTTGTAAACACAAATAGCTAAGATAACAATCACACCCTGCCCTACACACACACACACACACACACACACACACAAATTTACATAAAGTTTTGGTAGTGTTGCAGTGCATACTGTATTTGAGATGTATTTACATGACAAAATCTTTGATGACTAGAAAAAAAAACCTTCATGTGTAAAGAATTTCCTACAACACAGTGAAAAATTGCAGTCATACACAGAAACACAAAAACTGGCAGCAGAGTTTTAAGTGAAAAAAAAGTCTACTGTGAGTGCACTGACTTCTTGGAGAGCAGTTTGTGAGTTTCAATTTCACAGGGAATTTCAGCATTTCCACCGCTGGCCTTGTAGTGCTGTTGTTTACATACTGTACGCTTAGTTACTATTATTAGTAAATTTAAAGAGGTCTTTTGCCATGGTACAGATTAGTGCCTCTCATATACACAGGGGATAAGCACCCGTTCATTTCACACACAACTTATCAACACTGTTCAAATATGAAGCACCATGACTACAAAACAAACAAACAAAAAAAAAACAGCAAATCACCTTCTTTTTTAAAGATTATTGCAAACTTTGCTTTCTATTTGATTCACCAGTCATTACATTAGAAACAGGTTAAGATACTAAAAAACGACCCGCAAAGCCCACTTACATGGAAACATCCTCAATGGCTGACCGAGAAAAAGTTCAAAAGTCAACCATCAGCTGGAAAATTCATCAATGCTTACAGTTTTCTGGGATTCTCAAGAGCCAGTTTTGGAACATTATCAGGAAAAAGGTTCAACACAATCAACAAAGCTCATTACAATGAGATGCTTATTGAGGTGTTGAAGCCTTAACTTGGTATTAAACGCAGAGGACTGCTATCCAAACGTGTGATCTTGCATGTACAGTAGATGCACGTCTGCACTGTCCACAATGTCAAGGTGTTAAAAGCATTCCTACAAGGATGAAGATTTATTTCTGATGAAGAACTGGACACAGCGGTGCATTCATGGTTCGCAGCTCAACCTAAAACATTTTTTAATGAGGCAATATGACAGCTTGTTGACAGATTTCAAGTGTATTGAAATGCAGGGAAATTATGTAAAAAAAAAAAAAATTTGGTGTATTTGTCTTTTATAAAATTTTACTCAAATAAATTGTATAATCACGAGTTTGAATCCCTGGTGATGCCGTAGCGCCCCGCAGCCGGTCGCCTAGAGAAAGCCGATTGGCCGAGCGCTATCAAAAGGAAAGGAATGGCAGGCACTCTAGGATTTTCACATAAATCGTGGCTTTAAGCCAATCATGGGCGTCTGTAAGCTCACGCAAGGGGGGGGTAAAGGATACTGTCCTTCAAATGTGTTACGCCGCTCCCAATAATGCATGGGCGAATAGTTTAAAAAGATGCGGTCGGTTGGCGTCACATGGCTCAGAGAAAATATGTGATAATCTTCGGCCCTCCCTGACTCGAAGGTGTAGCCTTGATGGGGTAATGCCCTAATAATTGGTGGGAATTGGATACGACCAAATTTGGGGCAAAATCCGCCCAAAATAATAAAAATAAACTAATAAATTCTACAGACAAAATGCGGATAATTTTTGAATTACTCTCTTATATAGAGTATAAAAAATTACATCCATCTGCCTGATATTTTTGCCTGTGATGCTAAAACAGCCGAAACCCATCGAGGCATGGACAACTCCACAAGACCTCTGAAGGTGTGCTGTAGGATCTGGCAGCACATTGGCAGCAGATCCTTCAAGTCCTATAAATTGCAGGGTGCAGCCTCCAGGGATTAGACTCAGCACATATACCAGACGCTTGATCAACACCATAAACTCTCATGTCATGTTCCACAAAATGTTCCTGAACACTGTTTTTCAGTGTTACAGAATGTATTATTCTGCTGAAAGAGGCCACTGGTTTTAGGGAATTCTGTTGCCATGAATCAGAGTAATTTAGTCTGCCAGGGTTTAGGTAGGTGGTCAACCAATGGTATCATCAATCCACATCATTGCCAGGACCCATGGTTTCTCAGCAGAACATTGCCCAGAGCATCACACCACCTTCTTTCCTTAGTGCATCCTGATGCCATCTCACTCACTTACTCATCGTCATTACTGCTTAATCCTGTATTCAGGGTCGTGGGGGGCCTGGAGCCTATCCCGGGAGACTTAGGGCACGAGGCGGGGTACACCCTGGACAGGGCGCCAATCCATCGCAGGGCACACAGACATACACACACTCTCACACCCATTCGCAGGCATTTTTTTGAGAACACCAATTAATCTAATGTACATGTCTTTGGACCCGGACCCTGGAGATGCAGGGCGACAGTGCTCCTGATACCATCTTTTCCCCCAAATAAGCATCGCAGACACCAAGCTGGCCACACAATGTAAAAGAAAATGTGATTCATTCGACTAGGCCACCTTCTTCCAATGGCATGCCCCCTGGACATTTCTATTTTTATTTAACTGCTTTCCTACACAAAAAATTCCACAAATTCTATATATACTTTATTGTACAGCTGGTTTTCTTATTTTTCATATATTTTCTTATATTGTATATTTTGTACTGTACAGTTAATTTTTTTCATCTTAGTTAAATTTACCTTCTATTTTCTTTTCATATTGACTTTAAGGCCATGGGCAGTCATTTAAGCATTTCACTGCATATCGTACTGTGTATGTGACAAATAAAATTTGAATTTGACCTAGTTCTGATACTCACATGCCCATTGTAGGTGTTTTCAGCAGTGGACAGGAGTCAGCATGGTGACTTTGCACTGTGTGCTTTAACCCCTTCCATCATAGCCTGAATTAACTGTCTCAGTACTACAGTAGCTCTAATGTAGGATCAGACCAGACAAGAGTGACTTCACTTCCAACATGCAATAATGAGCCCTGGGCAACCATGACACTTTTAGTTATCCTTACTTGGAGCACTTTTGGTAGGTACTGACTACCGCATACCAGCCACATCACACAAAAGACGCTCATTTTCCCCATTTTTCCTCTTTATTTAGTTATTTTGCCAACAATACTACAAAATGAAAGTTTGCACTTACATGTGTGGCAATGGTTTTGAGTAAACAAAGCACATACAAAATAAGGTGTGGTTTTATACGTGTTTTTGCTGGGTTTGTTTGTTTTTGTTTTATATAAATAGATTTTATATTGTTGCCTTATTGTAATACTGTCAAATTTGCAGTTTAAACTTTTGTAATTTTATGATTATCATCTGGTGAGTCATAAGCAATTTGCATTATTAATGTTGAGTGTATTTAACTTCCCAGCTCTAGACTTGACTCACTGTACACCATAATGCACATTAAGTTCTGCACATTAAGCCGAGTCTCTCACGCTGGTAAAAGTGCACTATAATAACCTCAAGACAGTGGTAGACAGCTGCTTTCGATTAACACAGAGGAGCAAAGAAATTGACTGAAAAAGCCTGAAACCAAATCCAGACAGAATTCAAAAGACATTTTGGAATCATGCCTGGGCCAAGCTGTTGTCCCATGTCCAGTGAGAACCTCAAATGACTAATGCATGACAAGCTGAAAAACACACGGTGCCATAGGATCTTTCAAACAGCACCACTAGAAAAGCAGACTCGAAGACACCACTGGACATGTCAGCTGATTAAATATATTTAAAGCGGTTCTGCAGCTTTATAGCAAAATACACTTACTCTATTGTACAACATACATCACCATAATACAGAAAAATCAATTTTATTCGCAAGTTGAAAAATAAAAAAGGAACCAATAAGGCATATAAAACAAATCACTGCTGCTACACAGAAATATATCTGGAGCATTGTGTAGATGTGTGAGGTCCAGTGTCACAGGAAATTAGATCAAGACTAAAAGCAAGTTGACTACAGAGAAAACTCAGACGATTAACCTGCACATGTCAGTTTGGAGGCTATACTTAGGTCTCAACTAGACTTTCTAGGAGAGCGACAATCCAAAGCACAAAGCTAGATGGAGCCTGGAGGGACTGCAAGAGAAGAAGATGAAGATTTCTGGTGTGCCTATGAACGTCTACTCACTTTAACATGAAAACAAGTCAAGACAGTGGAAGTGCCAGTGACAAACAAATAGCTTCATTTTACCACGAACAATAATAATCTAATATTTGAGATATCACTTATTTTAAGCAACGTTTTTATGTAAAACAGTGCTGGTTGCGTCGAGGACCTTCACCTCTTTCCCCTCTTGTCTCTAACGACCCTCCCTCCTATTCTCACCTTCTCCATTGTTCACGTAACAAGCAGTTTCAGATAGAGGAAGACCCTTTGACCTTGGAGGACTTAAATATAAGGAACTTTCCAACTTATGAGTTAGAATGAGTAGTGAAACGTTTCTACTAAACTAAGAAACAGTCCTGTTGACATGACTCAACTTCCAGAAAACAAAAGAATACCTGAAGACTTAATCACAAAGTCTACTGAGCTAATGAGTAGAGTGCTGCAGCAAACCGAGCCCTTATGCTATAAAAAACCCAGCAGACATCTAAACAGCTTTGCCTCTCAGCATATGGACTAAGCTAATGGCATAGGATGTATGCTTAATATTTAAATAATTTCAGTAGTGTATAGGACAGTGATGATTTTTGATTTCACTTAATCATGTGGCCAGAGAGCAGATGCTTGGAGTTATATCGCCAATTGCCGATCGACTGATGAAAGTGGATGGTTCTCAGTGAAGCAATAAATGACTTCAGCCTTAGAAACGGTATGGATTTTGTGTTTAGACAAAAGGAACGCCATCCTTATTGGAATAAAGACACTGATAGTCTCACTACAGGGAAATCATTAGCTGGCAATTAGTCATCCTTCAGTTGTACAAAAAAAAAAAGCAGCTGGAGTCCTTTGTCTATACTACTCAAAATTATAAGCACTCAATTACAGTAAAAATAAACAAAATGATAATTATGATGATTTTACTTAATACAATAGTAATACTCATGTAAAGTATTAAATAATACAATAAACAAGGCCCATCTATCAGCATAAAACATGCAGTAGATGATCATTTAAATAAAATCAGCATCTTAGTGCTTCCAGAAAAAGAGAAGAAAAAAAAAATCAAGATTCCTTGATGCAATTCATAGAAATAAAACTTCCTCAGGACGACTTCCTGTTTAAAAACAGAATAAAGACAGATTTCCTTTGAGGAGCTGCACAGTGAACAGTGTGTGCTACTTTCTCACAATCACAGGAACTGTGGGATCAGCTGAGGCGTGTGTCCTGCCCTCTCCCCCTCTGCTTAGCCCCGAACCTTTCAACGCGCTGGTCTGCTTTCTGCATCACAAACCCTTGATTTACTGTAAACCAAATACACAATTTGCTGAACGACTATTCCAGACATACATATCCATCGGTTGGAGCTATTAAAGATGAATCTAAAGTACTTGGGTTCTTTCGTTTAGGCCCTACTTTTAATACAGTTACAGGCCATGTCAGTTCAAAACAGAAACAAAAACACATTCAAGGCCTCAATCGGTTGTTTATTTCCATATGTTACAAGCAGGGCTGAGTCTTTGGGAAGTAAATACTTTATATGTGCCGGGAAAACCCCTCTCCTACCTTGCACAAGAT
The DNA here is from genome assembly GCF_024256425.1 of Clarias gariepinus. Classification (NCBI taxonomy): domain Eukaryota; kingdom Metazoa; phylum Chordata; class Actinopteri; order Siluriformes; family Clariidae; genus Clarias; species Clarias gariepinus. The sequence goes on from NC_071113.1 coordinate 13,858,733, forward strand.
GTGGGAGGGTCTGTGTACGGGATTTATCCAGACAAGTCGGGAAAAAGGGTGTGTTGGAAACCCGATTTCCCGAAGCCAGTTTGGGGTGAAAAGATGACTAGTCTAGGTTATCGTCTAAAGCACGAGACATCTGAGCTACAACTTCATTAGTGAGAAGCGGTGTGTGTCACAACAAGACACCACAGTGCCTCTGTAAACAGGCCTCAAGGGACTGATCAGATTGCAAACATTCAAACTGAATAAAATTGAGCACACAGATGCTAAAGGTCAGAACTCGCTGAAGAATCTACTTCAAGAACAGCGTTGCCCTTGTTACAGTGTTGTCCAAAATATCTCAGTTGCTAAAAACGAGCATAGTGCCAAGGATTGATGTGTTACACAGCTGCCTTGTTAAGTTTGATTAACTGCAGATAAACTGCATGGTTATGATTATGTGTTATAGGAGTACACACAATGCACAAGATCATAAACCATTCCTGGATCCCCAAAACCAAAAATCGTAAGACCAGGGATGCACAATTTGGTCAAAAATTCACACTGCGATTTAAATTGTGATGTCTAACTATTAAAGGTATCACTTAGCATTTAAATATGTTTATGTTTTTAACAGCAAATAATGCCACATTATTTGATCACAAAAAATAAATATATATATATATTTTTTTTTTTGACTTGATAATTGCTCCATATCACGATTTTAAATTTTTATGTGATTACTTGTGTAGCACTATTGTAGACATGTAAACAGAGCACGAAAAGTCTGCACCATTAGCATTTTTCCTTATATGTGATTTTACCCGAGACCCAAGATGGAACGAGATTGAAACCAACAATAGAGGATTGAACAGAACCAGACCTGACACCACTCGACTTCTGTCTTTAGTATCATCCGATGTCAACGGTCTCAGAATCGCCCCAGAACATCTGTTCGACTAAAGGCGGAAATCATCCGTGCATCCAACATCATCAGCTCTGATATGTTAAGAAATGTTCTTGTATTGAATGCGAGTGCACTCATGTGCCGTTAAATCAGAGGATGTCAGTTTGAGCATTCTAATTCGATTTTTCTCATATGAATGGACACGTCTTGACTTGAGGGTGTGCATATCTATAAATATCACAGTGGCCTATGGTAGGATGTGTAATAACCCCAAAACACGTACTGTACATGCCATGTTCTCTGACACACTTGTGAAGTTATGTACACAAGGAGGCACCATTGACAGATGAGCAACTGTTGTACCAAATTACCAACCCTGTTTATGACGAAGTCCAGGAATAGCACTGCCGATGGATTGCTGTCTGTCTGTCTGTCTGTCTGTCTGTCTACTGGGTTTTTGCCAAGTTATCAGATTAGAAAAGCGAAATTACTCTTGCTGTGAGAGATTGTCACCGTACTTCAGTAAGCCACCTCTGCAGACTGATAAGATCACAGCCATTCAGAGTGTCTGGGATTCTCAGTTTGGAAATGATGAACAAGCACATACCAAGTACATAAACTAGACTGGGCTGAAGAGGGAAGGCATAGGGGTGCTGGATGAAAACTGAAAACTGACTGAGCTTGTGGAGGAAAAGATTTGATTTATATCTGGCCTTTATCTGGCTTCTGTACTTCTATACTATAATAATGTTTCTACACACACACACACAGACACACACAGAGATGATGTGTTCATCACTATGACTGAGGTAAAACTATGCAGGAATATAAACTCTCTCTCTCTTTCTCTCTGTCTCAGCACACGACTGAACTGTGTTATTAATACAGACTCAGAGAGCCTTTATCCCGGGAAAGCCTGTCATAAACTGCAGATGTTGTGGCCTCTGGTCTCTAAACAGAGCTAAATGTTGCTATTTCCAGGGTATAACGTTGGAACTTCGCTCCCAATCTAAGAGAGTTATCCGAAACAGAGCGTTTAGTACGTGAAGTTAGCCTTGTTGAGGAAAGATAAGCAGCCATAGACTCGCTACTGTCCTGGCAACAACACAACAGAAAACTGCTGCACAATTTACAGCTACTTGCCTGCCAACTGTCTGGTTGGCGAGTTGTTTCATCCGATTAAACTGCTTCTTCATTTTCCTTTCGTAGCGTCCACAAAGTCCAGATGTCGCGAAATAGAATAGAACCTTCGAGATGCTTCATTAGCCGAAGGTCTTCTGAATCATCCCTGGAGTCGCTGGGAGTTTAACCGGCAGATGATAAGCTAGCCGAAGCGCTGTTAGCTAGCAGGACACGCTAGCAGCGCGCGCGCTCTCCCTCTCTCTCTCTTTCACACACACACACACACACACACCAAAAGAGAAAGCGAGCACGGTATAGAACTGTAGATTAGAAATAGGTTTTAAATAAAAGAAAACATCGCCAGCCTTTAACACAACCAGTACTAAGATGATGTTGCCGTCATGTTCAGCCAGTGTGTGTGTGAAAGAAAAGAGGAGAAAGTTGACACATCCAAGTGTCTCACTGCCCTGTGAGGTGGGGGGTGAGGAAGAGTTGTTGATGATGATGATGATGATGTTGATGATGAATTTATTCCTTCCCAAAAACGCCTTTAAAGCCATCTCTCTCTCTCTTTCTCTCTCTCTTCTATCTCTCTCACACACACACCTCTAAAAGGTTAAACAGATTTCCATATGAAACTGTTGTCATTTGAATTCTGTTTTTGCATTTCAGTTTTTTCCATGTATAGTGGCGTAGAGTTTAGCACTGTCGCCTTGCACCTCCAGGGATAAGGGTTCGATTCCCGCCTTAAATCTGTGTGCATGGAGTTTGTGGTGGGTTTCCTCCGGGTACTTTGGTTTCCTCCCACAGTCTAAAGATGTGCAGGTTAGGTTAATTGGCGTTTCAAAATGTCCCATAGTGTTTGTTAGTGTGTGTGTGTGTGTGTGCTCCCAGTGATAGATGGGCACCCTGTCCTGGATGTACCCCGCCTCATGCCGAAGTCCCCTGGAGTAGGCTCCATGCCCCCTACAAGCCTGCATACAGGATCAATCGATATAACATTTTTAATAAATAAATTAATAAATGAATGAATGATTTGTTTCTGTGTGTCAGAGAGAGGTGAATGTTTCATCTACATCAGTGCAAAATATGGTTAGATGTGATTAAAGCTTTACCTAAATGTACCAAATTCTTTTAAAATATTAATTGGATTGGTGCATTATTTTTAATAAATTGATTAGGAAATAGTTCACAGTTCAAAGACATGCAGATTAGGATAACTGGTATTTCCAAACTGTCCCTAAGGTGTGAATGACAATTGGGTGTTGAACTGGCAACTCGACAACAGAAGTAAGTACCCCAGAAACGACGGATATACTGTATCTCCATGGTGGGGAATATTCATTGCCGCATGTGGACGGAGCAAGATACCAAAAGAGGAGCCGTAGTAGTATTAGTAGTAGCAGCAGTAGCAGTAGTAGTCAGGGTTTCCATTAGAGGTTCTCTGCCTCTTGCGTGTCTAATACACAGGGCCCCCAAACTTGACCATGCCAAAACCTTACAACTGTCACATCATTATCCCTCACCTACAGCACCCCTGGTAGTAGTGTATTTTGCTGTGCACACTTTAGATAATCCTTCCTGCTTTTTTATTTTGTCCTGCACCAGGATCCTGAACCAAACATTTTGATTCAGTGTTATGGGGGGTAAAATACAAATAAAAACCTAACCTGACTGTGACACTAGATGGCGGTGTGCATCCTGCGCTCCGTACACACACACGCAATGATACAGAAGAAGCTGTCGCGGTGCATTGTGGGAAAAGTCGTGAGTGAATAAAGATGTAGATTTGTATCTAATAAATATTATAAAATATTGTGACTTTTAAAACCTTCTTATCAGTTCATAATCGGATATGCGTTGTTAAAGTAATGAAGAAAAAGGTCAAGTGAATTTCGACACGATTTAGTCTTAAAGCTCAGAGCGTTGATTTGGTGCATGAGCAGAAACTGTACTGTGTGTATGTATATGTAATGCCTTGTAGTTTTCACATGTAAAGAAAAAGGCAATCATTTTAATATATATTATAAAACATATTTGTGATTTAGTAAGTGGTGATGGCGTCCAAAGCGCCTTTCGGTGATTCTGACACGGCTGATGAAGCTGTCAGGGCGACATGCGACGATGCATCGATATGCAAAAGGTACAGAGCTGCTGCTGCTGTGAGCGGCTCACTGACTGCTTGCTAATGTATCATCTCACTGCTGGGCGATATGACCTGGACAGAGTTCTGTATGGCACCATATGTTTGTGTACATGGACTGCTAGCAATTAATTAGTTTTGCATTAAAATAAAAAAAACATTTTCGTGACACACAGAGCCACGAATGCCTGTAAAAAACACACACACACACACACACACACACACAATAGTCTTTTGTCTGCTCCAATCGAGCGGTTGCCACAGTGGACCATCTGATCGGCACACTACTTGGCACAGGTTTTACACCGAATGCCCTTCTTGATGCTTTCCTCCCATTTGTTCAAGCTTGGGACCGGCACTGTATCCAGTGGCTGGGGCTGTAACCCAGGCCTTCTACATGGCAGACGAGAAATCTACCACTGAGCCACTAATGCCATAGATTTAAACCACTCTCTCTCTCTCTCTCTCTCCATATATATATATATATATATATATATATATATATAAAATGTATAAACCCTTCAGTGTATCTATGCCCTTTTTTTCAAACTCGCTTTAAATTATGGCAGCAATGTGCATTTTTGCCTAAAGATGTGAAAGGTTTTGTTTTTTACATTACTTAACTGCTAGCACTTTGTAAACAGAACAAAATACTGTGCCAGACAGATCTCAGTTCAGGTATTGTGCCTGTTTGATCCGTATTGCGATTCTAGAAGTATCACAATATTGTGTGTATGTGTTTGTGTGTGCATATATATATATATATATATATATATATATATATATAGTGTGTGTGTGTATGTGTGTGTGTGTGTATGTGTGTGTGTGTGTGTTTATATATACTGTACATCAAAATACATACACACACAAACAGAGGGGTCCAAGAAATTTATACACAAACTTTAACTTAAATATATGCCTCTCTTCTGACGGTCACATGATAGAATCAACGATAGTGTAACATCTTTAGAGGAAACATACAGTTAATTAAAAAAAATTTTAACACAATTTTTTTAACACAATTTTGTTATAATTTTAAACAAGCTTTCCACACAGGATGCTGTGCTGCCTGCCAATGTCTGAACAGTTTAGAGCACACCTTCTGCAGGATTATAGAGGAACAGCAACTTTTTACCACTTCAAATACAAACATACAGTATAAATAAAAAAAAAAGAATTAAAACTTATTTTGGAGTCAGTTTGGCGATAAATGAATTGCAACACAAAATTATCTCTTACATTTATTATGTAAAAAATAATAAAAATAATGTAATATTTTTTAAGATCCAAAAAGTACAACATTGGCTGCTTCCTTTTAGTTTGTAACTCAGTTATGTAAATCTTATATAAATAAATAAATGATATCATGATTTTATGATGTACATCTTGTTACATAATTTATCACATTGTCAATATTACAGTCACATTGCCCAGTTAAATAGATACTCTGAGCAGGGTTGTACGGCTGTAAGGGCTTATAAAGATAAGAGAGAGCAAGGCCATGTAGTACTTTTTTAGGTGAGTAGTTAAAGTGTGTTGGTTCCCTTCGAGACGAGTACACCTTGTGTGGTAGGAAAAAAACGGAACTCCTACCAATTCCTGTGTTTTTGTTATCCTGCATTAGCATGATCGTACTTAAACTAGTAACTTACTTTGAAGATGTTTTAGCCTTGAAATATTATCTCATTAATTTGAAGAAAGTCATTATTTACACTGATCATCATTGTTATTAATCTGTTATTGACTTATACTCATATTGACTTGATTATGACTTTAGGTTTGCAACAAGCAAAGGATACTGGAATGACCCTTACATACAGTATTTTGTTCGTCAGACAGGCGAACGCAAGGCACCCGAGATTAACCGAGGTAAAATATATTTCTTGTATAACATGCATATACACTACCTGGCCAAAAAAAGTCACACACATTTCAATATTTTATTTAGTCACCCTTTGCAATATGGGTCATTCAGGACATTCAGGTCGTCAGCTGACTTCATTTTTCTTGCCACATAACGTTGCTGAGACTAGAACTGAGCAGCTGAAACAACCCCAGATTATAACTCCAGAGCCTTGTTCAGATGACACAATGCATGATGGGTATATCGCTTTATACATTTCCCTTTTCTACCCTGATGATCGTTCTAATATAAGGTGAGTCTGAACTCATCAGACCATATGATCTTTTCCACTGCTCCAAAGTCAAATCTTTAAATTGAAGCCTGTGGTTTTCTTATGGACACAGTTGTTTAGTCCCAATCCTGTTCTCATCACATTATTGTTTTTTGTAAATGCTTTTGTTTTCACTATTAAACATGGCTATGTTTTTTTACCTTTTTTTTTTTTTTTACCATGCAACCTCACCAATTGTTAAAGTGATCTCTATTTTTTTTTTCCCACCTCACAATTTCTCAACACAGGCCCACAAACTTCCAGGGTTTTATAACGTGTTGAAGGGTTCTTAACCCAGTTCCAGTAATTTTAAATCTCCTTAGTTGTTTTCTTCGTTTGATGCACCCTAATAATTTGACCCTTCTTAAACGGTGACACATTTTTGGCCAGGCAGTGTATTATACATATGGGCAGCTGGCAAAAATTACATAAATGCTACCGTCTATCTCCATCTCACTTCTCAGTCATGATATCATGCTTGAATAATTTCTAACAGATATACATTGTTTAATGTTGTAGGCTATTATGCCCGTGTCCATGGAGTGAACCACCTGCTTGATGCATTTCTTAAAAAGACTCAGTGTGACTGCCAGATTGTGAATCTTGGCGCTGGACTGGACACCACTTTCTGGAGACTAAAGGTACAACTAAAAGAACACCTGCTTTTGGAATGTATTTTCTTATTCCTTTTGTTTATTAGTGTTTTAAGCACCATTTACTGAAGAACATTGCTGTCTGTCATTGTTGTCTGACACTACTCAGACCATTCTTTTATATTTTATTTTATTTATTTTTGATCGGCTTGTAAAATGTTGCATAAAACCTCCTGTTTTAATTGGTAGGCTGAGAACACTTTGCCGAAAAAGTACTTTGAAGTTGACTTCCCTATGATTGTTGCCAGGAAGATACACCATATCAAGTAAGGTGTAGAATTTAGTTTTTTTTTATGCAGTTTGTCACCACCTGTTGGTAGTTAGTTGTACTCATGGTTATGACATGTCATAAAAGTGAACTGCCTGTAGAGGGAAACAAAGGCTATGAAAATATAAAGGGGGGAAATTCCAACATAATTATTTTAGTTTAAAATGTATGGGGGTTAATTTACCAATATTGTTTTAGTGTCTTCTCAAAATCTCTCAGGATTGGCAAAAGTTTAGTTTAGGCAACACTATTCATTTTTCATAAGAGACTTATCTTTACCTCTCTAGATGCCTCTGAATTAATATAGTAGTCTATTATATAATACACTTGGCACAACTATTTGCTTCAGTCAGTCACATTCTCTTGTATGTTTAGCTTGTCTTGTACAGAAAATTTAATACGTTAATAGTGAGTTTATATATGTTTCTAAAAGTGAAGTACTTTGTAATTCTACATGTGATATATATATATATATATATATAGAGAGAGAGAGAGAAAGAGAGAAAAACGAATTATGCTTGCAATCCAACATTTCATATAAAACACAGTTAAATGTTGGATTGCAAACATAATTTGTTCCGGAAATGTACTTGTAATCCAAAGCACTCGCATATCAAAGGGAGTTTCTTCATAGGAAATAATATAAACTCAGATGATTTATTCCACAACTCAAAAATATTCAAATAAAAATTATTAACACAAAATGTGAAGTAAAAATAAAACAGATTAACCTGCACTTCACCTTTAAAAATAATAGTAGATGGTGTGAATAAGATGAGAAAGAGGAGGGAGGGGTATTGTGTAGAATAATTTTCACATACAGTAAGTAAATCACTGCTCTCTGACATAGAGTCTCTGTTGGCTCACTAAAATCTTTTTTTTGTGCAACTTTAACAAGGAATCTCTCTAATAATACTGCCTCCTTTTAAGGATTTTGTGGAAATGCATTGTTGCACTATCAGATTAATCTCCCAGACTGCTACAGTCCTTTTACCTTTTTAAATGGGGAACTTTGTTGTAGTACTTTTACAAATTAACAGGTACTACACTTGGATACAACATAGAAAAAGCGTGCGCACATGCACACACAGTGTCACGGTGTTATAGTAAACAATAAACAGTTGCCCGGATGTTGACTATACGAGTGACGCACGAGTACTGAGACTGAACATGGGAGATGATTTCCCACAATGCAAGAGAGATAATTGGGTCAGTTGTGATCACGTGCCACTCGACAGACAAAGTGTATATGTACTACTCATATTTCAAGACCTCGCTTGTTTATCGAGTTAAAATTTATTTTAAAAATTTTGCTTGTCTTGCAAAACACTCGCAGATCAAATTACTTGCAATCCAAAGTTTTACTGTATGTGTATATACACTGTATGTATGTGTATATTAGCTAGATATGTACATACATAGATACATAGATCTAGCAAGAGAGATTGTTATTTATCTCTCTATCAATCCACAAGGATTTATTAATACTTTTTTCATTTTTGCAGGACAAAACCTCCCTTGTCAAAGCCCTTGATTGAAACCCACTCATCAGATTCTCTCTTATTAGGTAATAATAAAAAACTTACCAAACCTTACTCATATTGCTCTTGAAGTGGTTTGTTCTTATGCTTGTATTTGTATGGGTCTTTTTGACAGATGGTCACAACCTGGACTCAGACCGATACTGTATCATCAGTGCTGATCTCAGAGATCTTCCAGGTTTAGAGGAGAAACTCAGAAAATTTCACATAAACACAGAGTAAGTCATGTATTCTGGTCCAGTTTTGTGAGGTTTTAGTGGTTAATGGGAATTAAACAATAGACAGCATTATAAGACATAGGAAAATTTTCACTGATATATTTTTTTATTATTAAAAGAACATGCCTGTGAATTCTTCCATTATAGTTGCATGTATTATTGTCAAGATGATCTATCTGATTAAGTCATTTCTGTGTAAATATTGGTGTGTTAAACTGCTGTTTATATTTCATCTTGCCAATCACATGAATTCTGTTGGATGTTTTGACTAAAACCATGGTCCTTGCGCGTGACAGGAATACACTGGGCTTGGTTCGCTTTGATATGATTTCACATTTATTGTTTGGTTAAATACCCCAGTGGTAACGGCCTTCACAATAAGAGCACACTGGGGATTTATTAAAATGTCCATATGTGCGTCAAAAAAGCTCATCTTCTTGGATGTGCAAAAGGGAGTCTTGGAAAATTTACCGAACATAGAACGTCTATGACATCAATGACCTCGATTTCAAGGACTCTTTCTTCAGACGCCATTCTTTAACTTCCTCTGAGTAACTCACATTTACGGAATGTGGAACTTGGCTTTACTTCACTCCAAAATATTGGCTTGTATATTAAATGAGTGATAAATGAATTATGCCTCTGCAGACTGTTAACAGATTGATTTTGTATGCAATATTCTATTTAGTGGCTAATAATCTATTTAATAATTAACATTTTACGGCCAAAAGTTTGTGAACCCCTGACCATTATACCTATTTTTGTCCTGTTTTTAAACATTCTCAGATGTGTTTATATGCAACACCATTACAATTTACTTTTATTGGTCCCAAAAAAAATTTATTTGGTTCCAGCATGCCAGTGCTGCTGGGCGCAAAATGTGGCTCATAAAGACACGGTTTGCCAAGGTTAGTATGGAAGAACTTGAGTAACCTGCACACTGCCCTGACCTTAACCTCACTGAATACCTTTGAAATAAAGCGGAATGTGCCAGGCCTCATCCAAAGTCACGCTCAAAAATCTAGTAAAGCCTTCTTAGGTAAATCAAGGTAATTATAACAGTAAAGAGGCAACTAAATCAGGACTACATTTGGACCCTGTAGCACAGTTCAAATATGATGTATATCTCAAGGTGTATCTTTTCAACCTCTTATATAATTTACTTTTGGGATTAGTTAATTACTCGCTTTGACTAAACTGACATTGAAAAACTACTCTACACTAAACAATTCTCTGTGGTCAGAATACACTAATGTTGTATTGTCCTGCGTAGCCACACTATAGGAGAAACACTGCCGCTTACTCCACCCTGCTTTTCATTGTTGTATTTTATGTCTTCTGTGTTTTTTCCAATTAGATTGCCAACACTCTTTGTTTCTGAATGTGTGCTGGTGTACATGAACCCAGAGCAATCATCCAAACTTGTTCAATGGGCGGCACACATATTCCACACTGCTATGTTTATCAACTACGAACAGGTAAGAAACAGGTAACAATCTCTGACAATCACTAAAGAGGAAATGAGAACCTGTCCTATAGTTAAATACATAGAAGTGATGATTAGAATAACGTGGCAGTAATAAGGTTAATTAACAAATGCTTCCATTTCTGATTCTCCAATTGCCCCCTTTTTTAGGTAAACATGGCTGACCGCTTTGGGCAGGTCATGATTGAGAATTTGCAGAGACGGCAGTGTAATCTAGCCGGAGTGGATGTGTGCCAGTCCTTAAATTCACAGGTAAAAGAGAATTTATTTTGACTGAGCTGTAAAATTATCTCTTAAACTAATGATAAGAGTGTTTCCTAAAAAATCTATCATTAGTTATTATTAGTTATGCATCTGTTATGATAAGAGTGATGCAAATGGATAATTTTTGAGACAGCTACAGGCTGTTTTTATGAAGAGCTATACTTTGAGGCCTTTGAGAAGTTGCATTATAAATTGCATATTCACCTTTCCTCTGACTGCAGTTTTCAGGCACTTTGCATTTAATGTTGGCCTGTTTTGGGTAATAGGATTAATCTAGATTAGAGAAACTTCCACCCCTGCTATAATTTATAAAAAGCATGTCTATCCATGAACTTAAAGCTTATCCATGAATTTAAAGCTAAACATTTTTATATTTTCAATCGTGAGCATTGCAGTATATATTATTTGTGTGTAGTGTTGTTTGCATTGTTACTGACTGCTCAGTGCCTGCCAGGTGGTTGGGAATCAGACATAATTTTTCAGATATAGTGTTTTAGTGCAGCAGCTGTTAAGTCCCACGTAAGCAGTTTCAAAGTGCAGGAAGGTTAAATGCAACTTTATCCAAGACTGTATACTGTTATCATGGTTCAAATGTATATATACTATAGACATATTTTGATTTATTAAATTCTGTTTTCTGTTAAAAAGAAATTTTTCTTTCTTTAAAAAATCGACAAATGGATGTGATTTTTTTTTTATTATTATTATTTTTTATTTTTTTACATACAATCTCTTTCAGAAAGAACGCTTCCTCTCTACAGGATGGGAGAGTGTGAACGCAATTGATATGATGGCAGTCTATAGCCTGCTTCCTCAGGAAGACATAAGCAGGTACAGGATACAAGGGGATAAAAAGCAGCTTGCGTATTGTGCCTATGGGATCTCATGACTAATCTAGTACATTGTGTGTGACAAATTGTTACATTCACTGGAAACAATGCATTTAGGATATTTGGTACCATAAAGAATTTGGGATTGGTATGTGACTTTTCAATGTTTTATGAGACTGTTTGTATTCACAGAATTGAACAGCTAGAGTTTTTAGATGAAAAAGAACTTCTCCAACAGCTGCTTCAACACTATAGTATCTGCTGGGCAATGAAGGATGCACTCAGTCTAGGTGAGCTTAAGTGTTGCTGCTTTTAAATAGTACAGTATCAGGAAAAATATTGTTCCTTGTATTCTCCTCTTTACCGTCACTTCTCATAAATGACCACAAATAAATGCCATGACCCTTTTCCCTTTCTTAGGCATTTCACAAATTGGATTTTGAGTTTAACTGCCTGCCCTGGTTGGGAGGAGTGGACATGTTTGTGCCAAGGTCAACATGAATCGGAGGAAGTCATTTCAGCTTATTCTTCCTTTGTGACGTCAATAAAAAAAAGATGCGACCACTAAATTGTCTTATTCTGCCTTTGTTCTCCTATAATAGCTCCCATGTGAGGAGATATGTAATAATAACAATAGTAGTGGTAGTACTAATTACATAACATGAAAAAATAAGATAAATAATTGATAATAGAATAATTAAAGGCTTTGAAGTTAACAAGCAAGTATATGTGTATATGTATATGCATAAAGTTGACTTAGTGACCACTTTATTAGAAATTCCTGTGCATTCGTGCAGGTATTATGCATGAAATACTAAGAGTTACAATTAATATTTACATCAAGCATCAGAATGGAGGGAAAATTTTGATTGACTTTAACCATGACATGACTACTGGAACCTGAAGGGCAGCGAGGAAAATCTCAGGAACGTATCTTTCTCCTGACATAGAACAGTTTACACAAAAACACATAAACTGTCCTGTAAGCATGAGGTCTGCAGGCCAAGACATCTTGTTGATGAGGGAGATGAGAGTGCCAAAATTTACACAAAATACTTAACAATTCAGTGTGACAAATGAGATCTTGAATAAATTTAAATGTACAACATCAGTAACACATGACGTTAACTGTAGTGTGAAGAGCGCGATATGTAATTTTATTGCTAATTATATTACTCTTTATCACTCTTTACAGTGCAAAATGCCCATTTATTTATATAATTTTATACTGTATATAAAAACTGAATAGACTAGATAAATGAATACTGTATGAATACTATCTGATATTAATTATAGCATACATAAATTAATAATAGAGTACCTTTAATATTTTAACAAATTGGCATTATGCACTGGAAAGTAATAAATAGTAATATAATTAGCTATAAAATTATATGGCATGTTATTCACTTGCACTAGACGTCACCATTTTTTTCAAGCTACAGTAATTTAGGCTTCATGTGTTACAGGTGTTGTACATTTATATTGTTTAATTTATTTTTAAATATTCCATATCTCATGTGTTACACTGAATTGTAAAATGCTTTGTGTACAATTTAGCAGAGTTTTTGGACAAATAGGGTTTCAAGGTGGACACTGGACCCTGATATCACTCGAGTTTCCCTTGTGTTTGACAGGGTATTTTTAGGGAAACATTAACCGAGTGTGGCCTTGTACAGCACACAGATCAATTTTTAGTTCTGTATCTTTTTTTTTTTCTCAAGGATGTTCATTATTGTCTTTAAATAATCATCTGTGTGATTGACAGGTGCCAAATATTACATCTAAGTCTTGCTTTAGATAGGCCATGTGTCACGAACATGCTGTTATATGGTCACAGATAAGATGGTCATAGATAAGCAGTACCCATCCATAATCAGATACCCATCACCCCATACTCTTTACTGCCCTGCACACGTAGGTGGTTTTTGTAGTTATTGAATGGGAGAGGAAGGAGGGGGGACTTGCCTGGTGCTTCCTCCCTCACTCTCATTCCCTCCCTCCCATGCACCTTTATGAGTGTGGAATTGGAGGACACATGCACAGAGTGTTGGTGACCATAGAGGAACATGTCTGATTCCAAGTGTGAGCTATTTACTGTGGCCTGCGCAGAGACTGTCCAGAGTCAGAAAGAGCAGGCCGCCCCCATGAGTTTCTTCGAACGCTATGTACAGCCCTGCCTGGCCGAGCTCATCGGCTCCACTCTCTTCATATTTGTAGGCTGCATCTCAGTCATCGGCAACGTGGGAATCACAGGGAGCATTCAGCCTGCGCTGGCACATGGACTGGCCCTGGCTATCGCTATCGCACTGTTTGGAGAGATCAGGTCAGGACTTTAGAGTTGATTGCACTTGTAGTGAGTTTGCTTTTATTTTAATTATTATCTTGTTCTATTTTTTCAAATCAATCATTGTATCATGAATAGCAATGATACTTTGTAAAATGTTGTAAAACTAACAAAAATGTAAAAATTCCCACTTTCAAAATCTACTGTACTGCAATACTGACATGCGAGTATTAAATAGGGAGCCATAGTTTTATGATAAAATGCATGCACCAAATTTGTTAAATGTTTGAAAATTTGTGTTGAATTGAATATTTAGCTATTATTGCGTTATTAATACTTGACTTTCCTTTAACGGCTTTAAGAACATCACTTAGCCATAGAATGACAGACTTATTCTCATTAGCATGAAGATGTCTTTCGGGAGGCCCAGGTTGAACAGATCCTAACTTTATTGATGTTTTATGCTTTTCTTTACATTGATCTATCATTCTTTTAGCGGTAGCTATTTGTCTCTGAGAGCCTTTTTGAAAATTTGAATTTTTTTAAAATTGTCAATTCTATGCATCCCTAAATACAGTATGGGTCTATTCCAACCCAAAAGGAAGAAAACAGATACCAGTCATAATAGCAGCAAATTTAGTTCTCTCTAATGTAATGTGATATAATATAAGATTGTGATTTTCTTTAGTGGGGGACACTTTAATCCAGCCGTGACGGTGTGCGTGTACCTTGTGGGAGGAATGGAGCTCGTCCTTCTTGTTCCATACATACTTGCTCAAATGTTTGGTGGAATGATTGCAGCTGGTCTTGCCAAAGTAAGACTAATAAGTATTGTTCAGTACTAATAACAGTATAATTAAATTAAATTCAATCACATCAAATAGGTTATAATAATAATAATAATAATAATAATAATAATAATAATAATAATTCCTATAATATTTAAATTACAATAAAAATTTTCAAGACTTTTTCAAGTTAATTTTTTCACTTTTTTTCAGTAATGCTCATTGTAATGCATTATTTTTATGAGGGTTATCTTGTGTCCTCTAGGCCATCTCCCCAGCTGTTGAGTTCAGTAATGCATCTGGGGCAGCATTCACTGCTGTAAACAGTAGCTCTCAAGCAGGACCTGCTATTGTGGCTGAAATTGTGATGACTCTTTTTCTGACCACGTCGGTCAGCATGGGGGCTGTGAATGGGAGGACGCGCTGCCAGTTCGCTCCCTTCCTCATCGGCCTTACAGTGACAGCAAACATCCTGGCTGGGTAAATCTTTTTAGTTTTTTATTTATTTATTTTTAATCAAATATTGCATTTATATTGGGCATATATAACCTTTTATTTAGGAAATTTACCAGTAATATTTATAAACTATCTATCTAAAAGTTATCTACAGTTAAAACTGTTCTTCTAGGTCCATGACACATGCTTAAACCTAATTAGTAATGAGCTAAGGGGAACGAAATTTCAAAATCTACGAGACATTTACATAATGGTTTTATAGTAGATGAACTGCTTTATAGCTAGTAAATGCCATAACTTGCAGATAAGCATATGCAATGCATATCTAATGCCTGTTTGATATTAAATTTACAGGGGTATGGTCTCTGGAGCATGTATGAATCCAGCTCGAGCTTTTGGACCAGCAGTGGTGGCTGATTACTGGGGTTACCACTGGGTATATTGGATTGGACCTCTGACTGGTGCTTTGTTTACTGTCAGCATTGTCAGGTATTGTATATCACTTATCTTGTTTAGATTTGTAGCTATTCCTGTAAAAAAAAAATCTAATTTTACAATCTGTTGTTATTGTACATATATTAAAGGTAACTGTTTGTGCATTCTTTGTTCTAGGTTATTGATGGGTGACAAGAAGACCCGCATTCTATTTAAATAATAGAGCTGCAATATACAGTATGAGGATTATTCATGGACATACTCTTGCCTAAGCAGCCAATTCATGATGCTATGTACAAAGTCTCTCATTAACTTTACAGTACCTACTTTTTTTCTTTCATTATTTTACAAAAAAAAAAAAAAAACGAAAAACCATCTGACTGCCTGTAGCAGACAAACAATTGTGTATTAACTGTATAAAACTGTATTGTATTTCTTCCAATCTGCTGTAACAATTAATTTTCTACATATTTACTATTGTGTATTCTTATATAATTATGAAAAAATATGTATAAAATAAAACCTTTTGTTAAATAATAATTTAGATAAAATTGTTCCTTGAGCGTGGCTATGAACATAAAAAAAGTGCAAATGAAATGTTGACCTTGTGTTTTATACTTTAAAATCAGGTGAGTGCTTTAATTGTTGTGAGCTCAAAATTCAGCACCCCTCATATTTCAGATCAAAGATCAGCATTTTGTATGGAACATTGCAGCTCTGCAGAATCTTAACTGAGTGAAGTGATAAAGTTCACACAAAGCCTTACAGTGAGCCAAACTGATAAGCAAATATAATGTTTTATGGAGGAAGATGTAGCGCAGATAAACTATTTCTTATGCAATATATGACAGGACAAATTCAATTGTTTCAGTATGTCATACTTTGACCTCTGGATATTACAGAGCGTTAAGATAGAACTGTAGTTAGTTGTGCTCCTACTGAAATAATTGCTTTGGAAAATATTACTGCAGTATTATATAAAAAGGCAAACAATTGCATTTGCTTAGTTCATGTCTTCGGGCTCTGCAGTAATGAGTTATTCCAGATAAAAGATAAGATTAAAGGTAAGATAAATGTTATTACCACTTGGTGAAAATTCTCTCTGGACACACTTTGCTCCAGCATACAGTACAAAAAGATTCAAGACATAAAATAATTAAAAAGAAATACCTTTCATCACTCTCTGTTGCACATTTGCCTTGCAAATTAAACGGTATCTTTGGGTTTTTAAATTTCCCAGAAACAAATATACTAAATAGGCTTTGCTTGTTTTTGAATGAAGAGTTCATTGGAGATGTAATTACCTTCAGATAGCTTAGATAATAATAATATTATTATTATTATAATACATAGATTATATTATCTTTTTGATTGCAAGATTTAAGCCCACTTGATTTTTTCCCCCTGCGGGAACATGGAAAGACCAAAATATAACAGTAAAAGATACAGCACAAAGATCATTTAAAGGACTGCATCAAATATGTAGAACATAATATGTGTTAGAACGAGTTAATCATGAGAGAAAAAGAGGACTCCACATGTGTTTACAGAGGAAGTTTTGTAAATACAATTACATGTTACATTTAACTCTTACATGCTAAAAAGTGGGTATTTCCCATTTTTATTTAAATTTGATTTCATTTTTTTTACTATTCCATAGCTGTTTTTGCTGCTTGTAGAAAAAAAAAAAGTTCTATACTGTATATCAACTTTAAAAAAGGACTTCATATGCTATAACACATGAAAAAAGGCATTATGTAAGTTATGTAATTGTGTAAGGAATTTTTTTAAATAAAATGTAAAAACTTTAAGTAAAAATGTAAAAAAATAAAAATAAAATGCATTTATTGCAATTGTTGGCAACTCTAGATAGTCTAAAGTAGACTTCCATAATTCATTTTTTATGTTCAACTGGCAGAGAGGCCAAACTCCCTTAATCATTCATCAACATGAAGAAGATTACAGAATATCAAACTAAAATGATACAGGAATGTTATAACTTTCATAAATTATACAATGGCTATAAAACATCCACCCCAATCCACACAAAAATGGTCCAATGATCACAGAATCCAACTTTTCAGACATAAACTCCACTGAAAACCTAAGCGCTTATAATGATGGTCCACAATAGAGGACTGGAGAGCCTGATTGCTTCTTATTCTGTGTCCTCCAGTCTCTCTGTGTTATTATGTTGGCAAAGGATGTTGCACAAAGCAAAAATGCCCACCAAGAATTGTGAAATGATGTTTTACTCTATGCGGCACGGTGGTGTAGTGGTTAGCACTGTCGCCTTGCACCTCCAGGGTCCGAGTTCGATTCCCGTCTCTGTGTGCATGGAGTTTGTATGTTCTCCCTGTGCTTAGTGGGTTTCCTCCCACAGTCCTAAGACCTGCAGATTAGGCTAATTGTCGATCTCAAATTGCTAGTAGTGTGTGTATGAGTGTGTGTGCCCTGTGATGGATTGGACCTTGCCTCGTGCCCTAAGTGTCCTAAGGTTCCAGGCCCCCTGCGATCCTGAATACAGAATAAATATATCTAATCTTTCAGTATAAAAATAAACTGAATAATTTAAGAGGCATTTCCTCCTAAACCTCATACATACCTTTACCAATTGTGCTAACTATCTTATTTCAGTATCAGCTGGAAAAAAACGGGAGGAAGCCATGCAATTAGCGATCTTTTTTTTTTTTTCATTTGTTTAATAAATGGCACAGATTTAATGCCACAGGAGTTTAGACAAAGTCATATTTGCTCTTTGTGCTTAATATTCTCAGAGGTACACCATCTTATCTCAATATGTTGTGTTGGTTAAAACCTAATAAAACCAGTTCATTGCTATTCATCTCCTGCCAGGGTGTTTGAAACTGCCTGCAAATGTGATGTAAATGTGCGTATTACTATGTAAAGTTTGGACTCTTGTAATGAGGGTCAAAGTAATAATGCATCTATTGTGTCAGCCTGGTGATAGTAAAGTGGAGGTGTTTATAAACGCCAGTACAGAGGTTACTAGTCTGTTACTTGCTGGTCTTTAAATAAAGCAGCTAAACTGCAACATACAGTACATACATACACAAAGATGGATGAAGAGAAAGTGGAGCTTAAAGAGATATACAGATCCAAAGAAGACAGAAAGACAGCTAAACATGCCAACATGTTTGAGAGAATAATCCAGCCGTGCATTGCTGAGCTTGTGGGGACTATGTTTTTTGTCTTCATTGGTTGTGTGTCAGTGATTGAGAATGTTGAGGCAGCGGGTCGTCTGCAGCCAGCGCTGGTGCACGGGTTGGCAGTGGCTGTAATGGTAGCATGTATGGCAGAGATCAGGTAGAACATTTGCAGTATTATTACCATTTCTGTGTTAACATCTGTGTGTGAAACATGTGTATTGGATAGTACTGAGTTCTAAAATAAAAACTTGCTGGCTTTACAGTGGATCTCATTTCAACCCACCGTTTACTTTGGCCATTTATTTATGTGGAGGAATGCAGTTAACAATGGTTGTGCCATATCTTATTAGCCAGCTGGTGGGAGGTGTGCTTGGTGCTGCCATGTCAAAGGTAGATCCAGTTCTAAACTTAAATAAGTTTTCCAAAGTTTTGACACCTAGATGAAATGCTTCCAAAATTCAAATTTTTTGTAAAAAAAAAAACAAAAAAAACACACTATGGTTTTCACTTAAAAAAATTCATGTAAACTTAAAATAGTGATCTAAAAAAAAAATTGGAATTTTTTTTTAATTTGCATTATGCTTGTAGACTTTTGAAATGCTTTGTATATGAACTCACTTTGAACATGTTTCAAAATAAAAAGGGCTTATCAAAATGATACTGTAATGCTTTCTTCAGATCATGACATCAAAGGAGCACTACACAAATGCCACTGGTGCAGCATTTACCATTCTTCAATCAGATGAACAAATCCCAGCAGCTATCTTCGCTGAGATTGCGATGACCTGTTTAGTGACTATGGTGGTGCTGCTGGGGGCAGTAAATGGGAAAAGCAAGAGTCCCATGGTACCTTTCCTGGTGGGCTGCACTGTGATTGTTAACATCCTGGCAGGGTAGGACAAAAAACAACTTATGATCATTTATTAATGGTGTTATCCATCCAAATACTCTTCTGCTTGACCTTTAAATACTGTGTGATATCTTAGAGGTGATGTATCTGGCACCTGTCTGAACCCTGCAAGAGCTTTGGGACCTGCACTATTTGCTGGTTACTGGGATTATCACTGGGTATACTGGGTAGGTCCTTTTGGAGGAGGTTTAATAGCTGCAGCCCTTGTAAGGTGAGTCTACCACTTACAGTATAAATGCAGACTGATCTACATTTAGACTGTTGGACTAATCACGTCATTATATTTTATTACAAGTATGGTTGCTAATCTATGGCATTAATCTTTTAAGGCTCCTGCTTGGTGATGAGAAGATTCGAGTTGTACTGAAATGAACCTGCAATCACAAGACGCTTTAAAAATACAGGCCTGTTTATTCAACATTCACCTGTGTTGATGTACCTCTCAGAGTTCTGAATTGCTCATGCGGCCAGCTGGATGTTTTATATATACCCAAATAAAATAATGATAATACTTTTATAATAACACTTCAAAGCACAGGACAAAGGAACAAATGAAAATGTACACTGTTTAATTAATTCTTTCAGTGATAATTATAAGCATATTATTAATTTCCAACATTTTGAATTCTTTAATATTTTATACTAAAACATGAAATGAATACATTCTATAACAATACCTGATGATTTCAACAAATTAAAATGAAAATGTATTTATAAGGAGTTATAAGTGTTTACTCTGAAATGAACTGTTTTATACTAAACAATATATTTTCAAAAAACAATTATGCACATTTTGCATCAAATTGCATAAATAAAGGCAAAGATTTTTGGGGGAGACCTTGTGCACTTGATAAATGTATGAGAGAAGCACATTTTTAACCCTTTCATTCTTAGTGTTTTTACTGAACGATTAAAGTCAATTTAAGGTGATTTTAAAGGCAACAGAAAATTTAAATCACCTCAAAATCAATTAAAATACTTATCCTGATTTTTTTCCCTCTAGCTATTTGCCACTTTTAAGTGGAGAATGTTTCTGGTTTATCTTTGCAACCTTTGTGACAAAATCTCAAATTATATTAATATTTTTGTTTAATTTTAACTGAATGTATATTTATACATTTACATTGTTTTGAAATAGATGCTGTAACTAGAATTCTTGTAAAGGCTTTTAAAAGATAAATCTACTGTATATGGACGATCCTTCCTTTCATTTAACATCTTTAAAGGGTAAAAACTGCATTTAATAGTTAATAGGTATTTAAAATTTTATCTTTACATGAAAATCATCTTAATTTAAATTACTTGCTAAATAAGCGGCATTATACACCTGTCCCAAACTTTCAAACATGCCTGTTCTCCATATTCTGCTATAATGTTGGTCAATACCGTTATTATTATTAATATTTGTCATCTATCTTTCTATTCTTATCTAAAAGTTTATATTCTTATAAACATTGGGAGATTTTTTGTCATGGACAATTTGTTTAGTGATTTTTTTAGAGAGTGAAAAAATAGCATGCACTATTATGATTTTTTTTTATTTAGTTGCGCATTAAAAAGGTAAACATTAAATAGTGCATGTGTGCTGCAGCACATTAGAGAAGGCTTTTACTTATTTTTTCTTATAGGTGTCATGAGCCCATCTGATTGTAATGAACTCATCTGTCACATGATATTCAGACTCCACTTCATACTTTTTAACAGTCATAGTGCAATTTGAGGGGAAATCTCTATATATGTATGTTGTCTGTAAATTTAGGTCATATACAGAATGCTTGTATTTGTTAAATGGCTTAAGAAGTTAAATTACACTTAAAAATATCTAAAACTCAGTTGTTTTTATTTTATTCTGTTTTACGTCATGTAATAGGTCTTCGTATGTTGCCGATCTACTGAGTAATCCACATGTTGTTTAATAGGCTATACATTTCATATTTAATCATTCAGGATAAAGGTGAATGTGTAATCAAGAGTAAAACATTTGTTACTGTATTTATGTCTTGTATCTAGTTTGGCTTCTAAAGATCCAAGAAAAAGTTGTTGATTTGGTGCTCGGCTTTTACAAATTAGCCTATTTAAGCAATGTGACATAATACAAAGAGTTAAATACTGTCTGAGTTTGCCATTTGCCTGAATGCATTTCATTATAAAATAAATAAATAAATAGAATTCAAAACAGATTCTGGAAATACTATACAATAAGAGAAACATCCCAAAGCACAATCTCTAAACCAAAAACACAAAAAAATGAGTGGTCACAATAACTGTGCCCAATCTCTTCTATCCTTCTGCACATTGTGTGCAATATAACCAGGGGATATATTTGCCCATGAGCTCAATGTAAACTCAGTAAACCTGTCTTATAGCTTATAATCATATACTTATTAACTCACTCACAAGAATAATGCAAGTCATGTCAAGCAAGTTTTACTTCTTGTACATATTCCCTATAATCACTACAGCCTTATAAAAAAATTTGTTAGTGTGTTATATAAGCTTTGTGTCTTTATAGCCTGAATGTTTTGAAATAGATCCTGTAACTAGAATTCTTGTAAAGGCTTTTAAGACATAAGTCTACTGTATATGGACGATCCTCCATTTCATTTGACATTTTTAAAGGGGAAAAAATGCATTTAAGTTGTAATAGGCATTTAAAATGTTATCTTTACGCGAAAAATCATCTGAATTTAAATTAAAGCTGCACTTTTATTCACAATTTCTCTTACATTTCAATATTTTTTTCTAAATAAGCTAGTTTATTCAATTAAAACATATTGATAATAAACTCAACTATAGTAAATGTACAAGTAGGTATAATAACTAATCAATATACGACATATCTACTCTTCATCATTAATAATGTAGCAAGAGGTAGACAAAAAAATCGTGTAAATAACCTTAGATTAATTTAAAGCTTTAAACGTGCACTAAGTGTGTTTTTTTTAACCTTGAGATATTATAAACGCTGTAGCTCCCTGTAGAGATGAAGCTCTCTATATCACAAGGAAATGTATAGTTCCTTCCTTTTAAATGATACAGGATGTAATATAGACCTACCTTAAACCCCGCTTTAAAAAAAAGCTTTTTATGGCAAGTCTAAGGGAAACTGCAGCTGTAACTTCAAACCATCATGTGTAGACAGTAATTAGCTATACATTTATTACTCTTTAAAAAATGAACAAAAATACTGCGGAAATCCATACCACATAATCATGCATTTTTCCCAGATAAGCTTTATTGCTCCTCATAATTAGCTCATGAAGTAGCATCATGTATGAAAAATGAACTGATCAGCACTCAGGACAATCTTTGCACATAGGGTTTTCATTATGTTCTTATCCTGTCCAGAAAGAGTCATGTTGGGATGAATTATCCTGTTGATCGTAACTCTTTTGTCCAGTAGCTTGCTTTTTATACTTTTGAATTAGACCAGGATAGCATGGACTTCTGCATCGATATTGCTAAACTGTCAAATTTCTGGAAAAAATGTGGTAGAAATAATCCTAAATGGAGATTTATTGACAACAGGTGACAAAAGAATCAACAGTAACAACCATGCTTAATAGTGAAATAAGAGCATTTTCATCCACAAACAATGTAATAACTCACAGGATTTGGACTCAACAGTCGTGTGGCCATAAGAAAACCATTTGTTAGTGAGATGCATCAGAAGAAAAAAAGCCTCCAATTTGCTAGGGAGTGGGTCAGTTCTAGGCTCAGCAATATTAT
Source organism: Clarias gariepinus (assembly GCF_024256425.1). NCBI lineage: Eukaryota > Metazoa > Chordata > Actinopteri > Siluriformes > Clariidae > Clarias > Clarias gariepinus. Next base: position 13,882,087 of record NC_071113.1, read on the forward strand.
GTGACAATAAAATAAAATCAACTTATGTATGTACTGAATGTGAATGTACTTAATGACTAGGATATAAAATCTATGGAGTTTTTCTACCCTAATGTAACAGGCATATTCTAGGACTGAAATCGTGAAAGAGTGGTTCTGGAGGCATAAGGACTCATTTTCACAAATTAACTGGCCACCACATTATGTGCATTGTAGCATCCAAAGCTAAAAGTGACTTCATAAGTCATAAGTCACTATATATAGATATATATATAATGTATGTCTGTATAAATAATAACTATTAAAAATGCAGTGTTTTCTCATTGTTTAATAATCATAACTGCCACTCAATCTTCTTATTAACCATCATTATCATTTCTCCTCTCTTGCTCTTTCTCCCTGTAAACTCTGTACCACACTTACTTATGATCTTTTTGACTTTGATTTACTTTATGAAGTACTTCAAAAAGTTCCACAGAAGCTTCATCTGCTTGAAGTTGAAGAAAAAAAGTGGAAAGTATGGAAATCTTTTAGCCACTTAAAGATGTTAAACCAAAAGACTTGGGCGTTGATGTCCCTTGGAATAAGTCAGTGACAAAAATGGCAATTTTACACACACACAAACATATATATATATATATTTTTTTTTTTTTTTTTTTTTTTGCTTAAGAGCCTACTGTATACTAAAGTTTACATCGTAGTTTGTCTGATCTACCACTAGAGGGAGATGAAATAAAGCCTTCAAGGCCAACACAAAGTCGCGGGATTTAAACGTCCTTTTAAATTCATACAGGACTGACTGTCTGTCCAAGGTTAAACTTGTCTGTCCTAAGCTTAGATACGGCAAGGCACAAATCTCACCTGCCATCGCCGATAGTTTCTCTACTGTCTTATTAAATAACAAAAATGACAAATATGAAAGTGTATTTAGTTTAAGAACAGTTTACAGCATCTATTTACAGCAATAATTAAATAAGGAATAATATAATAATAAAAGAAATAATGAAAGAAAAACAATGCGGTGTATAGACCTCTTATTCGAAATGTGGAAAGAGACACGTGTGATGATGATGATGATGATGATGAACATTCCTATCTGAACTTCTCCGCCAGCACCGCTGCATAAGCTGAGAGATACTTATCAGTCGCTGCGTGTTCAACAGCTGAGAAGTTCTCCCCCAAATGACAAGCTAAAGTCACCAGCATACAGTGATTAAACAGCTGTGGAAACAAGTTTCATTGACTTTTTTTAGTGCTCTTGCTTGGTATACAGTATGGCATTTCTTAAATAAATCAAACAGCAGGAAAATGAAATAAAGGATTGCTATTGGACAAATGTAGTGTAATTTAGGAGTGATCCACGTGTGAGCAGAACCTTGAAGTTGGTCGGGTGGATTCTCAGCTGATAGGCATGAAATCTGCTGAGGTAGCCCAGACTGCTGGTGAAAAGCGGAGTGCTTATGTGCGTCGTTCCCTCCGCTATGGCCAGCACGATCTTCTTCCCCAGAGAGCGCAAATGCTCAGAACCGTAACTGAGGTCCAGGTGACCAAAGTAGGTCTTGGTTTTGGGGAACGTTGTAAACATTCTTTAAGAGAGAGAGAGAGAGAGACAGAGACAGAGAAAGAACTAACTTTATTTCTCATACAAGAGCACATTATTGATACTGATAGGCAAAACTATCATGATCATACCTGTACAGTGCTTCACCTCCAATATCTTCTGCCTCTGGTGTCAGTTTGTGCCACAGGTCTATGAGTATTTGTTTCTCGAGCTGTGAAAGCATTGCGATCAATATATTTTAAAGTACTACGTGAAAAGGGAAAAAAAATATATGTATTTTAAATTATTTAATATAGCAAACTTGAAAGAGCAGCTTGTTATTTAACCATCTTCACCGCTCGGATTCAAAGAAAGTGTTCCTCAGGCGGTAAGCTGCAGTTAATGACGTCACCTCGCGGCATCTGCGTCATACCCGGGGGGGGGGGGGGGGTAACCTGAAACCTTGCCAGTGTGACCTATAAATTCAAAGGAATCTCTTAATTGAGGATTTTTTTTTATTAAGATTTCTTTTTCTAGGAAAAATCCTGAACAAATCTTAAGACCGTCTGATAAGGCTATAAGGCTATAGGCTATTAGTTACAGTGTATTGTATATAAAAATGCCTCTTTTACATGTTCGCAGCAGTTGCACACTGATCTGCCCGAAAACACGTTAAAACAATTCAAATGACACAGAAGAAAAAAAAAAATCTCCCTGAATAAGGCAGTTTAAAAGAAATTGCATATTAAAAATATGTCATGTCCTGCACATTTTCTGCTGTAAAATGCACCAGATCCAAACAGTTCAGCTAAACCCCAGCCCTTCCTGAGGCTGTGTGTGTGTGTTAGAGAAGAGAAGCTGTGGACTATGGTAATAAACTGCAAGTACAAACAGTGAAATAAAAATTCATTAACGACCTTAATTTCCTGTACAATCATCATAATGCATAATATCTTCATATTTTTATACTTAATACGGGACATAATTTCAACACTAATAAAGGAGACACTGTAAAAAAAAAAAATGAAAGACAACTCAAACGTGTTCAAGCAGTCCAGGTAAACATCATTTAAAATAAAAATATATTACTAATTCTTATAAGTATTCAGGAAACATTTCAGCAAGTATAATTAAATCAAATATCAGTTCTTTACATTAAGAAAACCGTTGCAGAGTGTGTAATGAACATTATTAGGTTCTGTTAGTGCCCTAAACTAGGAAGAAAAACCTGAAAATAATGGTATGTGTGCCAAGATTTTGATCTATCACAGTTTACCAGAATGGGAGGGGATCAACTGGGTCACATACACTGTAGGCTGATAAAGACTGTACATTCCTATCAGAGGTTCAGGCAGGGACAGAGGGTGGAAACAGTGCAGTAATCACCCCTAGCTCTGCTCCTGTCCCCTTTACTGCCTCACATAACACAAATAACTCATGACTCAGCATCAACTTAATGTGTAAACTAGCTACATACATAATCATGGATATCTTAAAGAGTTTTTGTCAGCTGTGTTCCCGTTTATTGTGTGTTTGTGCATAAAAAATAATCTAATCACTTTTCCAAAACCTGTTGCTTGCATACAGTATGTCTAAAAAAGCTTACACTGACGTTTTCACCGCTAATTACAAGTTTATAATGAAATGAAAATTTATCAATTTAGTTATTTAGTATCGTTTTTTCCTTTTTTGTTCCCAAGGTCAGACCAACGTGTAGGATATATACAAAATATGTATTCTTAAACCTCATGTTAATACCCAATCCTAGCAGTGTGTCATAGTGAGGGGAAATGTAGGACTGACTAATCAGGGCAGAAATGGTGGGAGGGTCCTTGAAAGCCTGAAATAAACAGTGTGAGATATGGATCAAGTAAGGAAGGGGCCCAATGAGACTGCTTATGTGTAGGGATCGGAGTTCTGTGCTATACCCCTGGCCAGCCCACTGGGATCATAAGCTGCATCATTATCTCACCTTCGGTGTGTGGCAATCTCAGTCAGTCCATTCACAAGCCATAGTCAATGAGAACAAGAATTAGCTTCAGATTAGTTGTCTGTAGTTTTTGCCCAAAACTATATGCATTTACTATCCCCAGGAGCTTCATCTCCTGCAGAAGTCTTTCCAGCTAGGCTGGTTTGTGTTTTCTATTGTCAAGTGGTCTGTAAGTTTTATTGTCAGTCTTTGTAAAACATTCAGTATAGCTAGCATGTTAATTGTGCTACTATATTCACAGTCAAGAATCTGTTCATGGTGTAATGAGTATTTAAGTGACAATTTTACATACTCCTTGTCTAGTTTCTGTTGTGAGTAGTGTGGTTGATTTTTTTTATCCATGCCATGTTCATGTACATTACATGATAGATTTTTTTGTGCTTATATCATGTACTCCTAGTTTCTTCAACAAACCTGTGACACGTGAGGAAGCTTAAGACAAAAAATTTGAATTGTATTTTGGGGTTCATTGTTCAGTCAATGGTTATGAGACAACAGTTGACATTTTTGCCAACAAACACTCAAAAAGCGTGATACGAAAAGTAACCAAATTGCCCTACAGGATCTCCTGTATGGTTGAGGATCTGTGATGATATTGTTTAAGTGGTTATGAGAATGTTGGTAGGACACCTAGTATCATGCACTTTGTGAAGTACTGTAAGATTGTAAGTGGAAATCTGAATATTTTAACTGGATTGTTAAAATTACTTAAATTCCATTAAAAAACTGAGGGATGAACTGCGCAGGAGAGTCCACAAGAAAGGCCACAGGAGGGGATCTCTGTTGCTCTCTGCTGGCAAGAAAAAGATTGAGTGGGGTGGCAGTAACTGGGGCATACAGAATGTGTGGCAGATATGGTATCAAAATGTTTTTGTTTTGTTTTTCTATTTTTAAGAAATTTCCCAAACGTTTTAGTGTTTACCTGAGTAAATTTGTTTAAAAAATAATTTAAAAAATGTTTAAGCACATTACATATTAATAGTATTGGATAAAAAATATAGAGAGAGAGCTTTTTATTTATAAACTTGCTGCATACTTGTTTAATAATTTATTTATTTATTTATATACAGTAAATTTGTTACAGTTTATTTTATTCTAAGACTAACGGGGAGATACACACAATGATGTGCTAATTGTGATTTTGATCAATAGGTGGCAGTGGTGAGCTTTAAAGGTCCAAAAATAAAAAGACAGATCCTATAAGAAGCTTTTATTTTTGACTCTAAAAGAAAGAAAAAAAATCTCACCCAGTTATTTGTTATCTTTTTTGTTACTTTTGTCCTACCATGAAAATGGTAGCATTATTTATGTATCACCAATGTAATTTTATTTATTCACTACTAAATAATACATCCTACCCAAGTTCTACTGTATAATGAACTATTAACACGTTAGAGCTGGGGGATTTTTTTTTTTTTTGTCAATTATAACCTGAAATAAAGCCAGTGATTTAGCTCATTCTTACTGGAAGGCAGGTGAGCGAATAAAATGAGCAGGAATTATTGTGTTCTATTTCTTTTCACAGGAAGATTGCTCTTATGTTTTACCCATAAATTCCAAGTTTTCCTAAATTAATATATGGAATAATTTCCATTTTTCTGCTTTTATAATAATCTCTTCAGGGTGCCAATTCATCTCAGGGCACACACACTCATTCACACATTACGGGCAATTTGGGATGCCAATTAGCCTAACCTGCATGTCTTTGGACTGTGGGAGAAAACCGGAGTACCCGGAGGAAACCCACCAAGCACAGGGAGAACATACAAACTCCATGCACACAGAGATGGGAATCAAACCTAGTCGAGAATCGAACCCGAACCCTGGAGGTGCAAGGGGACAGTGCTAAACACTACACAACCGTGCCGCCTATTGTTATGCCCTATGTTCTCTAATTAGTTTTGGCACATATTTAATAAATAATAAATAATTAATTAAATAAATAAATAATAAATATATAATGAAAAATAATAATAATTGCCCCGCGGTTGAAGATGGATGGATGGATAAATAATTGTTGAAGGCTTATTAAATGAACCTTTAATATAGATTAGATTTCTCTCATATTTACCAACAATGCCAATAATTCTGGAGATGATTAACATTTATTAACAAAACGTAATTTTCTTGTTAGTGATATTATATTCAATGATGCCCAGCTTCTCATATCCAGTCCCCATTTTTTATGTAAAAAACTTTAAATGATTAATTGTCGCTGAAGGCTTGTGAGCAGTCTGTACAATGTCCTGGATTACACTTGTCACCTTATGCAGAGTCAGAAGAGCATCTGTCTGGCTGACAGCAACCAGAAGGAAGGAAGTGGGTTAGCAAGCATAAGGGTATCCAACAAATGATACGCAGATGAAGCTGTACCTGCAGCACAATCAATACTCAGATGTAGCATGCAGAAAAGATCTCTCTCTTTTACTCAGCAAAAAATGTGTCTGAATGATGTCTCTTTATAAACTTGTGATGCCTGAAACACACACACACACACACACCTACACACACACACACACACACACACATTTATGTAAAAAAAAAAGGCAGTATCATTCCATAATAATGCTTACTACAAATATGTGAAGAGTTGAGCATGATTAGTGGCAACATGCAAGAAAAAACAATAATGCTTTAATAATTAACAAATTACCCATCTTCAGAAAAAATCACAAGGGTGCTGCTACTGCAGAGGAAGTGTTGCACAAGCAAACTCTGCAAGCAGTTATTTCCACGTATTGGTTATATAACACAGTAGAGTGACATTTTCATTATTAATTACATTATCATGATTAATGTGACACCATATTTGCTTGTTATTAAACATTTGTAATAACCTTTTAAACTGTCTCCATTAAGTCAAATCATACTTGTAATTGCTCCACATGATTCTTCTGCAGTTTTCACATCATAGGTGTAAGGGAACTAAATAAGAAATGAGTCTTTTGATGGAGTAAATAATAAGTAAATCCTTGTATTCACAATCCTACCTCATTATTCTAATATACAGTACCTCATCATGGTAATATTTTAACATCATTTCCAACGCAAAGACTAAATGTCTCCTGCATGTCTTTCTTTCATTGAATATACTGTTATGTTCAAACATTTAATAATAAAAGTGTTCAGCAATGATCCTCTACAGGTTTATTGGGTAATTGAGGGTTGTTGGCCTCCACTAAAGTTTTACTTGGATCCTTTTCTGATATGCTCTGTTTTATTCTTGATGGACAACCAGAGAACCATCAAGGTTTCTAAAGATCGTAGTGTGTTCCAGTATAGTTGGACTAGAAGTAAGGTTCCTCTCTGTGGTGTGGACTGGTGCTTCATACGGTACCTGCCAAAAAAACGTAATCTCAATGTGCCTTGGCTGTGCATTGTAATCAGGCCACACAAAGAGAAAGGGCCCTTTGGATTTCCTGCACGTACCGTAAAAAGTAAAGAACAGGAACTAGCATAGTAGTCTTCACATAAAGAGCTTAGTTTGCGTTTTTGGAGCAGAAGGGGTTTTAAACCACTAAGCTGAGAGGATGTTGTGTCAAGGCCAGTTTAGAAGAAGTCCAGTCAGTCCATTATCAGCTGCTGTATTATTCCCATTATTAGCATCTACTTAATCCATTCAATTTGGTCTCCACTTAACTGTACATACTGGTACTGTATAACACCCTACAACACTCTAAGCAACTAAATAATGAATATTACAAGGTAGAAGGTTCTTCTTACAGTATGTATGTCATTTACATAGGTTTGGCAGTTCGCAGATCCTAGCTCCTCTGTTTATATAATGACATGAGCAGCACTCCTCACCTGCTGTGAGTCTTTAAGTCCCACAGGAATACAGACAGCTTCTGTTTTGTCTAGTTTTCCTCCTTTACTGCTCTTCACTGATGAGTGAGCTGTGCTCTTAATTCACAAGGGCTTTCATGCTCTTTGTACCTTATACTCAGAGCCTCATAGGTTAGTGCTTAAAAACAATTTCATTTGCTTTCTGAAGCCATGAACTGATCTAGGGAAACATTCCTCCAAGTTGCATGGTCAAGTCATCAGGAGAAGCAGGCCACGTGCTGCTGGCCTCCATAAAGCTGAGGAGAGCAGAACCAGTTACTGTGCTCTTCTGAAGCCCTGCCAGCTGCACTTCCTGTTCTCTGGTCCTTAGTGATGGCTGTAAGGCTGTAAAGAGGGTGCAGGCCAACAGGCTGCTGTAGGTAATCTGCAGATTGTATGCTGTGGTTCGACTGTGAAGTTCTGTAAATGTTACATTTTTCTTTCTTTGATCTTTTTAAAAAAAGGTTAAAGAGAGGTTCTTCTTTATTTATAGTGTCTGGGAAAAGTTTTCAAGTGTTAAGGAAAGGGTAAAGTACTGTAGTGTTATTCTAAAAAAGATGAAAAGTCAAAATGTCATTATTTAATAAAACTCTGACTATTATTTTCAATTATCATTGTAATTTTTTTGTAAAATAAATTCACATTGCATATTCGTCTAATTAAACCAAGATATAATAGGTTTGCTAGTCATTTTTCTGGCAGTACTAAAACATTTTAAACACAAAAACAAACTTATTACTTGGTCTATTGCCTATATGACTGCACTCAATTGAACAAGTGTGAATAATTCCTGGCGCAAAGCTGCACTGGAAAGTGCCAGGTTCTCTCTCCATGGCCTGACTCTTGAAAATGTCCAGCCTAAGGCTGGAAGAAACTTTGTACTTTCCAGTAAAACGCACACCATGAAGTTTAAGGAAGAATCTATGGATGTGTAAATAGCTGGGATCTCTCCAATAGATCCACTGGAGAGAACTAAGAGTACTAACTTTGGCTGTCTACACTTTTGGATTGTACTTGCCACTTCTTCATAGGCACAGACGCTGTGACTCACATGGACCACTCACACCTCCTATCATGCCAATACTTGTGTCAAAAACTATAAGCCAACAAAACTATTGCTCAGAAAAGCTCTACCCTCATGCTTGCAGGAGCTGCAAGCAAATGTTTTTATCCAACTCACATGGTAGCTTGATCAGTTATCAACTTTTAATAAATATATTTACTGCATATAGAGTTCAGATTTGATTATCCTTGCCAGACCTGTGAAAATCAAATGATCTGGATCTTGTTCTTGTAATGAGGCATGGTTCAGCATACACCCTGCCTCCATTATTCATTCTGTCTAGAGGTCATGAGGACAGACAGGAAGTTCAAGTAGCGGGGTCACAGGTTATATCGTCTTTATTTATGTGTACCCCATTAAACATCATGTCTTATATAACGAAAGTTATTGCTGTGAAATGCATACAATGGGCTGTGTGATGAATGCTTTACTGCTGCCAGATAGATTCCATGCCTTGTACAGATGGATGGCCATGGATGTTTGTTTGGTTTGGTTTAAAAAAAAATATATATATTCAAATTAAGTCTGACTTTGGATTTAAGCATAATGTTGGATAATCACGTTAAAAAATATCTTTGTCAACATCAATCCCTTTATTTTAAGACTCATTGTAGACATATAAGATGCTTTAGAATTTTACTTCACAGGTTAATAAGAACTCCAAGGTCCTTAAGTACTGTAATGCTGTTTAAAAGCAGCATACCATCAGTGCAGATGGAGCTCTCGATGGGAATCCAAGGCCCCTCACTCTCTTGAGTTTATGCACTATTGCTGACCTTTGATAAACACTTCCTCTACTTGTGGCTTTTTATCTTTGCACCGCTCTGTGGGGAGTAAGAACTCTTCCATGCCGTACCTCCATCTTTTTCTATACCTCTGTGGTCTGTGATTCAGTTCGCATTAAAGTTATCTGATAGAGATGTGAACACACTGTACTGACATCCCCCCAAAAAAATAAAAAATAAAAAACAACTTTTATATGTGTGTTTATAACATTTAAACCACTACAGTATTTGTATAAATGTATTGTTTTAATGCTACTACAGTATGTAAATAACGTTTATTTCTAATTACAGAAAAGAAACTTAGACATGACATGAGTTAATACTACGACAGAACAACAATCCTTATGGCAAAATCTACTAAAACTGCTCTAAAATCTTGATTGACATCTCAGTCACATGTTGTGTATTAGTAGTGCATGATATGATGGTATGAGCTAAACAGGTACAGTAACATTCCTTTTTTTTTTTTTTTTTTGCATTTTAGCATAGATTTGTTAGTCCATCTTCTCAGTGTCAAGTTAAAAAAATAGGTCAGTTTTTTTGCCCAATTTTTGCATGCCTGTATTAATATCAGTGTTTATCCACAGAACTGCTATAAGCTTCATATTTTTGGTTGGTAAACAGTGATACTGAGGTGTTAAAAAAATTGTTCATGTGCCCACACATTACCATCGCACTACCACTGCTAGTGTCATTGCTGTGCTGAAGAAATACTATCTGGTCAGTGATGGAACCTTTCTACTTTTGTATGGGGTCTAGAAAGAGTGTATGGAGTATAAAAGACTGTTGGTTGGTTCACGTTGGTTCCCATGTGAAGGTTGCATAAATGTTAGATTTCCCTAGAACACTGCAAACTTTTTTTCACTTTGGGATCTCTAAAGTACTTTACATCAGCTTGTGCGAGTAATTTCTTTTTTTTCTCTCAAACATCGTGTGACAGTCTGGACTGTAAGAACAGTGTGTTTCAATGGACTGTCTAAAGCAGACTTTGGACTTGTCTTGTGATAACTCCAGAATGGTGTTAGGAGTGTAGCATGGGGTGACACGCGCTTTGCTTGGAGCTACAAGATCGTAGAGCCTTTAAATCTCACCAGGATTCTCATTTGCTGACCCTTGTGGCATTAAAGAAGTATTTTGAAGAACACCCTTGACTACACTGCACTGCTTCTATGTTGATTAAGATGTTAATTAGGGAGAATGCAGACTTTATGAGATTCCATCTGGGCTTCCTTAAGCTTTTTCACTGTTACTGATTAACAGATTTTAAGGGGCGCTTTAGGTGCACTCACTTCACTGGCATTTAATCGTTTCCGTTCCCTCTTTAGCTTAAGCTGTCCCAAGGGAATAGGCCAGCATTAAAGAAAAAGTTCCACAGCAGGAACATAAATTGAGTTACCATCCAGTATTTTATACTTGTATATTTTAATTCGTTAGTTTGTGTCAGACATGCATATTTTAAAAAGTACAGTCTTCATAATGATCTTATAGTTAAATAAAATGTTTTATGCAACTAAAGAGACTAAAGAACCCTTTGCGTTATCAGAGGTGAATTATTTATTAATCTGCCATCCTCTCTCCCTTCCTGTACTCCACATATTGTTCCAGAGTTCCCCTTAGGTATAAGTACATTGTTGGAAGCAGAAAAACAACTTCCTGTCATAATCACGTTTAGTGTACTAGTAGAGACCGGTGTCATTAATTACTTGTAACGTGTATAAGCAGTGAGATTGGAAATTTTTCAAGCAGTAATAATAATAATAATAATAATGATAATAATAATAATACATTTTATTTATAATGCACTTTATATTTGAAGCAAATCTCAAAGTGCTACAAATTAATTCGACCCGAAAGATCTGATAAAAAGATAAGTTCAAGCAGTGTCTGTAATCAGATCCCTGAAAGAAGCATGGAGATTTGAAAAACCTCTGGGCTGTTAAGGAAGGACAAGGTTAAAGCTCAGGTCAGAGCATAATGCTTTCCATACCCCGAAACACACTGTCATCTGTGTTCTCATCTCTGCCTTTCACTGTCAGTGCACTGTTTCCCCCATGCATGATTCATTATAGGGTTCCACCTTAGGTCCACCTTTGCCTCTATTTCCTTTTTTTAGCAAGCGTACCCAAGGTATAACTGTAAAATACAGAGACATTATTGATTTGTTCTGCTTTGCTGCCGGAAAAATGACACCACTATTTTAAACTGAAGTTGTCCACACTTTGCTCCTGAGAGAAGAAATGATTGAGTGGCAAAGAGCAACTGCAGTCTTTCAGAGGGGAAAGAAACAGTTAATTGAACTGAAGTCCTGTGCTTAAATTCTCTCTTTGGCCACAAAGAAGCAAACCAACACCACATGAGAAGAATTGTTCCTATGAAAGAAAAAAAAAGTTAATGATTGATGTAATCTTGCTCCTTGTTTTGTGTTATTTTAACATTCCCTATTGTTCTGTTCCAGATCACTCCATTTCTTTTATCCTTTCACTAGTTTCATGTAGCTGCTCATATCAGATTTAAAACCCTGCTGCTTGCACACAGAGCCAAAATCAGAACAGCCTTCTCCCAGCTCAGGGATCTACTCAAACCCCATCCCATAAGACAAACATGGATTAACTGAACTCAACAATCCTCACCCCTAAGACGCAAGGAAGACATGCATCAAGACTCTTCTCTATCCTGGCATCCAGGTCGTGGTTGTGTATATTTAAAGAGTGAAGATTCGTCTCTTTACCAAGCAAATAAACACACACTAAACCTGGATCACACCTTTTTCATCTTTGCAAAATATTTGTACTATTTGTACATCTGGCTGAGATGAGAGGTGTGCATCGGGACTGGGATCATGTAGGGCAAACCAAAAAGCTGCACAAGCCAGAGGTTTTCAGAAGCTTACATTAACCTAATGACCACATTGTATGATGCATCCACATCTTCCTTAGAAACTGACTTAAAATTAAAATACTAAGTTGTTCCTATTTTGCAGGAAAAAAGACCCAACTGAATTTTAAAATTATGCAGGCAGGCACAAACAAATTATTAATAAAACATGGTTAAAAAATGTGGCGCAGTGCGCATGGAGTTTGCATGTTCTTCCTGTGCTTGGTTTGTTCACTCCGGGTACTCAGGTTTCTTCCACAGCACAAAGACATGCAGATAAGGCTAATTGGTGTTCTCAAATTGGCCATAGTTTATAAATGTTGACCAGTGGTCTTTCCACGGTCGTAAAAATGGGAATAAATACAATGGTCACCTTTGGCCTCCACGGTCCCTAGTTGAACAACAGCGGTTTCTCAATGGATGGATGGCTAAAAAAACAGAGCATGCTGACCGCTCTGGGTTTTTCTGCTGTTCCGGAGTGCATGGTTGTATGGTTTTTATTTATCTTAAATGAAAAACACTAAAAAAAATAAGTTCAAATCTAAGTACAGATACTGCTAGAGATAGTGGGATTGAATTACACATTCACATTGTTCACTTAAACAAATTTTAACTGTAAGTAATTATATCTGACAAAGGTATTTGCCAAATGTTGTCAATGGAAATTAAAATTATTTTACAACATTTTCAAGCATATTTTCTTGCTAATGTAGAATTAAGGAGACTGCATACTTTAAACTCACATCAACACTTGCTTGCTACCAAGGCTTTTACCCTAAACACCAATTCCAGTGAAAAATATAACTGGAGTGAAGAGCACACACTGGAGCGAAGACTGATCACAGCACTGGAAATTCCCTGGCGGAAGCAAGTCCATCCTGTAAGAGGAATGTGGCTGATTCTCAGAGAGGAGGAGGAGAGGTGTCCGCATGCAGATGCCGTATATTTATGTGTATGTGTCCCAAAGATTGCCTTCTTACTGCTGAACTAAAGTATGTAGCCTTTCATTCTGCTAAATGCTATCTCGAGGAAACAGATGTTGCATTTCCAGCTACACTAGATTTAACAAAGAATTCTATCACTGATCTGCTCCGTGGTGTGTGTGTTTGTGTGTGTCCTCAGGCTAAAAGTGATCCTTTCTTTATATAAATACTCTGCTTCACCATGTCTATAGCACAAATCTGTTATTTGAACATAATTTCTCAGTGTGACCTAAAATATATAGGCATCTGAAATGTAGCTAAAAGTACAATCCTGAATAAAATGGATGGCATTTCTCTCTCTCTCTGTCTCTGTCTCTCTCTCTCTCTCTCTCTCTCTCTCTCTTTGTCCTATGAAATCTAATCCAAAGCAAAGCCATAATTAACCAGCGATTCGGGCCTGCCTGGTTAAATTTTTCTTTTCATCCATCATGTGATCCAAAGGTCATTCATGTATTTCATTATCTGTCTGAAATTCAAGCCAGAATGTGACCACAGGACAACTGAATAATGTCAGCTAATTCATTCTGTGTGAAAAAAGATAAGTGACTGGCCAAAATAGAATAGCCCTGGTTGGGATGAGTGGGTAACCCTCTTAAATTCTTGAGTAATTTATCAAACTAAATCAAGAGAAGGTGGTGCTCCACTGGACAGATATTTATATCAAAGGCCAAGTCTACGGTTCAATGCAGGGCTGAAATGTGAACTCATATAGGAAAGCTGATACAGTAAATAGGATGGCTGATTTTGTTTGAAGACAGAACCCACATGGCCACATTCTCATCACAGACTTTATTCTTAATCCAGAACAAACATATGTCATTGGGTAAATGCATAGAGATGTGTTACGTATTACAACAGGTATTTCATGTTCAGTAATCTGATTGGATGAGCAGTGTTTCAAGAGTGCATATATTTAGTATAACCACACTGAGATGTTTCCTTATTGATATCATTCCACTTGGTCATGCCAGATAAAATTCCAACTTCAGCAACAGTCATCTGGAACAATTACTAACAGAGTTTCTGACACGACAAATGATACATTTTTCATGAATATAACTTATTACTTAAAAATAATTAAAAAAACAAAAGCACAAAACAAAAACTAAACAAAACATTTGTGTTTTAAATGTCGATTAATTTATTGTTAATTGGAATGTTGCATAAAAAAAGTATTGCACAAGTAATAGCATGGTAACAGAGCTGTGATTAGTTATGGAGTAAATCAAAGCCATTCTAATATTCGGTATAACCACACTTTAGCTTGTGCGATAATGCATACATAACCCAATATCACCCTCAGTTTATACTTCAGTTAAAGTTCAGTTTAAAATTCTAAAATTCTAAAGAAGACATTTGATTTGAGATTTATCTGATAATGTTATTAAATGTTTCTCTTTTCTTTTATTACAGTATGTTGCTAGCTCTTCTTTATTTCTTGTTTTTATAATTAAGCATTCAACTAATGCTCTATCAATTGTTTAAAGAGTATAGATAATAGATAGTTATGAATGGGTTGGCAGCTTAATGCAGGACACCATGGACACACACTTTCACACCTGGGGACAATTTAGCTCAGACAATTCATGAAAATATATATTATGATATATTTAAAGTTGTGTAGCTACTGTACACTAGTATACCCTGGAAAGTTTTCTCCCCTTTACTTGTGTTGGTCCTCTTCCTTCTTGTTAGATGTGTTGCCTTATTAATAAACATGGAAACATTGCTTGACTATATGAAACATGGACATTAAAACATAACTTGAAACTAACCGACTGACAGTTTTTTCCCCCTTTATGATGAGTCATTTTCATATATGGATGTCTTGTAGTTATCTTTCCCGGAAGTGACTTGAAGTGTTTCTTGAAGAGGTTGTTAGCTGATAAACTAGATGAGGTGTATCTTTAGTAGTCTATGTAAACACCATAAAAGAATAATTCACTTTGATCATTGAGGTGAGATGTTTTATGTTCCTATTGATTTACTTTTGTTTCCCGTTTTTAGCAAACTCTCGCTCCACAACCTTTTCTGATACAACAAGTGAAAAGTTTGGACACACCTTCTAATTCCATGGTCTTTCCTGATTTTTATTTCTTTCTACATTGTAAAACAATGCTGAAGAAATCCAAAACATTTCTTCAGCAATAATCTCCAGTTAATATTGAGATGTGAGTGCTACTTATGCTCTGTTAAGTCTTTATAACAGCTCTAATCTGAGAATTTCGAGGCTGGTGGTCTTTATGAGAGACATCTTCATCATGGTGCTTCATGGGTTTTGCAAATGCACTTGGCAATCCTGTTCTTGCAAGAACTATTGACCCTCATGTCTTAAAATAACAACTGACTGTTCCATATGTGTTATTTCATAGTTTTTTTTAATGGGGTGGGGGGGTGGGGGCAAAGTATTGTTCTACAGTGTAGACAATAAATCCAAACTTGTGTGTGAACTTTTGACTAATGCTGTTTGCTATTCACATTTCCGCTGGGCGGTGAGTTGTTTACTTCGAGACGAGAAAAACTTGTAATTTGTGCGGTCGCGTGTTTGCGCTCGCGGACGGCGCGTGTGAGTTGTGACGTGAGGACGTTTGATGTGGCTCCGCCCACGCCGGTGTTTGTGGAGCGGTTTAGTCAGACTGAATCCCATTCAGCCCACGGTCTGTGCAGCTCACCGCCCAGCCGAGATGTGCACACGGGGACATAATAACCCCGCTCTCGCTTCCTGAACGCGTTCGGAATAAAGAAGATATCGGTTTTAGTGAAGACTGAAAGCCTTGAGGCGTTTGTTTCCCAGCGGTCTAACGTCCACACCGCGGTGACCCGAGAGCTGAAGAGTCAGAGAAAGTAAGTACTGTACTGTGCATGACTTACAGAACACTCAGTCTGATCCTGCTGTACAGCGCTGTGCATGCAGAGTTTCTTCCAGCTGATACAATATATATAGATATCTTGATCACAGTCTCAGTGCTGCTCATGAGAGATGCTTTATCACAATATATAAAATACAAATTTTACATTACATCTCTTTCTCTTTATCACTGTCTTCGCATTTTCTTATTATTTATCCAACCTATTTATTGCATTCAGGAAGTTTTTTGTTCTGACCATATTTATTTTGAGTTTGTTTCCTTCCTTGTTGTATATATAAAATAAATATATTTATTTGGTCAGCACGGTGGTGTAGTGGTTAGCACTGTTGCCTTGCACCTCCAGGGTCCAGTTCCGATTCCTGTTTTTGTGTGCATGGAGTTTGAATGTTCTCGCCATGCTTGGTGGGTTTCCTCCCACAGTCCAAAGACATGCAGATTAGGCTAATTGTTGTTCCCAAATTGCCCGTACTGTGTGTGTGTGTGTGTGTGTCCTGCGATGAATTGGCATGAATTGTACCCTGCCTTGAACCCTAAGCCTCATGGGATGGGCTCCATTCCCCCCCTAAATACAGGATAAAGTGGTATACTGTAGATGATGAGTGAGTGAGTGATTTATTCGGATTGAATTAATACGGGCGATATTTTGAGATGTTAGCACTGTGGCCTTGCACCTCCGAGGTCAAGGGTTCGACTCCTGCCCCGTGTCTGGAGTGTGAAAGTTCTCTCTGTCCTTGGTGGGTTTAATTTGAGTACTCTGGTTTTCTCTTACATATTGCCTGTAGTGTGTATGTGGGCCCTGTGATGGATGGCACACCGTGACATGAGTACACTGAGAGGCCTCCTGCAACCCTATACAGGATAAGTGGTATAGAGAATGAATGCGTGAATGAATGAGTGAGTGAGTGAATTAATACTCATAACAGTCTATTTGCCTTGACTACATTTCTCCTTAGGAATTTTCCCATTCTCTGGCATTCTCAGAGCAATACACCACAGTAATCAGCAACGCACAATATACTATTGTAGAGTCTGTCAAAATAATACGGCAATACCATTAGGCTAGAAATATAACCCAGTGGCTCAGTGTTTGTGGAGTTTGCATGTTATCCCCATGCTTTCTGTGTTTTCATTTTTTTTGGTTTTGTCTCACAGCCCGAAGAAGGCTGATTGGTGGTTACAAATATTATTGGGTGTGTTTTAGAATATGGAAGACATCACCGTGATGGTTTGGCTCCCCATTCAGGGTGTCCTGCATCTTGTGCCATGAGTTCCCTTAAAAAAGGCTCCATATGCATGTTAAGCCGTAGGTTAAACAAATACTGAAGATATCTGAAGGTATAAAAGTACTTGAGAAGGAACCACCTCGAGGAGGAGGAGAGGTACAGTACTGTGAAAGATTGTTTTACATGGCAATATGTGTAATGATAAATAGAACCTAGTAAAAGCAATGAGGCATGATCTAGTTTTATGAAACTCTCATTTGATGTTACCTGCTAAATATATTCCTTAATATTTTTTGCTTACTTTTTGCTCACTATTTCAGAACAAAATACATTAATTTGCGCTTTTGGTACAACCACTTTTTTTCCATATTTTTTAGTCCTCAGTTTGTTCACCTTCCAATTTCCACCCACCAGCCAGCACTCCCCATTATACACCTACCAACTGGGCAGGGTGAAGGCTAGCACGTGCTTCCTCTCATACAGGAGTTACCAGCCAACTGAATTTTTTCAAACTGCTGCTCATGCTGCATGGTCTGCATGGACGTATCACACTTGGATGAAAGCACTATCTGCCATTATCTCCAAATATGAGCTCACAGATTTTAGTCTGCACTAGTGTGTGTTAGTGTTACTGTGTTGTGTGACATCTCTACCACCCAGAAAGCACAGCTAATTCCACTCTTGACTCCCAGCCACAGATGGCGTTGGCATCATCATCAGAATATAAATTCCCAATGTTAGTCCAAATTTTTTTTTATTGGAAAACTCAGAAACCCAGGACACCTACTGTACCTTTTAGCTGTGCACTTACTACAGTACCATTTTTTTGGGTCAGGTGTAAATTACTGACTATAGCAAATCACTTGCTGTGCACAACCTGTCACCTCTCTCTCCTTATCAGTAGGGAGGATACACTCATAAGATTCCCACTAACTGGAAGCCCAGAAGTGACACTCACATGGATGTATGTGTGTTCTTGTTAATTATGGTTCAGATGCAGTAGCTTTGCTTGGGTGTTCAAACACTATATGCATACTGTAGACTTGATAGTGTAAGACATGTTTATATTTTGGTGCACATGGAAGACATACCATTATATCATATACTGTAGAGCTGTAGCACTGTGCCTCTGTGACTGATGGCATTGGCCAGATAACTTGAAGAGGTTTCCAGGGACGAGTTACTCAGAGAGGTAGGGACAGGTGGAATGTTTCTTTTGGGAGTGTGCGGAAAAGGATTAATGTCTATTTTTTATTTTAAATCACTTGGAATGTGCATGGAATACATTTACAAAATTAAATGCCCACCCGAAAATAACATCTTGTGGGCAGATGTGCAGAAGGCAGATCAGAATGCAGCTTGGCAAAATGTAAATGCGTTCTTATTGATATATCCACTCTCTTTTTATATAAAGTTCCGGCTGAAGAATTTGAACGTTGAGTGTCATGTGGAATTCGTCTTCAGTCCCTGCTCCCACGACAAGCTGCCTTCATGTGTTGCTTTACTTCTGCACTTCACCTTTCACAGCTTAATACTTTCTTCCAAATGAGATGATGACATCCATCTTAATTCAGCCGTAACACATACGCAACACGCTGATCTGCTTTTCGTTTCGTTATTTGACACACGTTACCTCTAGAATCTTATTTATTAGATTAATTTGCAGTAGTTATTCTAGACGCATTTTCTCCTTAACTCTGTTAGCACGTTTTGTATGAGGGATTTAGTGAAATGTCTATAAACGTATCATAAATTGGAGTCCAATTTTTTTACCCAGTGCATAGTCTGATTTCTTTGTGTTTGATGAATTGACTTGTCTCATATAAAACAGTTACAGTTTTATGGGAATAAGTGTTTTATTATGACTTTTTTTAGGGACTGTCTGTCTCCTCTGAGTGTTCTCACACCACTACCTCCATTTGTGGTTGCACAGAATATTGGGTTACTACCAGTGCAGCATCTTCCTACTTCATTCTGGTAATTCTCTGAATAAAACCGCTGCATTTACATAGTCCCTTCTTATTTTCTTTAGTAAAAACATAGTGGTTATGATCCATAGTGTCTGCATCAATCATAGTCAGTTAATTCTCTAAATTGCAACTTAGAAGAAACATACGAGTGATGCCAGAATACATTTAAACATAATCACAAATCATTGCACAGTGAACAAGAGCATCCGTCTGAAAATGTGTCAAAGTTCTTTTGCAGTACTTAAAGTTATGCAGGACTAGTTCAGACCCATCCTGCACATCGGATACCCATAGTTGTGAAACGTTCAAATCAGAAGACATAGTAGTATAAGCGTTAGAAAAGCTTCTGAACAGAGCAGAGAAAAGACTGTTTTGTGATTGCTCACTCCTTTATGTGGGTGTAGTCTGGCTTATGTTTTATGCCAGGCCACATAGTCACTCAATAGGTAGCTCTGCAACAGTGTTTCCATGGCATTGCGTGCATTTTTTCCCCCCAAGCAGTCTCTTTCATTATCCTCCACACCACGACGACAGCGTGACTGTTTTTGAATGCTTAACCGAAATAAAGGCTAGCTTCAGAAAGTACGCTGTAAAAACCTTAATAAAATGTTTCAACTGTTTACAGTCTTACCATTGGGTGGAACATTGTATCATGCTATTAGTCATGCATTAAAAAAAGTGATGAGCGGAGTTATTAAAACTAGTAGAAAAAAGTAACACGTAAGAATGCCAGAATGGGGGAATTAAAATGGTTATGTGGGTATTCTGCAGCATTCTTTAATTTCACTTAATGCCACATTTTTGTTCTTGGCTATTTCTCTCTCTCTCTCTCTCTCTCTCTCTCTCTCTCTCTCTCTCTCTCTCTTTCTCTCTTTCTCTCTATATATTTTTGCCCCCCTTTAATGTCAGTCTGCCTTGTTTGGTTTTTAATCCCCCTCACACTTTTTTAACATTTTTTTTTTTACACATTTTCATACCCACACATTCACACACCACCAACTACTGGGCGGTAACTTCTGTAATACTTCTTTTTTCCGGGACTGTGGTGGGTGAGATGGTCCTGCACTGTATGCCAGCTTTGTCTCTTTCAGCTTCAGAAAGAGAAGAGGGAGAACCCTGACAAGTCTTGACATGTTTCTAACAGTGCTGTAAATCAAACGTTGATTATTTGAGGATATTTTTTGGAGCAGTCGCTGATCCCATGTGGAAAGAAGCACATTTATACACTCATGCACACACACACACACATACAGACAGCATGCGGAACACCACATTCACCCCACTGGTTTGGGAGAAATTGATTATCCCCATATGGTGATTGTCTGGCAGTGGATGAAGTAAGACATCAACATGAATTAAGATATTACTAATAAACATGGATTTTGATTATCCATGATGAGTTTAAAAAGACACTCTGTGCATGATGTCTGTGCAAGAATTTAGTTTAATTGCATTTTTAGTTTAAATAAATTTATTAACCACTGACAGAAATTCCTAAAATGCTGATTCAAAGCTTTATCTGAAGCAAGGTTCTGTGTTCTTGATGTTTGGGAAGCTGTTTGACAGGTTGCTATTTCAAAAGATTGCAGTGAAATAGCAGTTCTGACAGTTCTGACAAGACACACGCTGAGTCAGCAGCTAATCTTCTGAATGTGCTGCTGCTCTTTCACCTGACTGGTAGAAAGTGTAAACACAGTGGATAAAAAGGCAGGTTTACTGGTGAAACCCAACCTTTGCTTCAGGTCAACATTTACAGAAAAGGCCAGTTCTAACAAGCTTCATTATCAGTATTTATTTCTAATGAATTATCCACACTCTGGCTGTAGAATTTATTTTAATGAGCTTTTAGAAATGACAAATACACAATTTTCTGACGAAATCACCTTGCTTTTCGCTACACATTGTCCATCTGTCAACAAGCTTTTGTATTCCCTCATTAAAAATGGGGAATGCACCACTGTTTTCACTTCTTCATCAAGAGTGAATGTTTGTCCTTGTAGGGCTGTTTTTAGGGGACCAAACAGGGAAAAGTCTGGTGGAGTAAGATTAAGACTATAGGGAGGATGCTGTAATACCTTAAATCTAAAGTTTTTGCAGAGTGTTGGCAGAAGTGAGCGGATGTGCATCGTTATGCAAGATCATAAGACCCTTGGATAGCAGGCTTCTGCATTTAATCCGTTTAAATTTTCAGCTCTTCAATAAGCATCTCGCTGTAACGAGCACTGTTATTGTTGAACCTTTTCCATAATAATGTTCCAATACTGGCCCTTGAGAATCCCAGAAAACTGTATACTTTTATATTTGCGTACTTTGCCATTTACTCTCAGGCTCGTAGTGATGAATCCATGTCTTGTCACCAGTAATGATTCTTTTTAAGAAACTTCCACCTTCCTTAGAGTATTGGTCCAAATTTTGTTTGCAGATATGCAAACTTCTTTTTATGCTCTTCTGCGAGTTGTTTCAGCACCCGGTACACCCTCAGACCGCAAAAAACTAATCACTGCACTCTTCACTTCTTCCACGCAAATCACAAGTTGGGGTGTCAATTTTTGCTTGCACCGCAAGTACAAATGAACTGATGTAACACGTTTACATTTGCAGAACAGTGTTTTTTAAATATATAATTTTTCTTGTATGCTGAAAAATTTTAACATGCCCCCTTTTAAGGGGGAAAACTGAGTCTATGGTCCACTCATTTGGCACATAAAATATTGGGACTTACCTTCCAAAGTTATTAATTAGCATACTTATGTGGAATATTCTTTTTTTTAAATGGCAATTCCCTCTTTCATCAGGGCTGCATCTGTGCTCAATTAAAAATGTATTTGTATACAGTGCAAGCCAGCAGAGGAAGTGAAGTTCACAGCTTGAAGATGCTTCATAAAGAGCTCCATTGTGGAAGGAGCTCTTTCCCAGACAATACTGTGAAACACTCCACAGAACTTAAATAGCTTCACAAAGACATAGGCTTAGCCCATCTGCAGTCCTAAAGATGGAAGGGCTGTCTGTTCTCTTCTGATGTGAACCTGCTTCCTCCGCTAAACTCACCATGACGGACATTCAGACTAAAAAATATTTATTTCCACCCACTAAACACTAGGAGAGACATGATTTTTTATTTATTGTAAAGGATTAGCTGACAGCTCAATCATGAAGGTGCGTGTGTGTGTGTATGTGTGTGTGTGTGTGTGTGTGTGTGTGTGTGTGAAGTGTGCATCCATTCCATCCCTCTAACCAGGATGGAATGGCTGCTGAAGATGGAAGAATAAATGAGCAGTCGAATGAACCAGTGGATTAATGGATGAAATTGATTTTCACAGCATGTGTTTGGGCTTGTCTGTGGCATTCAGTCAAAGAAAAGAACTGGAAGCCTGATTGTTAATGGATATTTAAAGGGCATGTGACCCACAGCTCATTTATTTGTGGCAGAGGAAGAGGTGTTTTGCTTTGTTTTTATGATGACATATGTTACAGTAGGCTGCTATGCCTTAATGATTTGAATCCATTGCTTATGCTCTAATTTAAGGCTTCCACATTTTTTTGTTCCTCCAGTGCTAAAATGCAATAATAATCCAGATCTAGTTTCATTTCAATATTTAAAAAAATATATACACACTCTACCATCATCTATTTATTCAACTATGGCTGTTATTTTCATAAAAGTAAGGTTATACATGTAATATGTTAGTTGTGATGCTATATGAGGAAGTGAACCATAACGTCTCTATATCTGAGTGAAAAAAAAATCATCTGATGGTACCCTAGCTTTCAGAGTTAGCAGCTTTAGCATGCGGGTACCAGCTTATTGTTTTGGCTACGGTTGACTGACTCTGTCTGTCTCCTGAAGATCTCTTTGCTATTTAAGGTTCATTGAAAAACAGATATATCCACCTCATTTTACCTTCTGGTCTTAAGAGCAAAATCACAACAAACAAAAAAAAAATCTTTTTTGCAGCACATTTCATTCCTGTGGATGTGTGGAGCTAGGGTTTCTCTTTAGGCTGAAGCAAGTATCCAAATTCAGACAGCTGGCGTTTTCATACAGTGAACAGTTCTGGGTGGCTAATATCCCACAATCAAGTACAGATAGCCCACACAGTGTGTCCTCTTTAACGCTGAGTGCTCCAGGCAGCCATTGTGCTGGAAAGTATTTAAATGGAGATCACATGTTGTTTAGGCATACGATTCAGACACTCCTCACAGCTTCCTCCAACCGAGAAGTGGCTGCTATCCAGTGAAACAATGGGACACTTGTCAGCAAGTGAGAAGATGGACCTGGAGGTTTGCCATGACACCTCTCAATGCCTCTGGGTCTAGCAGTATTAATATATTGCCTATGTTTCTCATGTTTCATCATATAGTTCTTTTAACTCAGTGCATCTATGCGGTTTTAGAAGAATCATATTACAGCTGATTAGGAAGGAGGTAATATTATCAGGGGTTATTACTGTCACAAAATACTGCCTAAAATTAGATATCGCAATACGGAGGTCATCACTTATTGTTGTATTGTCAATTATTTAAGTATTTGTTGATTAGACTAAATTCTTTTGAAGTGATAAATAAATATTGACAAACTTCCTTTGAATAAGATCATTTTTTCAATTATTTGTTGTTAGCCTAGACAAATACGTCGAAATACAGAATGGTACAGTACATTTAATAGTTAAATATTGCGGTTTAAATTTCCATCTTAAAATGTGTAAAAATAATCTCATTGTGATTTTTATAGTCAAATCGTGCAGCCTTTGTTCTTTTTGACCTTACAGTATTTAGTCAGTGTGCGTTTGTCAAACAAAACTGGTGTGATAATCGAATGCTATCAGCAGACAGACAGAATCAAGCATCAGGAAAAGAACAAATTGACCAATTTTCTCAGTCTCACTATCAGTAGGCCGGAAGAAAAAGGGATGAAATGGTCTAGAACAACTTTGCCTGTGTTAAAGTATGTGAGGCAGTTCCTAGCATGTGTGTACAGCACACTGCCAGGCTGTGTGCCCAGACTAACAAGCAGATGAAAATCTATTTCAGCGCCCACTTTATTGGATCCTTAAGGCACACAAAGTTTTTTTTTTTTTTTTTTACAAGTAGCTCAACTTGCAGCCAAATCTGTTATTATAAGTATCAGAAGCTGGGCATTTTCATATATCGTTTTTATTTTCACTTTTCAGGTGGTTTTCATTTATATATTTTAATTGTCAGAAGTCAATTCATTTATAAAGAAGGACTTAGTAGGTTGTATAAATAATCTTGAAACAGCTGCGTTCAGCTAGGTGAGATATAATTTTTCAAATATAACTTCCCAAATTACAGGCATGCGCAGTAATATAGCAGAATCAATACATTTCTATTTAATCTGAATTACTTATTAGAATATTATTATAATTTAAGAAAATTTAAAATTATGAAAATAACATAACTTACAGCTCAATAGCTTAACAAATTGCAAAGCATTGTGCTCCTTTTATATATCAGCAGAAATTACTGTAACCCTTTTGTATAGCATGTCTTTTTGCAATGCATTGTGGTCAGGTGTGAAACTGATAAGATAGGTAATTCAATGGTTCACAGCCTCAAACGAGCAACGCATTCTCACAGAAAAGAGCACATCTTTTTTAAGGGGTGGTTATTAAAGTTACTGTAGACTTCCTTTCAATTTAAATGAATTTGGCAATTCACACTACACTGACATCCTGTCTCATCAAGTCATTGAGTGCATTTTATCCTCATTCTGATGTTTGATGTGAATTTTGATGTAACTGAATTAACCAAACAGTATGTGCATTATTTTATGCACTGTGTTTTTGCCTCATTTGATTTATTTGATAATTGCATCAATGATTAGGAGTGCATATGTTTCTATTAAAGGTGGCAGTAAGTTTATGCATAAATATAGAGTATCTGTCATAGCGCATGAATTGAATCCTCAGTTCCGACTCAGTTAAGTGTTTTTAATGTAAGAGCATCTGTAGGATGTGCTGGTAAAAATTTCTGATCCATAGAACCCCCATCTCGCAACTTACAGGACTTGAAGAATCTGCAACTGATGACTTAATGCCAGATACCACAGCATACCTTCAGAGGTCTAGTGGCGTCCATGCCTCAATAGGTTAGGGCTTTTTTTGGTGGCAAAAGGGGGACCTACTCAATATTAGCGGTTATGACTGCCTGGTGTATACAGGGCATTTTCCTTTTGGTGTTGGTCACTGTTCAGCCTAATAGGGAAAAACACAGAGGTGGACACTGCTCACAGGAAGGAAGTACTTGCCAAGTGAAGTCATCTATCACTGTCCAGAAATCAAGGACATCTGCTCTAACGCTCCCTAAATTCCCATTTAAACACACAGACCCAACATCTCACCACAACATCTGGCCTTAGTAAACACGCTGGCCTGCATTACAAAACAACATAGAGCTCCTCTATCAAGAGCGAGGGTCAAACATCATGACAGAAAGCAAGCCAATATTATGACGGAGGGATTATTATGGAGTATGCACTAGTGCATCCAGATGATTTAAAGGAAACTGATGTCAAAGATCTCATATGCATTTGACGTTATACAGAGCAGGTCAACTGCATGGTGTTAAATCCAAGAGGAAGTGTTGTTTCTTTCTCAGTGGCTTTGGGGCATTTCTCGAATTATACATAACATTTGAAAAACTGTAAGTGCATTTCTCAACGTAATTAGTAAAAACATACAGTAATACCTGCAATGGATCATCTGCAAAAGCATGTAACAAAATACAGTATATAGTTTATCTCTCAAAAGTTATGTTGAACATATGTCTTATTGTTTACGAACAAGGTAATAAAAATGCTTAGTCATCTTATTAGTATAGAAGTGCAAGTATTTTCAAATCAAAACTATATATAAATATGGCTGTGGAAAATAGACACAGTATTTGTCTGTACAGCATCTATCAAAATAAAGTACAAACTTACACAATACTGTGTGTCTAAGATTAATTGTAAGAGGATGAACAGGATTCACTTTTATGCTTTTTACTGATTGTACTGTAATTCTCTAACAGGTTTTGTTATTGCTGTACAGAAAAGAAAAAGAGGAGACTGTTTTACACCAGGTGGCATGGTAGCATAGTGGTTAGCACTGTGACCTCAAACCTCCTGGCTCTAGGGTAGGTTTCCTCTGGTGGCTCCGGTGTCCTCCCACAGTCCTAAGACATGTAGATTAGGCTAATTGGCGTTTCCAAAATCCCCGTAGTGTGTGTTGGTGCCTTGCAATGGACTGGCAGCCCATGCGGAGAGTACCCCAGTAGCTTGTGTGCTGTTATTTTGCTGCAACTCCTGAATTTCCTGTCTGTCAGGCCACAGATTCTCTTCCACATCACAATACATCACTGAAAGAATATTTTGGAACGTCTTATTCACACTCTGTAGAAGTCTGTTATAACATCCTCACATACTGCATCCATGGCAGCCATGAATTTTAGAGAACTGGTTCATCATTAGTTGATGGTTTAAACAAACCTGTTTTTTGCTGGAGTCAAGATTCACCTGAGAGCAGCTTTCAAAAAATGTCCAAAAAATATATGTGACAGATTATGACAGCTGGTGCAACCATTTTGCATGTAATATGGTATATAATGTTTTAACGCTTTGAAGTTTTGGGTACATTTTGATTAACATAAGCAACTGATAACAGCAGGACAGTTGTACATAATCATTTGCATTGACGTAAGAACGCATTTGCAATGTGTTTAAATGAATGTGAAATTGCTTTTATTATGTGCATAAGAGTCAGGGTGACATGAAGTTTATAAGAGTTGTTTTGAAAAATTTGGTTCTGAGAAATCAACCAAATCGACTGAGGAAAACACCTTATTTTCTCTCATATGTTCTTGTCTCGTATGTTCTTGTGTTGGCCAGTAACAATGGAATGTAAGAATATCAGTGGATCCGATCAGAAAAAGTAGAAAGTATATTGTCATCAGATACTATTACAGTACTAACACTGGGTAAATTACATTTTTATTTGTGCAAAAAAGACTCTGTACAAAGGACGAAGAAATAAGAGATCAGAGATCCACCAACAAGTGCAGAGGCAAATTATTATTATATATTACTTTACAAAAAGAAAGTATGCTTGGAAATAAGTTACCTTTGTCAGTTATTTATAGTCACAATCAAGAAAAGGTCATTCCCTAAAGCACTATGTTTCTTTGTGGGGAAATGTGGTTTTCAGTAGGATGTGGGTGAGATTGTTGCCGAGGGATGCTATTTCAAGTTTTGTTTTTCCTTGAAAAAAAAAAAAGTTTGGTTTGTTTTAACTTTAAAAGTATGTCTTTAAAAATATACATTTGCATCAAACCAGAGCTGGTAAGATGACATTTTATGCTGTCCCATCCTTCACTGTGGCTAGTTCCATGGACCATTATCCGAAAGACTTGAAATAGCTTGCGGTAGTCAGGAAGACTGGATGGTAAACCAGTTGGTGTTGAATAGCACATGGTATGTTGGCTTTGGCTGAATCACTTGGACGTTCGGGTTTTGGACCAAGTCATTAAAAGTCAAGACAATAGTTCCAGTAACAATAGTACGAATCATGCAGTTTTTCCCTCCCATTTCCTCGCCAGACCGTTCGTTTGAATTTCAAAGCGCATGTCTGAATGATTACAACAATATAAATAACACTATTATATACATTTTTTTGAAGATGGTTTTCGATCGCCTCTGAACATCTCTGAGAAGGACTGGAAGACCCATTTTTTCGAAAATGAATACTCTAGATGTGTCAATTACCATTTTTGCTGGATGGAAGAAATCTCCATCTGGCCATTTATCGTGCTTTGTGTGACAGTGACTGTTGTCTGAATGTGTCTTTCATTACTCATACAGTACAAATGCAATTTTTGGCCTATTGAATAGGACAGGAGAGACTGAGTGGCCATTACATGCTGTGTCTGGCATTTTATGAAATGCTCTTTTGTTCATTATGGTGCTCGCAGAATGAGCCTTGGGTCTGTTGTGCTATTCTGATATGTCAATGGGCTTTCTCAAAAATGGTGAGAACCTGACATGGAGCAAAAATGTACAAAAAAAAAAAAAGTATCATAATGAATTGTTAACATATTGTTCTTCAACTGCACCGTGGATGTGTCAATCAACCAAGGCTTTATTGTTTTCACTTTGATAAATATTTCACTTACTCCTACATGACGGCTGTGCATGTGATTGTGATTCATCGTTTTTTGGCACACAGAGCTTGGGAGGAAAATCATAATCACGCTACAACTATTCCTCTTCTTAGACAAGATTTTAGACTAGGTATGTGGCACTTTTGCAGCTGAAGTCATGACATCTGCCTGCCATAGTCCTGCCCACTTGTGAACTGTGAAAGCCACTTTAAGCTACAAAACTAACTAGCTATTGAATTCCAAACCTCTCTTTAACCCCTTAGGGCACTACTTGGTGTGTGGAATTAGGGATTGTACACGCTACATAGCATACTAGCTTGGTATTTAGATCTATGTGGGATTCAACTGCAAAACTGTTAGTTAGCTTTTAATTAAAAGGCGTGGAATGTCAGTATTAATTACCAGTAACATCATTTTAACGTCTTGAGGTAGTTTTTGTGTACTGTATGCAGTGGAAAATACTGGTAGGCATTAAGGCTTTTGTATGCGTTAAGTTTACTTACTTGCTTGTGTACAGAAAAAGGCTGTTTTCCACGTAATAATATAAATTACTTGTGTGAAATTTGGTAGGCTCTGAGCTTTAACTACATTCATAATCATCCCCAGAGGCTTAAAGTATGGGTCTTGTTTCAGACCGGTCTTCGCAAGTTCCAGTACATACAGAACCTTGGTTTGTGAGCCCCCTCGAGGAGACTCACCTCATTTCATAATATCACCGACATGTTAAATAAATAGGCTAATGCTACTATGCTACTTTGTTTTTGTTTTTTTTGGTCTAAAATACACCTCGGATGTAATCAAAAAAAATCTAGCGACTATTGTAAGGGAATGGTACTTCTGTCATATGCTATTGTGATTGACGTCATGGTAGTTGCTTGTCTGCAAAAAGTCTATAGCTCAATGAGGAGTTAAAGGGGAAAAAAAGGAAAATATAAAGCTAGGAACAAATATTATTCAAGCCAGTGCTTTATAAGTAAGTCAATGCAAAATTTATATGGCAGCCTTATTGTTGTTGTTACCTACAAATGGATGTAATTCTATAAAAACCAGGTAATGACATATCTGTATGGATTAATGATATGTCAGTACCCTCTAGTGGAAGTGAAGAGAGAAACCAAAATTGTCTTCTTTTGTTCTTATAAGTTTTACTGCATAAACTTGCACCTGTTTACTTGATGTTTGCAACATTAATATATTGATATATGGTGTATAATTTTTTTTTCCCTTCAGAGAGGTGAAAATGAGATCAGCAGTAAATCAGACAATCAGTCCTTAGAGTGAGAGGAAGAACACACAGCTGTATGTGCAGTGAGGACATGCTGTCATCCTACTACCAGATGGAAATAGGGATTAGGACATAACTCCTCATAGTCCTGTGATGTGTGTGTGTGAGTGTGTGTTGGTCAACCACACAGTATTTGTGCATACTGTGAGTGCTTTGCATGTACGCTGAGTGTTTTCCTGTTGCTCTCCACCTCCAGCTGGCAGACGAGGGGAGGGGCATTGAGCATGGCTGAAGCTGATGAGGAGAACAGCGGTCAGCAGCGGAAGAAGCCACCATGGCATTATCAGGAAAGCCCCAGCACACAGGGTCCCAGCGAGGAGCTGAACAGCTTCATACAGGTACTGAGAAATGAAACTGAAGGCTTTTAGACTCAGTTCTTTTTCTTCAATATACTAAGGTGATTAATATATACAACACACACATACACTCACCCGCGTAGAGAGGATTCGTTATTCATTACTGACATGAACAAAGCTTTACACACTGGTAACTTGCACTGCAATATAAGTCAGCTATTTTTAATTAAATGTGACAAAAAAAAATTCCTGAGTGAGTTTACACACAGCAGCCCAAACCCAAGATGTATTTTTTCTCCAATATAAAATTTATTCAGTCTATCACAATTTAGTGTGGAAAATTTGTGTGCTGTTCCCACTTTCCAGCCATGGGCACGTAACAGCCTGTACCTGCGCAGTGCCAGTGTGCCCACAGAGAACATCCCACTCAGATACCCGATAGTGGACCCCTACGCCTCTCGAAGACCCTCGGTATTACGCAAACCCTCGCTTTCACAGACCATCAAAAGGTACGATATAGTGGATTCTGCATTTTTTTTTCACAGGGTATAACATTTGAGCTACAAAAACACTCCAGTCAGTTAAATCTACAGTCAGGAAAGAGCAGGAAGAGCATGTTTTGTGTTTGTTTTTTTATATTGTTTGTTTTATTTATTTGTGAGGTTAACATAAGCCCGATATGTAATAAACAATATTTTAACACCCTGTTATCTCTTTTTATGACCAGATACTACTTGCATTATTACAACTGCGATTAGATTACACATTAAATCCCATCTGTACTGCACATGTTACCATCTGTTGTAGCATTCACTTTCTTGCTGACTTTCTTTTATTTTGCTGCAGAAAACATCTTTTTCCTTGACGCTGACCAATCTTTCTAAAATATTTTGACTTCTTTAACGTTCTTATTGTAACCATTTAACGTTTAACTTCTGCTTTCTTTCTATAACTTCTATCTTCTAACCTCTCAACTATTTTCTTTTCCCTCTTTTGCTTGTTTTTTTCGTCCATTTCTCTTTCTCTTGCTGGGTCATGTTTTCAGCCCTTCAGGGAAGAGGGTACACTTTGAGCAGATGAGCACAGTGTTGGTTAATGGCCAGTGCTCGTCTCAGCTGGAGGCCACCAGGCGCCAGTCGCTACCCCATATTGTTCTCAGGTACTGTAGTGCTTTGAGAAGGGTCACACACTCTCTAGTCACAACTGATAGCCTGTCACCCCTTTCATGCTCATTGTGTTTCTCACTCACACATGGCTCACTGAAAGATGTAGTCCAGATCACCATGTGTTCACTGGGCTGTATTTTTAGCTCTGCTGTTTGGTATGTTTCATGGAAAATGAATTAATCTTTGTTAGAACCATGAGACATGTAAATATATAGCAGCACAGAATACAGCTGTGCCAGACCAGGCAGGCTCTGAGTTATGTAAGCACTTCGCTCTTTCTTACACATTGTTTTCATCCTCAAAGCGTGGCCTATGATCTATAGAAGTTGGGAAGTTTTTTTTTCTCACCATTACAGTGCTATAAATTAGTACCACTATTATAATAGTTACTATAGTTCCACCGCTGTACCCCATTTGAAGCATCATTACACATTTGCCTATATGAATAATGTTTTAACAGGTGGATTATGATAATAAAAAACTATGCTACCTTCATGAATGGAGATTTTTTTGCACTGCCATCTAAAGGTTTTGAATCTCTTAATGCAGATGACTTGGAAACAGGGTTAAAAAAACCAGATGTCTTCATAGCTTACCTCTGCCTCAGTGGGCTTTGACAGGATTGTAGATTAATTATCTACTGGTCCCAGAGCGTGTGGTCTGTCTGTCTTCAAAGATATGAAAAAGAAAGGATAACCTGGATGAGATTGCCATGTCTTACTAATGTACATCCTTACTAGAGATGGTGGGAAAAATTATTCAGTTATGAACTGTGATTGTTTTCTCTGCCAATTTATGTATCGCCACACTGACTACAGTATTTATTTATTTATTTGTGTATATTTGCATTTGAGGTGATGAAATGTTGCTATATGTTATCATATCATCATATTTATAAAATCATGATACTAACAGAATTGCAATACACATTGACATTTAGGTATCGTGATAATATTTGCTCCCTAGTGATTTCCATTAATATGGCAGACACACACTTTTAAGAAATTAGTTAAACCTGTTTAAATGCTGATGCCTGATTCATTGTATCAGTATTAACATGTCCAGACTGCTGCTCTAATTGCCTTAAGTCCTCTCTGTCATAGCAGACCTACTGTCAGTAAAGCTATGCATACAGTAGGTACTGAATAGCTAAAATCATTTCAGGTTCAGTATTTACACAAGACGGGGTAGCTAGCAGTGAGATTAAATCTGAGAAATCACTCATCGTTAAAGTACACCACACAAGACATGTCTCACTGCCAGAGCTGTTCAAATTGTGGCAGTCTTTGTAATGTCCTTGGGTTGATGACAGTCTGAGCTAGGCCATCATGCGTTCAGTATGACCTTAGGCATGACATTTCAGGGACTGGCAAATACAAACACAAAGGTTAGTGGAAGGAAGCCTCAATGAAGCCCCCTTTGTTTTATTTTTTTACTTTTTACATTACAGTGTACTTTGTACACTCTGTGCATGAAGTATTTATCCCTTTATTTGTTTGTTTTTTATTTATTAGATTGCTCTTGTGCATGGGCTTCACCTAGCTGGCACACAAAGCATATTAACAGGGCAGGATTATTACTGTAACCACTAATTGAAACGATGTTACTATAATGGAGTTAAACCATAGAGCTTTGATTGCAGCACTGAACCTATTTTGCTTGACTCTATATCCCCCTTTCATCATCTTTCTTTTTCATGTGTTTGTGGAAAAGGCTAACGATTCGCATGCCTGCCTAATTGAATACTAAAACTTCTAGACAAAATTCCCTTCATGCATTTTTGTGTAACTTTTATAAAGAATGGGGTGCATGTGGTTTAATATTCTATAAATATAAACCATATGATGTCATGCTTGATGTTTGTCCATGCAACAGTACCTGATTTAATGCATACCTGCTCTGATAATCACATAAGTCTGAGAATATGCCTCAGGGCGGACAACAATGAACTTGACTCTCATCTCCACCCCTACATTTTTCCCTAAAAGGCCTTCTCCAGCTGGACTCTGTAATAACATACAGCCTGTTATTACTGAGTGTCCTTTACTCTAAACACTCCCTACATCCTCCCACTCTTTCCAATTTACTCACACAATAAACAGAGAGAGAGAGAGACAGAGAGAGAGAGAGAGTCTGAGACAGGTTAGTCAACGTAAATAGAATAAAATCATTCATGTACAGTTTTTGGACTAACATTTTTGTTTGTAATGGTTATAATTCAGTTTTTATAACCATGGTTTGACTTGCAAAAACTCACAAAATTAAAAAATATTTCAGATCAGTTTTAATGGCAAGTGCTTGACTAGTGAAGAGTGTTTTGGTTTGTTTTTATAACAGATGAAGCAGCATAAATTCCTGATCATTAGCATGAAGGGAAGTAAATACCATGTAAGTGTTCCACTGTAGTCCTTACATTGCTGTTGGGCTGTGCTCACTATCCAGGGGCACTGCAGACTGGTTTGGGGTCAGTAAGGACATCGACACCACTCTGAAATGGCAGAGGAAGAGCCTGCGCCACTGCAACCAGCGCTATGGCAAGTTAAAGCCACAGGTGCTCCGGGAGATGGACCTGCCCAGCCAGGACAACATCTCCATAACAAGCACAGAGACTCCGCCGCCTCTTTACGTCCCTCCAGCACACCACGGCATGCAGAAGGTCAGATGCTTATTATTGCTAGGTACTGTATATTTTTTTGTACATCTAGTGACATACAGGAATTTCTTCTTGTGTAGCTGTTATAGTGTCATGCTTAGTGCACACAAACTGTAAATAACTCTCGCACATTTGCACAAATAATCATTTTTCACACATTCAGATATACTGAGATGTGTCTCTCCATTTTCTTACCACTTAAAAAAAAAATTCTGGTAGGCGGAATGGCTATACTAAATTGCCCTTAGGAATGAGTGTGTGTGTGAATGTGTGTCTTTATGATGTCTTGTGATCCATTCGTGTTTTCTTGCCTCACTCCCAGTTTTTCCAATATAGACTTTGGATTCTCTGTAACTACAATTGAGATTAAAAAAAGATGAATGAATTAATGCATTTTATGACATTTATTGACATAAGGTTTTGATCAAATTATGTTGGCGATCTGACATTAAATACCAAACATCTAAACTCTATAGTATCTATATTAATTATACTCTTTATTAAAGATGTGCAAGTATACGTAACTCCATCACTACTGTCATGATGTTGTCAAACATTTTTAGAAAACTCTGACGAACATCAAAATAAAACACACTTTACTCAAAAGGTATATACAGTACATAACAAAAATCTACAGTGTATCTCGATGCATTTCCCAAAGACATTTATAAAACATGTATTAAAAGCTTCAGTTAGCCTGAATTTTAAACACTTTTGGGAGTGTTGCCATTTTTCCAGTGAACCTCGCTTGACTTATGGCTCTGACATACTGTAGCATAAATACATTGTCAAATACATAAATACAACTACAAAAAGTCACTTAATGTTTTAATGTAAGTAAATTGGAAAGTCTCAGAACCTCACGTAAAATTATGGTATAAGATGGAAAATATACACACACACACACACACACACAAACATGTGCAGTTTCTTGACACTGATGACCTCTTCTCTTGTAGATTGTGGATCCATTGGCACGAGGCCGAGCGTTTCGTAACATAGATGATGTGGATGCTTTCACCGGTACTTCTCTTACCCCTGGAGCCGTCTCCCTGTGCTCTCTCACCAGTTCCCGTTCTGGCTTTAACCGGTTGCCGCGCAGGCGCAAGAGAGAATCTGTGGCCAGAATGGGCTTTAGAGCAGCCGCAGCTCTTATGAAGGTCAGAGCCAGAGCTGACCCTGTGTCTCAAATACACAGTGAGGATTAGGCTGAGCTTCAAAACTTTTAAGAATCTCTCTACTACATTGCTCAGATAATAACCAATAAAACATTTTAGGGAGGAAACAAATGAACTCACCTATACAAACATATTTGCATTTTAAGGCGTGTTTGCTTTTGTTATATTTGAAGATAATAATGATCATTTGTGTGGTGAAGATTATAAGGTAGTGGTGATAACATTGATGGTGCTTTCAGGGTCGTTCCAATAAAGATGGCACAGGGCGTCGATTATACAGACGCAGCTTTGCTGTAAACAGCTACATGGACGATGACACAGGAGAATTCCTAGATGAACTGGACACCTCCTTTTTTACAAGGGTGAGCTACTGATGTTCTTCCTGATCTATGTTCGAGTTCCCTGCCAACACTGCCCTCCACTGGCCATTCAATGCAAAAACACTCGAAAAATAAACTAAAACAAACACTAAAACTGTTGTATCAAATGTTTAAAAAAGTAATATGAATAATGATCTAATTATGTAAATATGTAATGATTAAATATTACATACTAGCTTATTGATAAACATGTCCACAATGTAATAAAACTTATTCTATTCTATTCTTAAAGAGTCATTGTTGACTGATGTTGGCTGCAGTGATCTATGGCCTCAGGCCAGTGGTCTTTGTTATATCGCTAAGGATCCCAACCTCTTGCAACCTATAAATGCACACACAAACACATCCAATCATACACTACAACATTAGTCACTAGACTGTACGGGAACACTGGAGTACACCCAACAAGCACGGGAAGAACACGCAAACTCCATGCACACAGACCAGATTTGAAACTCCAACCTGAAGGTGCCAGGCCACAGTGTGCTAACCACTATGTCACTGTACCACCTCAATAATAGTTAAAGGCTATAAAACATAATTTTTTTCCTTGTTAGAACTGGATGATTTTTTTTAGATGTCCTAATGACTGGCAGTGGCGTCTACCCACCACTGTTTCCACACTCTTTATACTTTTTCTCAGAATATGGGGCTTGCTTAAAGTGACAAAAATAACATAAGATTACACTTTGTGTGGGTCTGACTGCTGATTCATCACTTCTAATAAAAAAAAAAATCCAAAGCTTTATAAATAGTACAGACCTGCATCATACTGGTACCACACAAAAACCTCTGTGCTAAAATTGCTCGGTCACTAAGCGAGAAAAAGCCTAAGTAGGATGGTTAATCACTTCAAGATCCTGAAATCAGAACTTTATTTTACCTTCTTTGTCGGTACTATTTACATGAAAGGCAAAAATCTTCTTTATGCTAAAAAAAAAAAAAGCAATGACATTTCCCTGCTTCTTATCAAACATTGCTTTTTAATGTCACGTTAGAGTCACAAGCAGGAAAAAGGCACTCAGCAAAGAACCACCAAAAGTCACTATGTATATTCCTTAATACAACACAAAGTTTATTTATTTGTTATTTTTAATTTTTTTAATTTTGTTATATAGTTGTATAGTTTTGTTGGTAAAGCTATAGGGTGTACTCTGTGTGTACCATATTTCAAATTGTTAAGCAATCACCTAGTTTCCTGAAATAAAGAACACATTTTAATGTGCGTAGCACACTGATCTCAGAAGCCACACTAAATATCAAAAGCTACTTATTGATGTTTACTTTACTGGGCTTTTAAGAGTACTGTGTTCTCATACATTATGGTAACCTGGTAGCAGAGCTGTGTAGTAAAGCTGTTTGTGTGTGTGTAGGATGGACTCGTACATGAGGAATTATCTACATATGCAGACGATGTGTTTGAGTCGCCCTCTGAGGCTGCAATTCGTGAGGATGATGCAAACAAAGTGCCCTGTGAGACAGGCTTAACAGGCAGCCCGCTGGGAAAGCCTGAGTTAGAAAGAAGTCACCTAATGCTGTGAGTCCCCATCTCCCTCATCCAAACAAAACACACACACACACACACGCACGCATGCACGCACACATGCACACTCCTGACCTGGTGTTTGCATATGTATAAAGTTTATTCATAGTAACACTGTCACCATTAAACAGAGACAAACAAGTCTAAGAATCTAAACACTTACTAAATGAGCAATGTAGTAAACTTTAGACTTAACCATGACATCACAATATTACTGGGGACTGAATGTTTTCCATGTATGGACCGCAAGTGTATTTTCTTCTCATCGCTGTCTCTGTAGGCCACTTGAGAGGGGCTGGAGAAAAGGGAGAGATGGATCTCTTGTCCAACCTAAAGTGCGCTTACGCCAGGAAGTTGTGAGTGTGAGTGGCCAGAGACGGGGTCAGCGCATCACTGTGCCCGTAACAAAGCTATTTGCTCGTGACAAACGCCCTTATGGCTTAGGAATTGTAGGACGGCTGACCAACCGCACGTACCGCAAGCGCATTGACAGCTATGTGAAGAGACAGATAGAAGACATGAACAACCACAGGCTAGTACTTTTTTAACATTTTAATAAAATACACTAAGTTACATACAGGGGTTGGACAATGAAACTGAAATGCCCGGTTTTAGACCACAATAATTTATTAGTATGGTGTACGGCCTCCTTTTGCAGCCAATACAGCATCAATTCGTCTTGGGAATGACAGAATCAAGTCCTGCACAGTGTCCAGAGGGATTTTGAGCCATTCTTCTTGCAGAATAGTAGCCAGGTCTGTAACCTGATGCTGGTGGAGGGAATCGTTTCTTGACTCGCTCCTCCAAAACACCCCAAAGTGCCTCAATAATATTTAGATCTGGTGACTGTGCAGGCCATGGAAGATGTTCAACTTCACTTTCATGTTCATCAAATCACTCTGTCACCAGTCTTGCTGTGTGTATTGGTGCATTATCATCCTGATACATGGCACCGCCTTCAGGATACAATGTTTGAACCATTAGGTGCACATGGTCCTCCAGAATGGTCCGGTAGTCCTTGGCAGTGACGCGCCCATCTAGCACAAGTATTGGGCCTAGGGAATGTCATGATATTAGCATCGGCTATACCAGCTCGTTGTACATTAACCCTGTGGAGCTCCCAACAAACAGTTTTGGTGGCAACAGGACACATTTAATTCTGCAGTGAGTTGGCCAGCTGTGGTTTTATGTTTTTTGGATACAATTTGGGTCAACACCCAGATATCCCTTTCAGACAGCTTCCTCTTGCGTCCACAGTTCCTCCTGTTGGATGTGGTTCGTCCTTCTTGGTGATATGCTGATATTACCCTGGGTACCGTGGCTCTTGATACATCACAAAGACTTGCTGTCTTGGTCACAGATGTGCCAACAAGACGTGCACGAACAATTTGTCCTCTTTTGAACTCTGACATGTCACCCATAATGTTGTGTGCATTATATATGTCTTATATATATATATATATATATATATATATATATATATATATATATATATATATATATATATATATACAGTATAATGTATAATTTGTATATAATGTAAATATAAATCAATGAAGATTGGCCACCAGGCTGGTCAAACTTGGGCATGAAACTTCCAACACTAAATTAGCCAGTGATTTAGTTTCATTGTACAACCCCTGTATTATACCTTTTTATCTATTTATATATTTTTATAGATATTTGGATACTAATAAATATCTAACAGATTTTGCTTTTATTTCATCCTGTAGGCCTTTCTTCACATATTGGATAACATTTGTACACTTACTAATTACCATCCTGTCAGTTTCGATCTATGGTATTGCACCTATTGGCTTTTCCCAACATGAAACTGTTGATTCTGTAAGTCATGCCTGCTTTGTGCATTTCAGTTTCTTTTACTTTGATTACATATATGATTTATGACTTGCTTTTTTTCATGTTCCAGGTTTTAAGAAATAAAGGCATTTATGAAAATGTCAAATATGTGCAACAAGAGAACTTCTGGGTTGGACCAAACTCAGTAGGTTGCCATGACCATCTTCTCTTCACTAATGATCCAATGCTTGCTTAGTCGTGTGGAACAAACTAATTAACTACACTATCCCATCTTGGCTGACAGGTGGCGCTGATTCATTTAGGAGCCAAATTCTCACCATGCATGCGCCAAGACCAGCAGGTGCATGACCTAATCCAGGAGAAAAAGGAGAAGGAGCGCCACTCAGCCTGCTGTGTCCGAAATGACCAATCAGGCTGCGTGCAGACCTCTCAGGAAGAGTGTTCAGTCAGTGCCATTATTTACTCCCTCACTGTGCGATGTGGCTGTGCGAATACATAAGGCTTAGATTTACACAGTGTTTTTGGGGCATGCGATAGGAGAATATTTCACTATGTAAATTTCATGACAAACAGAATATTGTAATGCCTGCTATAACCTACATTTATTTATACTTTTATTTAATGTCTACAAATATGTAGTGTTTAACACGGTGATGTAAAACAAGTCAAAACAGAAAGTCCTCACAATACCTACAGTATTTCATTATAATGTATTGTCACAGTTTATGATTAATGTAGCCTATTAATATTATGTAGTAGCTCATAAGTCTTTCTGTCTACATTGGCAGAGTACATTGGCTCTCTGGGTAAAGTGGCCTCAGCACTCAAGTGCTCCATATCTCGATGGCAAATTGCGCAACTATGGCTCAGTTTGTCACCAAGACCCAAGGTAATGTGTTATAAGCTTTATTAATGAAGTGGTAGAATGATTCAGGCATGTGACTGATGGCTTTGTGAACTGACATCAGGACTTGTCTGGAGCCAGCTTCTGTCTCACCTCATGAATGGCCTGATGACATCACCAAGTGGCCAGTAAGTATGACTCAGTCCTAAGGACCTGTGATTGTAGTACGCTTTATTTTTATTTTATTTGGAAATGATTTGTGATATGGTTTGCTCTATTATTCGGAATAAACGTTATGCCCCTGCAACCTGTATTTTTTTAATATGCGTTGATCAGAATTCATTGTGGTTACAGAAATGTCCTGTCTTCTTTTAGATCTGTACCAGCAGTGGAAACCACACGAACCTGCCACACATAGACTGTGTGATCACAGGCCGACCATGCTGCATTGGAACCAAAGGAAGGTAAGGGTGAGCTACATGACTACACGACTTTTTTAGCCACCCTTTAAATCCCTTCCGTGCATAAAATGCTTTTTTAAAATTTATTTATTTTTCCAGGTGTGAAATCACATCCAGAGAGTACTGTGACTTCATGAAGGGCTATTTTCATGAAGAAGCCACACTTTGCTCCCAGGTACATTTCCCTGCCTCCTACTGCTACTGCTATGAGAGTGTTAGCAACGCAGCTTAATGCTATACTTGTTTTGTAAACATATAACAGCTCACACTCGACATAGCCAGCAGGGGGTGTACAAAGCTGCAGTCCTGTTGAACTTGTTGAACATAGTTGGTCCACCACTAGGTGGAGGTTCAAGTGGCAGTTCTCTAAAACATGCCTTTCATCAGGTGCACTGCATGGATGATGTGTGTGGCCTGCTGCCTTTCCTCAACCCAGAGATACCAGATCAGTTCTATCGCCTGTGGCTGTCTCTCTTCCTGCATGCTGGGTCAGTGGAACATCTGCTTCGAAAAATATCACCTTCTCAATTGCCTTTAATGTTTTGTAATGCATCTATGAATGATAACTTATGCTGAAGCTTAAGTTATAATTCATATAATTTTATAAGTTTATAATTAATATAATTATTTAAAAATCTTTTTTTTAACAAGGATTTTGCACTGTCTGGTGTCTGTGTGCTTCCAAATGACAATTCTGAGGGATTTGGAAAAACTAGGAGGGTGGCTACGAATATCCATCATTTACATCCTCAGCGGTATTACAGGCAACCTGGCCAGCGCCATATTTCTTCCTTACAGAGCCGAGGTCCCGTCATTCTCATACACTTTCAACATCTGTGTTATTTAATTTGGTTAAGCACACAATGACCTAACTAAGTAATTTTTATTAATTTTTTTATAGGTCGGCCCAGCGGGCTCCCAGTTCGGCATCCTCGCCTGTCTGTTTGTAGAGCTATTCCAGAGCTGGCAGATCCTAGCACGGCCATGGCGGGCCTTCGTCAAGCTGCTATGTGTGGTTCTCTTCCTTTTTGCCGTTGGCCTGCTGCCATGGATTGACAACTTCGCCCACATTTGCGGTTTCATCTCAGGCTTCTTCCTCTCCTTCGCTTTTCTACCTTACATCAGCTTTGGACGAATGGACATGTACCGCAAACGCTGCCAGATATTGGTCTCTCTCGCACTCTTTCTGGGAATCTTCTCCAGCTTCGTGGTGCTCTTCTATGTTTATTCAGTCAAGTGTGAATGGTGCGAGCTGCTTACCTGCATCCCTCTGACAGACAAGTTCTGTGAGAAATATGACCTCAACGCTCACCTCCACTGAGGCCTTAGAGAGAGAGAGAGAGAGAGAGGAGGAAATCCAGAGAAAAAAAAAGAAGAGAATTGTGAAAGGGTTTCCAGTCCTCTGTCTCTAACTGATATTATTTGCTCTTTTAGAGTCTGTATTATTCTGTACTTTTTACATGCACTCAGTGAAGGTATTCATTTTATAGTCTCAGAGAAACGTTCTCCCTGGGGAGGAGAGGTGATCTAACTGCCTCTAGTGCCTTGTTGATCAATACCAACTGCTGCCATATCTGTGTTCCATTAACTCTGAGCACTTTTGTTCTTAACCTGTAATATGTTCACCGCTACTTGAGTGGTGATTGTTTGGTAGTGTTTTAGCTACCCTTGTAATACACAGTACAATAAGAGTAAATGTAATTCTCTGTGAGTCATATTTATTTTCTGTTTGTAAAGAAGGTGGATATCGTGATCAGAATCATGTTCAGAAACCCATTTTTGGTGCGTGATTACCTAATGTAATTATCTATTACACATTCCATCTACAAGGATTATTTTGTCTGGATGATTGTTTGCCACAATGTTTGTTATTGTGCTGACCTGAAAGCAGTTCTTTATTCAGCGATTAACGGGGGAGGTTTGTGCGTTGGGATCGCCCTTGTTTTCCGCCACAGGCTGAGGGATGAGCTCCGGTCTACAGAAAACGCATCAGTGCATTAATAGGGTTCCACCTTCACGGCCCACCGTCTCTCCCGTACCTCCTTCGATTAAAAGCTCCTCTCTCTTGTGTGCTATGTTAATTTCAACCCCCACTCTCCCGTCTCCTACTGTAGCCCAACACAGCACAACGGGGCCTGTGTTAGTTTAGGCGAAATGGTAATTAAGAGGTAGCAAATGAATATGTGTGCGTTGGGCTGCAGGCTGCTGAAGTCGCTTGAGTGCTCTTCTGCTGATGATTACATGTCTGCAAACAATGCTCCTGTGATGCTGAAGGCTCAAATCCCTCCTCGGGAACAACTTGGTACATTTTCCATCATTTCGTGCTCTTTTCCTCTGTCCCCCTTTCACTTGTTTCCCGCTACTGCTCCATCATCTCCTTCGCTCTCTCCCAGTTAAGGACAATGGAACAGCTGAGAGAGGCAGCCCGTACAATCACAGGTTTTTAGCAGCTCTATACATCAAACCCACCCTGGCACTACAGAGGAAATTAGCCTGTCTCATTCCCAGCCCCCATGCTCTCCATGCAGTGCCCTATAGAGATGGTAATTTTAGGGTAAGAGGTCCATATCGCAAATCATTGATCAGCATCAAATCAGTGTGTGAAGAGAGCTTCTCAAACCCTCCCCAACACACAAAACCCCCCACACACACTTAAGGGCTACACAACAGCCATCCGCTGATTAGCGGCAGCACTCTGACAAGGTAGAGATCATTCGAGGCACAGGGCTGGCCTGGCTGTCTCTATCTTATTTTGACACTGGCCTCCTCACTGACTCCCATTTTTCTTCTTTGTTCACATTTTTGGACATTTTTCCTTAACACATTGTGCCACTAATGAGATGAATGTCAATGTGTTACAGTGAGATTAGGTCTTATTGAGCCTGTTGATAAAATACATGTTAATGAATATCAGAGAATGACTAAAAGAACTTAAGCAATTTTGTGTTAGTTAACAAATAATCGCTGTAAAGGGTTGGATTATCATGAACTGGTTATGAGTTTAACAGTTGACCTGCTTGGTCGCACACACGGCATTTTTTTTTTGTCTTCCAGGCAATCATAGATTAACCAGACTTGCCCTGTCTAGGTCACTGAATTGAAACATGCACGCTTTGTTCATGGAAGATTCTCTGCATTAGTAGCATCTTTTGGGGAAGACTAGGCATTAAATACTATAGCAACCATGTTGAAATAATAATTAAAAAAAATGACATATCATGAAAACAGACTTGGGATATAGGATTAAAGACTTCACCTTGATCTCACTGTAGGCACCAGTTCTTAGTTGAAGATTACAAACATGGAGGAAGTGTGTTTTCTGGATGCTGAGGGCTAAGGGACTGATGGGGGAGGCAGCTGAAAGCTGACCCTGAAACTGGACCCAGGCAGCTGCGCAGCAGGTGGTTAGTGGCAGGCAGTCTCCCCTCATTGTCCCTCGTAGTAGTCCATAGGACACAGCAAGCTCCCCTAGAGCTATACCAGGCCTGGGGCTTGCAGGTAGACGAGGGGGTGCACATGGTGGTGGCAGTGTGTGTGTGTGTGTGCATGTGTGTGTGTGTGTGTGTGCTTTTTTTAGGGAAGGGGGCTGTCAACTGCGCACCTGATCCATCCAATACAGTCATGCCTCAGTGGAGAGAGAGGATCTTCGGTCCCGACAAGTGACCCACTGTATCTGCCACCTGTGCACTGGCTGCCTGTCACACTCAGGAGCAGCACAAGTCAAATAGATCATTAGGCATTAGTCAAAGCACTCTACATGAGGAGCTTTAATGGTAACATTAACGCTTTATTTAGGCTGTTAGGGGTGTTAATCTGTCATCCTTTACACAGGTTAATTAGGACTGCATTTGCTTTATTTATTTATTTTTTTTTACACTTTTTTTATTATGATAAATTGCTGAAACTCATTATTGTGGGTTGGTGCACATAAAATGTATAAAAATATAATGAACTCCACTAACCAGCTCTAACCCTACATTTTAAGT
Organism: Clarias gariepinus; assembly: GCF_024256425.1. NCBI lineage: Eukaryota > Metazoa > Chordata > Actinopteri > Siluriformes > Clariidae > Clarias > Clarias gariepinus. The sequence goes on from NC_071113.1 coordinate 13,925,958, forward strand.
CATTGTTTTTTTTTAAAGCAGGTCATGCTGTCATTTTTATCCTGTGGGTGTTTGGAGAGTTAACGGCCACATTCTGGCCCACGGCTTTTTCATCGCACTACTCAGCTGTCAGCTCCAGGCCTCAGGCTGCTGGAAACTGTCTTCCCCAGCAGTAGTAATCTTCAGCCCTCTCGGTGTCCCCCTAAAGTCCCTGTGCTTGCTTCTTGTCTGCTAATTACGTCCCTGAACATGTTTGCTCATTACACATGAGCTTAACAAGACCCTTCACAATGCCCACATATCGCTTCATCTCAGAGATGACAGTGACCCTAATGCAGTGCAGGAGCCTGCTGTACTGAAGCGCAAGCTTGATTTATGAGTAACAAAGATTTGGGGACTGTTAATTGTTCTGCTATATATAATATAGTATTTAGATTGTTATACTTTGGTTGTTAAATTTGCCTTTTAGTCTTCAGCCTTAAAGTCCTTTGAATGAGAAATAGGATACAGTCTTTAGGTAATGTTACTGTGACAGACCATGGTAGTGACTTTTCCCTAGTAGAGATTCCTGAATGACAAAGTTGCATAAAAATCCAAGTATAATAAGTAAAACTTAATGTAATGATAATGTAAGATTTTTTATAGCTGTGTAACAACAAATACTGTCTCCACTAAATCCTGGAATACTGAAACTGATAGTAAGGGGGAAAGTAAATAATAACCACCTGTTTTGCTGTAAAATTCATTTAAATTAAATATTAGAAAAGACAAATATATTATCTTTCAGTATAATCTCCTTGCTTTATAATACACTTTGCCCATCTGTCAACAAGCTTTCATATTTATGCATAAAAAAAAATTTCTTCAGTTCTTCATCAAAGGTGAATCTTTAAGCGGCCCACACCGAGGAAAGTCCAATTGAGCAAGATCAGGACTATAGGGAGGATGCTTTAACACCTCAAAATGAATTTGTGGGCAGAGTGTGGGCAAAAGTGTGTGGACGTGCATTGTCATGCAAGATCCCAACGCCCTTGTATAGCCGTCCTCTGCAGCTAATCTGCAAGTTTTGGCTTCAGCTCTTTAATTCGCATCCCACTGTAACAAGCACTGTTGACTGTTAAACCTTTTTCTCTGGTAGTGTTCCAATACTGAAACCTTATGAATCCAAAGTAAACTGTAAGCACTTCTCCAGCTGATGATTGACTTTTGAACTTTTTAGTGTACTGTGATTGGGGATGTTTCCATTCCACACTTTGCTGTTTACTCTCAGACTCGTAGTGATGAATCCGTGTCTCGCCACCAGTAATGATTCTCTTTAAGAAACTTTCTCTTCCTTAAAGTATCAGTTCAGATTTTATTTGCAGATATCCAAATGATTCTGTTTACACTCTTCCATAAGTTGTTTTGGCACCAGGTACACCTTCAGACCACCAAAAATAAAAAATCACGTCACTCTTCTCTTATTTCGTGCAAATCACAAGTGGGCACACAGTTCACACCTACACAGGAGTGGCTCGGGAGACAGTAGCCTTGAACGGAAAGCTCCGATAAGACAGGACATATATTAAAACAGAAGTTTTAATATAACTGGAGTGTGAATTATTGTTGACCTCATAGTGGACAATGTCTATATGGACAGATGAAACAAGCCGACTCCTTTTTGTCTTTTCAATAAGGACTATACCCAAAATGTTGAATAGTTGTTGAAAAGGCAAGTCATTCACAAAGTAGTAATATTTTAATAGGATTCGGTATCTCTTCTGAGCAAACTTTCTTTATCATGCAGTAAAATAGTAAAAGACTTTAACCATGTGACAAATTGGGTTCCGTGAAAAATATGAACTCCCCCCTCTTACCTCAAATGAACAAAATGAACCTATGTCATGATAACAGTCTTTAAAAAATGTTAAATAGTTTATACTACCAACCCTTTATTCTTTAAGGAAACAGTTCATATATGGTCTATAAACCTGAAGACTTCAGGAACTGACATTTGAAAGAAAATACCAGTTTTCAGCTTTAGACACACAATAGCACTCTAATGACAGGTATGAAAAATAATCCACCGGTGCAATGCTTTTCAACAGCTAGGTACGCATTATAGAGTCGACCCCCCCGACACTGTCCAACAGCATACGTGGCATTGTTTTAGAGATGGACCATTGTTCCTGCGCACAACGTACGTGTCTAATCAGTAAACAAGGCAAGTGTAGACATGCCCTGGGTTGAGGTATGGCATCGGTCTCAGGTTAGCCTGTGCTTCCTCAAGATTATGAAAGTTCACATTGGTACACATTTTTCAAAGAAATTAGAAGCACTCTGCTCCAGGGGGTCGATCTGGATGAAAGCCACAAACCTTTACTTTTATTAGCATCGGTCCTGAGCACATGAGCGGTAATGCGGTACACATTTTAGAGAACAGCTGGGTGTAGCAACGTTCTTTTTTTAAAAGGAAGCCAAGATATACAGTGTCGTCCATCTGATTTACATTTAAATTGAGAATGTTGATTGAGTTACATTTTGAAGGGCTTCATTAAAGCAAATCAACTAAAATAAAAAAAGGGGGATTTGACATGCCTAACTTATTACCTTATTAATGCAAGGAAATCAAATTTTGTAAGTTTGAATATCTTACACTATGTTTACACTCAATTGTACTTCTTTCCTTGTCAGCCTAATACAGTACACTTCCTGTTCAGTAATTGGAGAGTGAATCACAGATGAGAAGTCGAAAAAGTAGATCGGATAAATATTAAGTTTAGTCTTAAAACTACTCCAGTGTATTAAAATTCACTTAAACCACTACAGCGCTGGTATTTCAGCTGTGAAGATATCAGTTAAAATATTCAGTTTAGAACATTTTCAAACTGAATAAATTCAGTTTATTTAATTTTCAAATTAATGTCTATTGGTGCAGGTGCCTGTTATTTCCAGCAAGTAACCTATTAGTATCTTATTTTATATTAAATTATCAAATCTAGTAGGTTTAAACTTAACTGATTACTGACTTGCGTTCTTCTCGATCTACTGTTCAGTAAACGCCAGAATCAATAAGATGTGTTTCCATGCAGCCACTTAACTATAATGGCTCTTTACTGCTTGTTTTGTCACAGATATCAGCATGATATTGACACTAGGGTTTTCCAGTAACCTTTGAATTAGGAGGCTCTTTCAAAATAGACATAAGAAAGAGAAAAGTTCTTTTTGCTTCAGATTTCTGAAAGGATGATATTTAGGAGAAATCAGTTGTTTTTCCCTCACAGTAATTGTTATTCACACTGACCATCCAGTGAGATCTGGTCTCTGGTTAGACGCTTAACGCTGGCATGATCTCACAAAGGCAGGCTCAGACATGCCCGTGGCGCACCTCTAGGACCTGGGCCGAGATCGCGTCTCTCTTTTAGCCGCTCTTACTCAATCATGATCAAGCACTTTCAATGCTCTGCCGGTGTAATTACAACTTTGCTGTTTTTCATTAGAGAGTCACAGGGCAATCGTGTTGGACTGCAAGGGTGCTCTGTCCACATGTAACCGAGTTCAAATACCTGTTCCTCCAAAAAATTTTCCACATTCCTGGCTGAGACCTCGGAATAACTGGTCAATAACTTTATCACAAAATGATGACCGATATAATAAGCATATACATATCAAATGAGACCTGTATTAACTAGGTCTAGGAGGGGGAAGATTATTTTCGATTCAAGTTATGACACTGACTTTCTGCATTGCTGCACCTACAGCAGCATATTCTAGCACATTTCTATCAAAAAGTAACAAGTGTCCTGTGCTTTAGAAAAGCCATAACAAGTCTGGATTGTCACATAAAACTAATAGGCGTGCTATCTGCCTCAGCACTGTATGGTGAAGCCGGTATTCATTGTCTGCACTTCAAAATGAGGCTTTTCCAGCCTGCCTAGACTCTTAACAACAGCTTTACAATGCAGCGGGAGCTGCGCCAGTAAATGAGGCTAACGGTGGACCAAACTCAGTCTTGGGAGGTAGCTCAGCAGGCCTTCTTTGTCATGCTAAGAGAAGCTAAAGAAGGTCTGAGGAGCCAGGATACACATAAAAAGATCTAGGGATAGTGGACAAGCTGGGAGGCCCATAAGTACAAGAACAGAGACAGACAGCACCTCCTGTGTCATCATATTATTATCTGGCAGAAAGTGGAGGACATTTGTGATGTCCATTTTAAAGTCATAAGAAAATGATATTTTACTGATTTGTAAAGCAGTACCCTCAGTTGTGAATGAGTGTTTGGGTGCCCCATGATGGACTGGCATCTCATCCAGGGTGTTTTCCCAGCTACAGTTATCCTGCTCTAGGCTCTGGATCCTCTAAAAGCCTGTCCAAAGCAGTAACTGAAAGTGAATGAGCTGTAAAATTCTAAATGTCAAAGCACTATGTCTAATCCATTAGTCAATTTTTAAGGACCAAGCATTACAGGCACTGGAATGGTGAGTTTTTAGTTGAACGACTTACTGGTATCAGTAAAAATCCTGAAAATGTTCCCAGTTCCTTTTAGTTCATTTGCCCACTTATTCAGTGATAGGACTTTTATGTAGTACAGAATTAAAAGAATGATGTAATAATGAAAACTGATTGTTTGAGTTATGAATCTACATTATTTTGCATTATGATTTTAACTAATTGCTATTTATTTACAAACCGTATTCTGAACTTACATTTAAAGCACCAACCAGTTCAAAGCAAATCTTTTTTCAAAGCGTGTTGACAACATCTTAACTGCTGCCTAGAACAAATTAACTATCCTAACCAAAATAGCATAGCTGTGTCTGGCTTTTTGTCTCTGATCTCTCTTTTGGTCAGTCAGTTGGAATAAAGAGTGGAGTCTGGCCACTTGCAGTACAGACCTGACACAATTCCCAATGGGGCACAATTCCACAAACAACGGACGGAGTTAAAATTCCCCAGACATCTACTCCATACACCATGCCAAATGGACAAAGACAATGATGTGAGTGCATGCAGACAAGAGACATGGCATTCACCGCAGGAACACAGGAGTCCGCTCATCCATTACCGTCGGCAAATTAAATAAGTAATACCTCTAATTTCTTTTCAAATGCGTGTTAAACTTAATGAAGGCTTACTGTTGAGGTTTTCATTGACAAGCTTTTACAAATTATTTTTATTGTGTCATCCATCATCCTTCACACCGACCTGTGGTGAAACTACTATGTGATAAATTTGGCATGTGAACTATACATTGTATCATTTTTTTTTTTTTTGCAAAAGCCCAGTCCTATTGAGCCTCTGCATAATTGGCACTACAAGGAGAGAGAGCAGCTCTGGGCTGAGTGCAGCCTGGCATAGGATCAGCATGGCTCATTAAGAAGAACAGAACTTTCTCCTTAGTCAGGCCCGACTGGCTAGTGTGTGAATTCAAACAGGAGCTGCAAAAGGCTTGGGATGATCAGAAAGTGAAATAGGATGTTTTTTTTGTTTTTTTTCCTACATCAACTGCCTTAACTGAAGCAAGTGGGACAAATTCTCATGACAAAGGAACAAAAGATCGTCTCAGCCATTGGCTGTCTTGCACATTTTGTTTTTTTCGCATCTGATATTCAAACACATCCAAATGTCACGAACATTTTAAAGCATGTTTTTACCACAAAAGTAAGAAACAGCTGCTGTCTTGCTTGATCAATGGTCTCATCAAAATCCTTAAAGCAACAGTGGGGCTCATCTTTCAGACACACTTTATCTTTTGTGACAAATGAAACAAGTCTTTTATGAGTGGACATCTTTAGATGAGCAAGAAGAGCAGCAAAAGAAGAAAGAAAGAAAAACAGCTTTTACAGTTTCATTGTTTCCTGAACCCTGTCCATCAACCCCGTCCCTTATCCACAGCCTCCAGAGACACCTCAGCATCTCAGGACAAGCACAACAAAGGCCATGCCAAGGTCTGTGCCTGAGCCCTAGAGATACATTGGCTAATGCCTTTACCCACCACCGGCTTCCACAGGGAAAATTAAGAGGCCATTTAGGTGAATTAAAAAAATGTAATTAAATACTGGAATCGCATTTCCCTCCATTAAGAGATATGCATGACAGAGAAGATTTTTAAAGCATTCTGACTGTATTTTCTTGCCCTGTGAGTACAATGCAACGCCACAGATTAGGCACGACCTTACATTTATTTATCCTTGAGTACACTTGTGATGTGCTCTGTGTTGTCAAACACTATCGATTTAATTATAAACAGTAAAATGTTTAACACATGGCTACACACGAAGACATTTTTTTTTTCATATAGCACTTCCCAACTCTGCACTGTTGTTCTCAGTAGAGCGTTATTACTCGCCTTAGGCCTCATGTGTCCAATTAGCAGGCTTCAGCTCGTCAGAGGTTTGTCCTACTGCTCTGCCATGCAACTTACCGTGCATTTGGATCTCTCTCTCTCTCTCACTCTGTATATATATGTGTATATGTGTGTATGTTCTCACAGGTGCATTATTAAAAGCTAAAACACTGGCATATCCAACGTACACATTCATCGTGTCTTCAAAAACAACATTCTCTGCTCCGCAGCCCGTAAATACACAGACGCCAGTCCAGGTTCAGACAAAGTGTGCTTGCTATGCAGAGTAATGTCAAGGGTGAATCTGTGGATTTATAGACAGGAACAGGAAGCAGGCTCATCGGGGGAAATATCGAAATGTTCCACACGGTAAAGCCCCTGGAGAGACCTGCTTGTTCGTAGAGTCCACTGCAGTCGTGTACTCCTGATTCGGTATTTGTAGAACATTAACCTTGCTCCTTTTGATAATGGAGTCACTGCGCATGTGTGCACGACTGATTCCCAACCTGCCAGGAACAGGTGTGATCCCTGTGGGCCCAATCAGTTTTAATGAAGCCCTGGTGGTGGTGTTTGCTCTCCCCCCGCCTCTCTCAGGTATCAGCAGGTATACCTTCACCTCCACTCTACAGTCTCTCTGATTCAGCCCGCATGCTGACTCCAATGCCGATTTTCTCATCTAATACGATTATTGGCTTACTTTGGGAATGTTCCAATGAGAAAGTGTACATTTCTGTAGTTAATATCGGCTTATGGTTTTACAATCTGGAAATTGCTATTGAGTCTTGATGGATTTGACAGTTCCATGCAGATTCTTTAAGTTGAATGTGCTCTTTGAAAGAATTACAGCGTCTCCTAAGACGAGCTGACTTTTCTCCTAAAGCTTCCCAGATCCCCTGCGGACTCTGAACCATGGGGCTTGACCAGGTTCATGAAAATGGGAGCCCTCCAGAGAGCTCCTCATGTACTACTGATGAAAGGGATGACATCTTTCCATTCAACAAGCAAAACAACAAATCCCTCTCCCTGGAGTGAAATGGGAATGAGGAAGCCACAGACCTCCTGGAAGAACATATGTGGCACATTTCCAGCTAAGTGTCCAAACAAGCGTCCTGCAGCAGAGACACACGAGGCAACCAAAGCCAAGTTATTTATTCCTTTATTACACAATGTCTTGGGTAGAAATGTGCAGTTTTGCAGAAGAAGAAGAAAAAAAAAAAAGACTAATGTATATAAAGTGTTTCGTCAGGTCTCTGTGTGTCTAAAGCCCATGAAAGCCTTTGTCACCACCTTGTCCATGGACATATTACTCAGGTGAGCGATGAATAATGAAGGACAGAAGGGAGCGACTCAAATGGAAGCCGTGTCTCACGTTTCCCCTGAGCAGAGTCATGTTTATGCAACCGTGTGCTAATTCTGCTGCCAGTTAGGGTGAGCGCTAAAGCTAATGAGCTTTCCCTCGTCCTGTGTAGGCGGTGGACAGACTGGAAGGCAGGTGATAGAGTCTGAGCAGGATCTGATTCAAGAGAGCCAAGCTAACACGCCACTGCCTTTAACGAGAAGAGATGGAGCGCCGGCTTACAGAGAGGGTGTTGAATTGCCCTTCACAAGCACTAAATGCGAGGCGGCACACAGAGCCAAAGCATGGCTAATCAAATAAGAGGCAAGAGAAAAGTAAAGGAGTGGAGGGGGAATGAGTTAAAGCGTGGGGATGTGCACACAGCAGGGTGAAGGTGTTTGCTTATAAATGTGAAGCCTACGAAAAATGCAGCTTTTTGAAAAGAAAATTTCAATTAATTTCCGAATGTTGCTCATTAGCAAAAGCACAAAGGAAGTTTATTCCTGCCTGTTAACAAATTATCATACAGTTCAACTGCATAAAGAAATCACAAGTAGAGAAGTGTACAACAATATTTTGGAGCCGAAGGGATGATCACAGATTGTTGGCAGGTTATGGTGATAAATATATAGCACCTTACTCATTATTAACATTATCTCTGTAGATGAAACGAAAAAATTATGACAAACATCGTACTACATACGACATGACACATTTGTACAAATTAGAATTTCGTTCCTTTAAAGTCGCATTTGTCTTTTGATGATTCATAGTCCTTTTCTAAAGGGCAAAAAAAAGGGGTTTCTCTGGAATGAAGGCAATTGTTACAACTACTGTGGATTGTAGAAGAAACAGAAAGGAGTTGAAGTTGTTTTTTTCCCTCATCTGCCTGGCACGGGGCACAGTGTGTGGCCAAGCTCCAGGATGGTGCCTCTTGTCCTGCACACCCCAACATGCTGGCCTCTGGCTTCTCTCTCTCTCTCTCTCTCTCTCTCTCTCTCCTCTCTTCTCGCTCCCCTTCAGCCCCAGAGACCTGAGAGACCCTGGAGGAATGCTTTTGAGTAGCCAGCTTGCCAGCCAGCACCCTAGTCTGCAGCCCACTTTATGGCACGCAGAGGAGATGAAAGAGGTGGGAAGGAGTGACATTTAGAAGAACTCTGAGCTCATTCTAAATTCCAATCACAGCTCAATCTTTTTCTACACGACAAAATACGCAGTGTTGAACTGACACTCCCACACTCAAACACAGATAGACACAAATGAACACTGAGAGTTAATTCACCCATATATAGGAATTATATATATATATATATATATATATGTATGTATGTATGTATGTGCTGTATATATGTGTGTGTGTGTGTGTGTGTGTGTACATTATGGCATGTCCACCTACTTGGTATATATAATTTATTTATATTTAGTTATTTATTTATTTAGTAGCTTCCAGGTGATCTTTAGTATTAGAAAATAAGAATTCGCCTACAGTGTTTCATCTAGTAAACATGTAAACCATTTTATTGCACGTCCACCTAATTCATAAAAGGAAAAGAAACATTACAAATTACTTTTATAATAATACTAATATTATTATTATTATTATTATTATTATTATTATTATTATTATTAATAATAATAATAATAATAATAATTATTATTATTATTATTATTATTATTATTATACAATAGCAAAATTGCAATAATCAGTGGACAGAGCAAAAATAGTATTTTTTTTCATAGAAAAAAACCCATACAGATCACAAGCAGCACATTTTACACGCTGCATGGGGGAGCTGAGGCTGCATTTTAAAAGCTTCCTAACTGCATGTCTATTCGTTCAGACACTGCTATAGAGACTTTGTCACAGAGGCGTAAACAGCTGCCCAAATTTACGAGCTTGTATATGTATTAGTATTTGGACAGTTTCAGCACAATAGTTATAATTAGCATATTAAAAACACATAAAACACAGGCTCTGCATTTTAAATGTTGTGCCAACAAAGGATGGGTTTGTGAAAGGCAAAGTCCTGTGTGAGTGCAACCTTTTTACTGCAGTGCAGCCAAAATGACAAGGTTTCTGTTGTGATCTAATTGTCTAATTGTAAAATAGCAGGGGAAAAGATTAAATAAAAAAAAAAAAAAACACTGTGTTGAATTAGTTGTTAATAACAGTTTTGGAAAAGATGAATATAAACTTTAAACATATCATATTCATATAAACATATCAATTCTACTTTAAATATAATTATTTATTTGGCTTTTATTTAAAGAAACTAGCAAGTTATATAAAGGTACTAAGAAAGTATTTACTTTGATTTGTGTAATTGATATATATATATATATATATATATATATATATATAGTTAATAATTACAATAAAACTGCATTTTTTTTATTTCAATGTTTTTAAATCAAACGAAACTGATTAAAGATGGTTTCATGTTTTTAGTGCATCTGATAAACCTGCGTCAATGCAAGTGGAATAAACTGTAAGACTATGAAGGCCAACTTTTACCAGTTGCATTCAAGGCCAGCTCTATTAAACTAACAGCCTTTTATACTGTGCACAAGTCATCAGAGTGATACCTGCATTAGCTACAAGCCAAAGATTGTGGGAAAAAAATGGTGCAGGGGACATAAATGTTTCATCTCTTTTGCACTAAATGTCATCATCTCACAAATGTCATCAATGCTCTCCAAAGAAGTGTTCTCAAAATTACCTTTGGCCTTTAACCTTGTCCTGTGGGTGTTCCCCAATCCATCCCAGAATAAAAGGGTTTAGTCAAGCTCCAAATGAGATAAGGACACAAAATGTGTCTTAAAATGAATAGGCTTCTCTGACGTTTTACATGGAATGAAAACAATCCATGTCTGACTTATATGAAGACTACATAGGGACATGTCTGTTCTTTGTATAAGGTGAACAGGAAAAATAAGGTCCCAAAATGCCCAAATGTAAAAATATCCACTTTTGAATCCTTATCATAGGACCGAAAAAAAAAAGAAAATTCCTTAAGCAGTGAGCAATGCTGTTCTACATATAATCTTACTCAAGATACCAATAAAAACTGATTTTATTTTCCAAACTATAAAGCTGATGCTGAGTGCAGTAGTTTTTGCAAGCTGTACACTAAAGCCACCCTGTCTCTCTGTGTGAAATCTGGCTGGCATGCCTACATAACACCTGTAATCAGAGGCTGCCAGTCGTGCCCAGGGGGAAATAAAGCAACGCTGGGCAGCCCTGCCGTGACAGCAGCCCTTGTTCCTGCTGACAGGTCTGCTTGCTGGGCCTGAGTAGAGACTGTGGCCCGTGTAAATACAGAGCTGCGGCTGTGCCACTAGGGAGATAATGTTATCTGTTCTGCCAAGAAGCTCTTCCAGCCCACCTCCACATAAAAATGTCTCCCCTGAGACACGATCATCACCTCCTCCGCTCTCTTAGACTCTCCACCCACACCATCATGAAGGCTCTAACTCATTTGTGCTACGTCACCTCCACCGGCCTGCATGTTAAGTTACTGTAGAGGGCTTTAACCTCAACCTGTCCACGGTCCTGCGGAGAATCACACATTGAGCCAACGAATATGAATACTGAGGAAACGCTTCACATGTTGACCGTTGCTTTGTTTAACTTAACCATAGGGAGCTGGAATTAGCATCCCTGCTTCTCCCCGAAGTTCTAGGAATGTGAATTATCCCATAGATCCAGAGGGGTTCTACACAGTGACCTCCGGCAGAAGGAGGCAGCACCAACGTGATTGTTTAATCCTTTCCTTTTTATCCTTTTTCATTAAAAAGAGATTTTAAGACGTGAAAGTATTACTTTTTGCCCCAAATGCATTGGAATTTCACTTTATTATATTCCGGCTTCTTGATGTTTTTCACACTACGTCAAAAACCAAGACCAAACTTACTGAAAATCAAAATCAAAAACTAATTTTACATTGCTCTCAGACTTTAAATTCCAACTGTTTATGACTGTAATTGGCGAAAGGTTTATCAGTGGTGTCTGAGCTTGCCCAACCATTCTTTCACATTATGTAGCCATAAAGGATAAAGTTCAGCACAGCACAGGTCTGGCACAGGAGGAAAATAACACAAACTGTATTACTGTTATTTATTCAGTGCAACTAAAAGTCATTTAAAGAAGATGGGCCAGTCCAGACATGTCTGAAGCATATTTGCACTCTTCTTGTCGATAAGTAAACTGTCCTGTCAGTAAAACACAAGATCAGCTAGAGCGCAGGGAAACTGGTATAGAATGATGACCTGTGTGCGGCATCGTGTTCAGCCGGAGCGACTGACTCAGGCTCTGTGATCAATATCCAGACAATTAAAATGTAATGAGTTGGTTTTGTAAAAGAGTGGAAATTCCCAAATTATGTAATTAACATACTGCTTTAAAACCCACTTTTCAATTTTAATGAGAAACCACATACCAGAAAACTGTAGTCCAACCATAATTGCGTATAAAGATGACAGCAGTATCACTCACACATAAAGCTAATATTTTATTTATTTAAATGTCCCCTAAAAGATGCTAGGGTGAAAGAAACATGAGGAGGCTAGTGGTAATTGAACCTACAACCTTCTAGTAAAACAGTAAATGGTGGATTTCCCAACCTTACAACGAAGGGTTTTAGAAAATGTCTGAAATGTCTCTTGATTAACCTTTGAATCTTTCATATAATAAGAAATATCATGTTGTTAGAGATTTACGGTAATCCCAGGGACTTACCTTTTAATTAACTGCGGTCAGTTTTGCAGTATATAAATGTGTATTATACTGAGCACCAGGCTTGAAACAGCACTGGATTGTCATACATAATTACACCACAACTTGCAGAGATGGTTGATCCTTTTATTCAAGTACAGGATATAATTAGATTCAAGTTGCATGTTAGGTAACTTGATACAAATACAAATCTAAAACAGTCCTTGCCTTAATATCATATTGCTCCTAATAATTAATAATAATAAAAAATCAGGACAATGGCATTTAAAACAGCTTATGTAAAAAAAAATGAAATGATTTGAAAAAAAAAAACAGAGAGAAAATGAAAGAAAGAAATGAAAAAAAGAGACAAACTGCATTTCTCACATTTCATCAAATAAATTATAAGGTTGATATATAGGAATGAAACCTAAACACTGCCTCAAAGTGCTTGTGCTGTGTATCTGAAAATCTCTGTAAATATTTCTGCAAAGCACTTTGGCTTGTTGCATCCCCATCCCATCCATCTGATTATTTTAAAGATGTAAAAAATAGCACATATTCATGTTATGATCGTATCTAAAATATGAAGTCAACTAAAATTAATATAGATTTAATTTGATTTGTCTACACAAAATTTGCCACTACTTTGATATGTTCCACTGTAGTCATTAGCATGTTATTGAATCCAAACATGATTTAAATGTCTTAAAAAATACAATGAGGATAATTATCAACATTTTAGCATAGATTCTCAGGGAACAAAAATCCAAAGCAAGTAAAAACAATAATTACATAGTACTTCTTAAACCATTCAGTATGCTAATGTAGCAAAACGAAAGTCATCAGGCCAGCAGGCCAGCAGACCAGCATCGACAGTGCATGTGTTCAGAGAAAAACCTCTCCCCTCTCCCACATAGGCATCTCAGAGAAAAATCCTTCGCATAGACCGTAACTCTGATCCAGAGACAGAGGAATGGCCTGTACCTCCTCTTTGATCTCCCAGGGTTGCTGCTGCTGAGGCAGATCCGAAAACAGGGCCAGTCCCTCGTAATATTGCTGATGGTTGTGTATCTGCTGTTGCTGTGGCTGCTGCTGGCGCTGAAAGTCTTCCATGCTACATCCCATTATGCTGCTCATTTCCAAGTAAGCACAGGCCTGCTCGTCCTCGTTGCTGTACCATTTGGACACAGTGGACGCATGCTGGTTCTGAGTGGACACCTCCATCTCACAGCCGAGGGAACTCAGAGCACTGTTGATGTCCAGGTCCTCAAATGTGCTGCCATTTCCACTTAGAACATCGTCAAACACTGAAGCCAGGTCGAAATCTCCCCGGAGCACATCTGATGTTTTGATCTCGCTTGCTAACAGGGGAGATTGAGACATTCTCCCCAGCTTGCCCCCTCGTTTGGGACAGGCCTGTTTGCGCTTGCTGCCAGTTATAGGTTCTTGGTAGAGATCCATGCCCGTTTGTGGGTTGCGCTGGGGGCTGTAAGGAGAGCAAGAGGACAGAATTCTGTTTTGTCTCTGGGTGGTGAAATTTGTGGCAGGCATTCGCCTGCGTTTGAAGACACCATTCACAAACATGTCTGCATACTGGGGATCGATCTGCCAGAAGCCTCCCTTTCCCGGCTCATCCTTCTGTCTAGGGACCTTCATAAAGCACTTGTTCAGAGACAGGTTGTGGCGAATTGAATTCTGGAAGAGAATGGGATGATTGAGATTTGTTAATTGAGGAGGCATGTACCATTCATTTATGACTCATTTTTTTGAAAAGCATGTAAATGCAAATGGAGGTACACAATGGTTCATTGGAGGTTTATTACCACAATGTGCTGTATTTTCTTCACAATTACAACGTGCATTACATTTACAAAAACAGGTTTATTTATGACGATGCCGTGTTTTCTACATAATGACCCCTGTAAGGTCTCGTTGTACAGCAGGTCGAGGTGTCCTGTTTCCCTGACCCACTGTGCTCAGTGGGTGGTGCTGGTGGAGATGAACACTGGGGGGAGGGAAGTGTTGTGTGTACAGGAGAGCAAATGCTCCTAATGAGGCTCTCTTGTAATGCAGCACTGCATGTTTCTTATGATCAGATGTGCCACACTGCCAGCATCTTGCCCCTAGGGGTCCATCATTATACAGACAGTCCCCAGGCTATACTATGGCTCTTGGGCTTAGTGGGTTCGGTTTCTATCCACCCTCCCAGCTAAGCCTTTTCCTGAGCATCTTAACACATATCACATTGAACACTGTACAGTCTAAGAGAATGGACATGAACAAGTGGTCAGAGTTTTTTGTAATTAATTTTTGTATAGGTGTTTTACATAGATTATGTGAGAGGCATTCAAATCAATCTGGGACATTTAATTGTGCAGAATAACAGAAGACAGTTATGAGACAAAAAACACCCTCTAATTCTCTATATAATCCCCTGCTAAACTAATGCACTTATCCCAGCGTTCCACTAGTGCTTGGACACAATTAAAATCAATTTTTAAAAAATCTCAGTACAGAGTATCTATTACTGGACTGCCTGTTTCCTGGCCTCCCAGGAACTCCTTTAAAAACCTGCAAGTGAGCAACAAGTTATCCATCGATTTTCAAGGACTAGGCGTTTTAATTACAGAACGTTCATGGGATCACCTGCAGAGCCTACGAGCCACCTTGGCTGGATTGTAATTCACAGGTATATGGCTTTCTTTAAAATGTTTGTACCATTTAAATGTTTAACTGCAGCTAAGAGTTTCATCACAGTACCACAGTCCTTAAAGTCTTCTGTAAATGTCAGCCTTCATTCATGAGAAATTTAAATAAATATCAATCAATATTGAACTTTGTTTCTTGGTGTACTACACCAGAATGGGTTACTACAGTACCAAAAAAAATTGATTAGCTTATTACTTAAAAACCTTCATGAATAGAATGTATTACTGTGCACTGAAAGTTTTAAGTATGAAGTAGCACTGAATGTTTTTTTTTTCCAGTTATTTGCCTATTTATTTATTTTATTTTTATGAGAAGCTATCTGAACTTTTTACAAACATATATTTATGGTGTTTACCTGCCAGCTGGGCTCGGCATGTCTGTAATAGCAGAAGTTCTCGGTGATCCAGCTGTAGATGGCGGACAGGGTGATTTTGGTCTTCTTGCTGGCTTGCATGGCCATGCAGATGAGCGTGGCGTACGAGTATGGCGGTTTAACATGCGGGTTGGTTTTATAATCGACCTCCTCGTGCGACTGAGCTCCGCTGAGCCCGTACACCGGCGAATAGGCGCTCGGTCCGGCCAGCTTGCTGCAGGACACGGCGGGATTCCCGGGTGTGTGTGCGGTGCCCGAGGCAGCAGTGTCACCTGCAGGGGGGCTGGAGGGAGACTCGGTGCCACCCAGAGGGTGCAGGAGCTGCTGAGGTCGCCAGCCGAAACCGGGCGCTCTGTCCGGAGTCGCGCTCACGATGGAGAAGTTCTGCAGCCAATGCAGGCTCGTCAGACTGTCGTCAAAACTCAGAGCACCGCCCGCGTCCTCCTGATCCTCCGGATGCAGCAGCATCCATTTCTCCTTGAACTTCTTGGCGATCTCTGGACTCGTCAACACTGGCATCGTGAAACACGTCTCGGATCAAGAGCTCTAGAGAGAGAGAGAGAGAAAAACAAACAGACACATTACACCTGAGCGTGCAAAACGTACTACTACTACTATTATTATTATTATTATTATTATTTAATTCGAAATTTATAGGCAAATCTTGACAAATACAATATTAAATGTATGCATCACAAAAAATGCACTTAAAACGAGCTGCCATTAAGCTTACTTGCCTCGGCGATGGGGGAAAATGTGAACCTGTTGCGAAGCCCCTGGCCCGGAGGAACGAGTGCGAGTCCGTTAGGTGGAGGCGGAGGAAGCGCAACAAGTGCATTCACTCAGGAGGAGATGAGCAGCAAAGACGCACAGTCGCAATGCTTGAATTTCACTCACTCCATTCTTCTTCGAAAGAAATTAGATCCAGCTCGAGACTAGCACGTCCAGAGTGTCATGATCCACAATGCAGAAAACACTTTAAAACGGTCGCGTGCGCTCCTAACGACCCTTTAAAAGCGCTCGCGCTCTGATTGGCTAAGCTCAGGCGCGAGCGTCTCGTATCGCAGCAGTGTGGAGAGAATGCACCGAGGGGCGTGTCTTTACCAGAACACACACACACACACACACAAAACACACACACTTACACAAAAGAGTCCGGGATACTTGTGTCAGAATACATTAGTTTGACAATCAATAGGTTGAATCATTTTAGAATTACAGAATGATGGCACATGTCATGTTCGTTCGCCACCATACACCACAACCCTCACACACTTCAGTGCTAATCCAGATAAACACCTACAGCACACGTTAACAGAAATATCCGGGTAAAGACAAATAAGATTAGCACTATATTCTGTGTTAATTCAACACTATGGGTTTTACTGTGTATAAGGCTACAATGGACAGTTTGGTGTGTGTAATTGTATACATTGTAGTTAAGTCCTCACGTGTGTGTGTGTGTGTGTGTGCGTGTGTAGGGGTGTTTTTCTACACACTTCTCACATTGCAGTCTATAACATGAAGCCGTTGGTGGAGTCGCGCGCCAAGCCTCGCGGAAAGGCGCTAACTGAGGGAGCGCGCGCAGGCCGCCCGCCACATCGCCCGCGTGAAGCAGCTTTCTTCTTATTAACCCCATTCCACCCTAGATACCCCCTCCCCCAACACCCGCCCATTATACTCTCTCTCTGTCTTTTAATCTTTTTTCTTTTATAATTTAAAAACCAATAATGTCCACAAAAAGGGTATAATTCATGCGTGTTTAATAAACAAACGTGTTATTTCGTGCGTTATATTACATTACTCAAGTCAATGGCAGATCGCCATCTTGTGGCAGTATACTGTTACTACACTCCTTATTTGTTCCATTTTAGTCTCAAGTTCAGAAAAAAATTTAAGTACACGTTAATAATATAGTTGTAGATTAAATGTCTTCTTTTCTTTGTTTTTGCACACATTTTTTTAAACGTCTATTATTAACTTTACCCTTTTCGCACTGTTTTTTTTTTTCATTTTGATTATCTTAACATTATTCTTCAACTTGTTGCCTGTATGTTGGTGTATAATCTGTGAATTGGCTGCTGTAGCATTTCAGTTTCATTTTGGGATTAATAAAGTGGGCCGCACGGTGGCTTAGTGGTTAGCACTGTGGATTCCCACCTCAGGTCCGTGTACATGGAGTTTGCATGTTCTTCCCGTGCTTGGTGGGTTTCCTCAGGGTACTCCGGTTTCCTCCCACAGTCCAAAGACATGTAGATTAGACAAATAGGCATTCCCAAATTCCCAAGTTCTCACAGTGTGTGAATGTGTGTGCCTGCAATGGTTTGCCCCCCCATGCCCCAAGTCTTCTGTCGATAGGCTCCACTTCTTCACAATGCCCCCACTCCCCGAGGCAGACAAGATAAAGTGGTATAGACAATGAGTGAGTGATTAATAAAGTACTCTATCTATCTTTCTAGCTTTCTTATGAACAAAATTTTTACAATTTTTTCACTGACTATGTTAAAAAAAAAAAGGTCAAATGCAGCAGGCCACCTTCCACCTTATGATATTGTATCCAATATAATGAGACGGATTATGGTCTTAAATAAGGGGACAGCAGGAAGAATTTATGTACAGCAATTTATGATAAAATGATGTAACTACATACATACAAATATACAATATTCATTCTACAGAGCGTAGAAGCAGTGAATCACTAAAAAGCCATGGTTGTAACTGGCTAGACTGGCTTTTAGTCAGAGTTTAAGCACAGTTCTGGACTAAAACACAGTTTCAAGTGTTAAAAACATTTTAGTGTGGGATCAAGCTTAACAGATATACTGATGCTTTTTGGAAATAAAAAGACAATTAATTTTAACGCTCAAGTAAATGTTCATGGTTTTCAATTTTGAACACTTTGACCAAAACCGACATTAACAGATACAGATTGTTTTCATAGATATTTTTTCAGAAAGACAATTGGAATTGCATTTACATATTAATAGAGTATATTAAAAAAAATACAAGAACTTATCGAACAAAATGAAACAAATAAATCTTAAAAGAAACTGATTGGACCATACATGATTGCACTAGTACTATAAAAATAGTGTCTTAATAAATTTAAAAAATCATAACCACAATTATAGATGTGTCAAAGCAATGAAATATGTGTTCATTAGTTTAGGATCATCAATGACACTTGTCAGAATGAAGAAGACATTAAAACACACAAGATTTAAATGAAAGGAGTGTCAGTGTTCAAAAGGTCTGTAGTTCACAGCAAAGAAATAATAGTGTCCGAACCTTTCAAATGAGCAATGCTGTTTCTTAATAGCCTTTAGGAGACATTAGTGATTGTGCTATTCTTAGAATGAGACTCTTAATTGAAGCAGAAATGCTATAACGCAGAGGCACACAGGAGCGTAGTGCTGCTAGGGGCTGAGGAGCTCGTCCTCGATACACAGGCTGCTGGGGAGGCAGAGCAAAGGTTGGATGGAGCTGCTGGTGCTCTGACTCTTCAGACTCTCAATGGATCCTGATGACCCTGAAAAGATCACTACAGTAAGGTAAATATTGCTACAGGAAGGGATTCTGCTAGATAGCTGCTATGCACACAACATTCCTTAATGTTTAAAAGCAGAACTACATAAACAAAAGCCATAGGCTATTAATGCAACAAGAATAAAGTGAAAGTAGCTTGAAGCGATCGCTCTGGGAACTGCTCCTACATACCGTTATGAACATTCCTCAACAGCAGTAGACCAGGACTCAGATGCTGAGCAAGTTGAGAGTAAGTTCAGGTCAGATTAACAGAGAGAGGGTTAAGAAACAGAACAGCACAGAAGCACACAAGCATCAGACTGTAAAAGCACATCAAAGTTAAACATCAAGAATATCATCAGCAGTCCAGCAAGGAGTTTAAATGTAGTGCTGTCAAACAATTCAAATTATTTATCAGGACCAATCGCATTAATTAATCTAATCAAGATTATTAACATTTCTTTAGTTTAGTCAATTCTGACTCAAATCAGAATTTTTCAACAGTTCTGCAGAATTTAGTAGATTGTTTTCAAATACTGAAATAAACCTATTAACGTATAAAGATTAAATATAAACTTGTATGTAATGTTCCCTCAATATTTAAACTTTTCTGGACAATCTTTCGTACACAAAATGTCTGGATCATTCTTCAGCATAGTGCCACTTGAGTTAAGCAATTTTTCCTCATCATAATGCACAACACCAACATGGTTTTTTGGCGATCATTTAATCTTAGGTTGAGGCATTTCTGAAATTATACTAGAATAGATCCCGAAAAAAATACAGGTCTTAAGAGAGTTCATTAATTAATATGAACAAATATTAAAGTGTTCAATAGCTTCAACCTAATACACTTAAAACCTAGTAACTAACCATACAGCATGTTTTGAAATCCGAGGAAAACACCGGGTCCTTACACACTTGCTGAAAAAATCTTGACACAGAAAAGAGTAAATAACGACACAAGAAAAAAGAGCGAAACGAGGGTGTAGCTTGTAGCGAGTCAGTGCACTGAAGTGTAGGGGGAATGTTAAGGGGCTGATGCTGACCATGTACGAGGAGCACGAAAGTACTAATGAAGGAGAGCTGACTCACCAGGCAGTGCCAGGTCTGCTGAGGGATCGCTCTCAGTGCGACTCAGGCTGCTGCGTGCACTGTGGCAGTCCTGCAGGATCTCGCTCACAGACACCCCCACAGACCTGCCCTCTGACCCTGAAAACACACACACACACACACACACACACACACACAAGGATGTTACAGTTTACACTTCAATTATAATAGAATAATAGATAATTGAATTAAATAATATAAATTCATCTCAAATGTAGGTTTACCTGTATTAGGGGATCCTGGATCTGATTCTATACCATCTACTGTTGCCTAGGTGTGGGAGGAGGGATGAAACAGCTTCAGAGCACTGAGCAGCTCAAACAGTAATGTACACAGTTACAACAATGACTATTGTTACCAGTGTTCTCTTCTTTCACTAAATGAGGCAGTTATTTAAATGAAAAAAAAAAAAAAAGATCAGCGTGTTTTACCCCTGTGTATGTAATTTGCCATATTTTCTCCTGTTCTATTTATTTACAGGAGAAGTGTACATATAAGTGTCACATATAGATGAAGCATCTTTTCTACGGTCTGAATGCATGTCTCTCCTACAACAAAAGAAAACTAGAATTTAATTCAATGCTTTTTCTGATTAATCACCATCTCTCAGTGAGACATTTCCTTTCTTAGCTGGTGGTCTCTTAGATGAAAATTATGCTCCCATCCACAGCAAACATGGATTTAGCATGTCATTTACATTATGCTTGCCAATGAAATATAATGTTTGTTTTTTTGTATGTAATTTTTTTTTAGCCATGTAAAGCCAAAAGTCAGGAGTATCAAATTCAATGTCTGCCTGGGACACATCAGCAATTTTGTGAGGCCCAGTAGGGAAATTTCATCTTTTAATTTACGTATAATATTATATTAATTAAGATTATTAACATAGCCTATTAAAATAAAAAAACAAGGGTTTTTTTTTTATATTTTTTATTTCTATTTTTTCAAATTTTCTCCCCTAATTTTAGTGGTATCCAATTCCACCCCGTCACTGGAGGCTCCCACATTAAGCATCTACCGCCAATCAGTCGGGAGGGCCGCAGACCGACCCACGTGTTTCCTCCGATCCACGTGGCGTCACGTTTTTTTAATTGCTCGTTCACGCACCGTTGGGGTCAGCGTAACACACTTGGAGGAACAGTGCTATCCGCTCCCTCCGCCTGCGCGAGCTCACAGACGCCCCTGATTGGCTTGTAGAGCCGTGATTAATGTGGGAGCACTGAGTACCTCTCATCCCTCCCCCCTGAGAGAGCTCGGCCAATCAGCTCTCTCTAGACCTCCGGCTGTGAGAGGTTAACAGCATCACCCGGGGTTCAAACCAGCGATCTCCGGATGATAGAGCGAGCGCTTTACCACTACCATCTCTCTAAATGGTTTAATAAAAATAAAAATAACGTAAACAGCTTCATTTTATGATGTAATTAATAGAGTACGACACGAGTATAGGGCAGGAATCTGAGATTATTCATATACAGTAATACTTTATGCAGGCGAGATGCTGAGGACAGACCTCAGTTGGAGCTGAACTGTAGGGCCGCGCAGGGTGAGGCTGAGCATCAGACAGATCAGAGAGATGCTCTTCATCCTCCTCCTCCTGGATAGGAGACGTGGGGGAGCGTGTAGACCTGCAGAATATATATATATACTGAATATATGCACTCATAGAAAAGGTTTCAGGCTTTCATGCATTTTATATAATGCTGGTAAATATTAATTAGTCTTTAAAGACAGGTGAACTGCTGCCTACTGAACAACGGAAATCTGATTTTGATAGACAAACCGAGCTTCGAAATCATACATCATGCACAACCATGGTTTAAATCTTCAATAAAATAAAATAAAAAAATTTAAATAAATTTTAAATCTGATCTCAGAAAAACTTTCATACACAATTTAATAAGCCAGAAACATTCAACATAAGATAAATAGGACTTTCCACTAATTGTAGCCTTAAATAAACTTATTACATTCATTATGTTTATGTATTGTTTATATTTATTATGTCTTATTTTATTGTTGTTTATATTGCTGTTATTTATGTTCCTTTTTTTTATCGAATATTGCTAACATGCAGTGAGTCATAGAACAGGACATATAGATGATCAGTCACCATTCTAATAGCAAGGTAAAAATCACTACAGTAAAAATGCATCATCATCATAATAATAATTATTATTATTATGATTAATATAATAATAATAATGATAATAATAATAATAATAATAATAATGATAATAATAAAGTGTCCAAAGTGTAAGTACCCATCTGGTGACTTGCTGAGTTTGGATTTCAGAGCTGCTGGATCTGCACTGAGCTCGACGGTGCTCTGCTGCTTTAAGCTCAGGGTCAGTGGGTCACCCATCTCTCCTGAATACTGGACCTCTTCATATAGAGGAGCCGAGGGCAGAGCAGGAGATGCAGGCTGCACGCCATTCAAAGCTTCCAGGAGAGAAACGGGCTCATAGCCCGGAGGGATGTTCTCAGAGTTCTACAAGCCAATGTAAGAGGTCAAAACTCTCTCAGATTACTGATTATGTCCAAATCTATTTGCAAAAATTATTTCAACGATGAACGGTTCATAATATTTTACTTAATACAATGGGAAATAAGTCCATGTGTTAAGGCCATGACTGTTGAAAACTAATTGTTAAAGATATCAGTATTTAAAGATATCATATTAGTTTTTTATTAACCTCCATAGTTAAAGCATAGCTTTATACCGAATTTTCTGTGTTGTCTGAGCTCTGAGATAACACTGGACTGAAGGGGACAGTGGAGAGCACTCCAGCAGGCTTCTTCCTCACTGCACGGATCTGTAGCAGTGCTCGGAAGGCTAGTGAGGAGGAGAAAAAGCCCATTTAAGGACAAGCAAACATAAAAAAAAATATTGCACTATAATTAAGCAAACACAGCTGTTGCACCCTCTTTACAATGAGCCCAGATGTTACCAGATGCATTTTTGCAACAAAAAAAGGGAAACATTTACAAATGTTTAATAAAGGGCTTTGCTTCTCATTTCCTTCACTGGATTTCCCACAGGGGTTTTCTATCTTTTTTCCCACTATCACTCTGAAAACCTTGAAACTTTGGAAATCTATACTTTCTTTAAAATATGTAGATCTGTTAAACTTTAAGCTTGAGTGGATATTTAGGCTTATGTTCTTTATATTGTTATTATAAGCTTAATAACAATATAAATATAAAAATAAAAATCCAATGTCCTCCGTCAATGGGAATGAGTTCTAATCTTTTATGCCAGTCACCCATGTATACATTCTCCTACAATGTTTCTCCAGGAAACAGCACACAATGCCCTAACTATATGCTATTACAAATACTACTTCTGTCCAGCAGGTGTCAGTGTTTCAAAAGTCTGTATTGTACACATTTACAACAGCGGCCATTTACAACTGCATCCAATTAAATTAAATACAGACAATATGGAGAAACCATGGGGGAAGAAACGTGATCGTATAACACAAAGATTAATCGGCTGTTTAAACTTCTGTTTAAAATGCATTATCATGCTAAGAAAACATGACTCGGCCTGTTTCGATAACAAGCCAATCCGGCAGAAGTGTATGCATTGATTAATGAGATGCTCACGCAGTCTGCAGATAGGGCAGTTGTTGGCTTGGTAACGTAGTGTGTCAGCACACGCATTGCAGAGACAAAGGTGCCTGCAGGGGAGGATGAGTGTGTCGCGCAGGTCTGACAGGCACACCACACACTCACTGCTGTTGTCACTGTTCTCATCCTCTACAGACTAATGGGGGGGGAAATGTGGTCATATAACACAAAGATTAAGAACACAGGAACCTCCATAAGGACAGCTAGCTGTAAATTATTAGTGAAGGCACATGGGTTATTGCTACCTTGACATTCTTATATGTCAGTGGTTCGAGACAGTAGCTTGATTTACCTTCGTATCTTGGTTGTTCTTATTCTCGATGCCATAAATCTCCTGGAGTAGGTAGCTGACACGATCAACCTGCACGATGGCATCAGTACAAGGTGAGCTTATCTACACTGGGACAGGAGGTGGGCAGTAAACTCGCTTCATGTTTGCCCTGAAGTGTTTCGGTTGACAACAACCCTTGTACGCAATGAAAGCAGCTCAGTCACAGTTTTATAATGTCAAATGCCTCCATGCACACCCACTACTATTGTGTCGCTCTACCTCTACATCTACGCCTAACTGAGCCTTTTAAATGTAGTCGTAGTCGTTAATGTTCAACGTGAGTGTCATGTGAGTTCTCTTTATGTGTGGTAAAAGATTGAGAAGAAAACGCCATGCTGAACTTAAAAAGTAAGTAAACATATTGCCTGATCGAAAGTGAAGTGAACTACCATCTGAATGAAGTAACAGTGTTGACCCTTATACATCACTTACAATTTGTTTCTGCTTCAGAGGCTTCACTGAAAAGCTGCCATCAACATGCTGTGAAAAAAAGACAAAATGAAACGAAATCAAATGTAAAATAAAGTTTTTTTTTAATTATCTTATTTAACTAATGAATACTGAATTGCAATTTTGTTCCAACAATATTTTGATATAATAATATAATAATATCATTTTTTTAAATTGTTGATATTTTAATATTCGGATTATTTATGTACAAATATTTGAAAATAATATGCATCTCACACTATCCCAAACTTCAAACAAGCATTCAGGTTCGACCCCACATTCATATTTTGATAACTCAACCACAAAAAACTAATTCCAGCTAATGAATATTTAGTTATCAATGTATTCAAGAGCTTTAAGTGAATAATCATTCTCCTTCAGTAATGCTATTTAAGATTCAAAACTCATTGCATACCCGTTCAAACGCTGCTAAAAGTACATGGGCGTGTCCAACAACGTCTGCAATGGCAAAGAATATTGATCAATATTGACAGACTAGTTCAACTACGTATAAATTTGAAAACAGAATATTTTTTTATTACACTTGTAAGACCTACCATCTCCATCATCCACAACTGCATGAATCACCAAAGGGAAAACACCTCTGTCCAGGTCAAAGTTTAGCTAAGAAAAAGATCAAGAGTTGCACAGTGTTAAATCATAAGAAACCTTTTATAGAAAGCCCCTTTTCCCCTTAAAAAAGTTTAATAAAAGTTTGTAATAGAAGTTAAAACTCAGTGAGAAAAAGTAAGACACTGTGTAAATATGTCTAAAAATCCACAGGACTAACTTCGGTGGATAATATTCCTTGAGTCAGCACTGATGCTGGGCCTGGGCTGGGTTAAAAAAAAGAGGGTTTAAAGAGAGTTTCAGAGCCCAAAGTGTTTGAGAAGTCACAAGGGGGGACTGACCATCACTCCCAAATATGTGCCTTCTACAAATCTATTGCTTTGGATTCTTTGATCTTCATGTTGTCTCCATTGCAAATCCCCTCCACGGGATCTAAAAGGCCTAGACATGTTTCAGCATGGCCATGAAGACAGGGTTTGCCGAGGTGAATGTGGAAGAACTTGAGTGACCTGCACATAACCCGTGACCCCACTAAACATTTTGTGGATATAAACTGAAACGTCTGATCATGTTTTCTTATTCTACCATCAGTGTCTAACCTTATTAATGCTCTTGTGGCAGAATGAGCGCAAATCCCAAAAGCCCAAAATGCTCCAAAATGTAGTGAGATACCTTCCCAGAAGAGTTTGTTTAACAGCAGTGAACCAGCAAGTAAATGCTAATGGACTTAAGGCAAAAAAATATGGCGAGTTGATCAAGAGTCCACAAACTTTTAACCACATAATGTGTAAACAATATGGAATATCATATTCTTAAATATGATATTAAAAAAATGTGTAAAAGTTGGATTTTATCCAATTGCATTTTAGGGGATTGCACATGTGTATGTGGGTTTCCTTGGGGTTTGTCCCAGGCCCAGGCAATACTTTATCCGCAGTGTCCCAACTCCAGCATAACTACTGTGTGTCTGAAAAAAACACAGCTATTGCAGTACAAGTTCTATGTTGATGTTGTTTCATGAAACATTTAACAGAAGACAATCCACGCTTTATGAGGGTAATTTGTGAAAATGAGTTTTAGAAATACACAGCAATTAGTAAGGATGACATATAAAATATTTACGGTTCTTACCTCCTCTGGTTTCCATTTAGTGAAATCAATCTTGAAAGACGGAAGAGAAAACTGCTGGTTTATTCCTTTCTTATAGCAGACTGTCTCAGATGCCATAGCTGGTGTTTTTGGAGTATAGCTTAAAAACAAATGTTTTAAAAATGTTAAAAATATCAGCCTTACTATCACAGCCTAATATCGTTATTTAAATGTACGAGCAGTCATTGGTTTGCATGTACAGTATATATACAGTACAGCTGTTTACACCTCTGTGACTCCATAGCATGGATTTAGGAAGCTTTTGAAATGCAGCCTCTGCTCATGCATCTCTCTCCAGATAAATGAGTGTTTAAAACTGGCTGCATGTGAGCAGTATTTTGTTAGTTTTAGTTTTTTTTTTGTTGTTGTTTTATTAAAAAAAATAGTTTAGCTTTGTTCACTGATTATTGCAATCACTGGTTATCTTGCTATTGTATTATTGTTGATATTATTAGGATTATTATGAAAGTATAATCATTTGTATTGTTCTTTTTACTTTAATGAGGTATATGAACGTGCTTTAAAACAGCTTACATTTTAAATAGTTGATACAGCATTAGAGTATTATCTACAGGATGGCCCAGAGGTCTGGATTCAAACAGATGTTTCCCCTAATATGAACTAACTTTCTTTTTATTTCTCACTCAAGATCTCTTTAAAACTAACAACATAATATTAAATAGGCCTTGAAATGGGTCAAGACAGGTGCTAATCTTATGGCTGATTAGTGTATTTACGCGCACACACACACACACACACACCCCAGTGGCACGAGGGGAACGCAAATCCTTGGTGGTTTTAACGTTATGATTGACCACCGACGCTCAGAAGTATTTGTGTGTGCTGCAGTTTCCATGGCATTGCTGAAGCTGATTAAAGTAGTGTTGTATTTCTTTGGGCTCACGTAACAAAGGCAGAGACTACAGTACTGGTGCATAATCACATGACCTACATGCTTAATTTGACCTGTAACAGTCGTATGAAGACCGACAGCATGTGTGCATTGGGTCCTGGAAGACCACCTGGCCTGCACACTTAATGTTTTCCCAGCTCTATCACACCAACTTTAATTCAGTAAAGGCTTTTAATTAGCTGATTAGTTTAATCAGGTGTGCTGGGAGCTTAGAAACACTAAAATGTGCAGGGAAGTCGTCCTTCAGGACCGGAGTTGAGAACTATTGATCTGTCTCAAGTGCATTTACTATGTACTGTAGAATTTGCATAGTTTGCTATAAAGACTACTTACACTGCCACTCCATTAGAAAACTCCTCAAAAGCCTGGCAGTATAGTGTGATGGCGACCCTGGCATCAGTGTCAAAGTAAAACTCCACGCCGTACAAGACTTCAGAATTTCCAGCTTCGTCTGCAGTGCTTTCGTCTTCGGCTTCGTACCTGATAACAAGGTAAATAGACGACGTTTAATGCTTACCTTCTTTTAGTATAAAAAAAAAGGTCAAATTCAAATTGCTACATGGGACAAACCTAACAAGCCGTAAGGAGTCCTTCCTGATGTTTACAAGACTTCTCAGGGTCTTCACTGGTTCATGAGGTGCAGGAGTCACGTAGGGAAACTAGAACAATGAGAAAGGAAATGATGTAATATTAGGATATTTATAGGACTCAATGGGTCACTAAAATCGTTTGGGTTTCTCACCTGAACTGGTCTGTTGCCTAAAAAATTCAAATCCATGTTTTCTCCAAACAGATATCCCTCAGGATGGGGTGTGTCAAATTTCTGGCCGCCCATGAAAAAGTGACTGGTGAAATAATTGCCTGTAATTGGAAAATCAAAATAGTGAGCATGGAAGTGGACTTATATCGGTATAACACACATAGGCCTGTGAATCGAATCATAGAAATAAAAGACTTAGAAATCTCAATTATGGGAGATAACTAGTGGTTCTACAGCACAGTAAAATCTTCTTTGTCTTTCGGCTGTTCCCTTTCAGGGGTCGCCACAGCGAATCATCTGCCTCCACCTAACTCTATCCTCTGCATTCTCTTCTCTTACACCAACTAACTTTATGTCCTCTCTCACTATATCCATAAATCTCCTCTTTGTTCTTCCTCTAGACCTCCTGCTTGGCTGTTCCAGCCTCAGCATCCTTCTACCAATAAATTCACAGTCTCTCCCCTGAACATGTCCAAACCACCTCAATCTGGCCTCTCTGACTTTATCTCCAAAGCATGAAACATGCATTGTCCCACTTATGAACTCATTCTTGATCCTATCTATCCTTGTCACTCCCAAAGAGAACCTCAACATCTTCATCTCTGCTACCTCTAACTCTGCCTCTGACTTTTCTTCAGTGCCACTGTCTCTAGGCCATAGAGCATCGCTGGTCTCACCACTGTCTTGTACACCTTCTCTTTCATTCTCGCTGATACTCTTTCATCACACAATACGCCTGCATACGACTTCTCACATCCTTTCCATACTCACCATTCCTCTGGACCATTGACACTAAGTACCTTCTTAACCTCTGCTCCCTGCATCCTCAACGTTCCACTTGGGTCCCTCTCATTCACACACATGTACAGTATTCTATCTTGCTGTGGCTAACCTTCATTCCTCTGCTTTCCAGAACATACCTCCACCTCTCTAAACTTTCCTCCACCTGTTCCCTGGTCTCGCTACAAAGCACAATGTCATCTGCAAACATCATAGTCAATGGAGACTCCTGTCTAACCTCATGTGTCATCCTGTCCATCACCAGAGCAAACAAAAAGGGGCTTAGAGCCAATCCTTGATGCAGACCCACCTCCACCTTGTACTCTTCTGTCACACCTACAGCACATCTCACCACTGTCTTACAGCTCTCATACATGTCCTGCACCACTCTAACATACTTCTCTGCCACGCCAGAGTTCCTCATGCAACACCACAGCTGCTCTCTCGGCATCCTGTCGTACGCTTTTTCTAAATCTACAAAGACACAATGCAACTCTCTATTACCTTTTCTGTACTTCTCCATTAGCATTCTCGAAGCAAATACGGCATCTGTTGTACTCTTTCTAGGTATGAATCCATATTACTGCTCACAAATGCTCGCCTCTGCCCTTAACCTAGCTTCCACTACTCTTTCCCAGCTTTATGCCTCTGTAATTGCCACAGCTTTGCACATCCCCCTTGTTCTTAAAGATTGGCACCAATACACTTTTTTCCCATTCATCTGGGATCCTCTCACTCTCCAAGATCTTGTTAAACAAACTAGTCAGGAACTCTATTGCCACCTCTCCTAAGCACTTCCATACCTCCACAGGTATGTCATCAGGACCAACAGCCTTTCCACTTCATCCTCTTTAACGCCCTACTCACCTCACTCTTACTAATATCTGCTACTTCCTGCTCCACAACAGTCACCTCTTCTACAGCACAGTAAATAAATGGCGAATTTGCTGTCAAACACTCATCAGTCTGGTTTAGGTAGGTAAATCACTAAACTGTGCTGCACTCCAGCTGCCTCTGGTGGAACTGAGGGAGCAGTGTGTAATGCATAAGTCAGTGGCGCTCACAATAGGATCTAGTTGCATGATACATAGCCAGGAGCGTGATTTCATTATCACTGTGAGTGTGATGGAATTCACTTTGCACTACACACTACTTCTGTCATGTTTTAACGTAGTATATAGTTATGATTATAATGACATAATTGTAACTCAAAGCCTAATGAACTGCTCGCTTGATTACTAGTCAGTCTGGTTCTCACAGAAAGTTTTTTTTTATATTTTTTAAAAAAGCTTTTAAAACAATTTATTCATTTTGCTTCAATTATAAACACAATCCTTCCATGACATTATGATCACCTGCCTAAGATTGAGTAGGTCTTTACTATTAGAATAAAAATTTTAAAAAAAGTGATGCCTTGGGCACCCATGACCTTGTTGCCGGTTCACCAATTTTTCTTCCTTTAACCACTTATGGTCATGTCCTGACCAATACAGCCCGGGAACATCTCACAAGAACTGCAGTTTCAATGTTTTACTAATCCAGGTGTCTAGCCATCAGATTTTGGCGCTTGTCAAAGTTGCTCAAATTCTTTCTGCTTCTAACACATCATCTTCAGAGATAAAATGTTCACTTGCTGGCTAATATATCCCACTCAGTTCCAAATGCCTCTTTAATGAGATAATGTATCTGTAGCTATTTCTAACTACTGAATTGTGATGGGTGATGTGATGGGTCAGAGCAACTTAAAAACTGCAGCTCTTGTGGGATCTTTCTGGTCTGCAGCAGTCAGAACCTAATAAAAAGTGGTAAAAGGACGGAAAACCAGTAAACTGTAGACAGAGTCATGGATAGCCAAGTCCCATTGACGCCGATCCAATAGAAAAGCTACTGTAGCTCCAATTGTTAAAAGGGTCAATGCTGGTTCCTGTAGAAAGTTGTCAGAACACAAAGTGCATCACAGATTTTGGTGGCTAAACAGGGGGACATACTTAATATTAGGCTAATGGTCATAATGTCATGGCTGATCACTGTATTTCATAAGTTAAAAAAAAAAAACAATAAAAAAAAAATAAATAAATAAAAAACATGATTCAAACTAATTTAGTTCGATGTGTCTTTTATTCATCTGTCTTCTATACTGTTAAACCTACACAGGGTTGAAGGAGTCCTGGAGCCTAACCGAGGAAACTACAGGCACACTAAAGGCAGGGTAAACCCTGGACAGGGTGCCAATTCATGGCATGGCACACATGCATGCACCACACACTCATTCACACACTACGGGCAAACCAGTTAGCTGTGGGAGGAAACCGGAATCCCCGGGGCGAACTGTTGACCCTGGAGGTGCGAGGCCACTGTGCTAACCACTACGTCACCGTGCCACCCTGTCTGATGAGTTTATGACCTAAATCTTTGATAATCTGACAGATAGATAGATAAGTTTGACAACCCCTGCCCTGACACATTGTATATGACAAATCTACTGGATACAAATGACTGACCTGAGCTGAAGTAAGGATTTTCTTCTTCAATCCGTGATGAGTACTGAGCTGTCAGTACTAAGCTGTTAGTCAGATTTCAGAGCAACACTTTGCATGGCCTTTGCATGATACTGATTGTAATGTACAGTACAATCTTACCGGATTTAGGAGGATATCTGTACGCGGAATTGGCTTGAATATCGATATCTTCAACTCCAGCAATTCTTCGACTAAGTATTGAGCCCATGTTCCCGCCGTAATGTCCTGCTGAAAAGCCTGGAGCTTTAAGGAAGCGGAAAGCGGACTGTTTCTGGCAGGCAGCCTCACGCTTGTACGGCCAACCCGTCTCTCCACCGTTACAGATCCATTCCCAGCTCTCCTGGGGAAAACCGTGCGTTCATCGCTGATCCCAGAACAGTACTACACCACATAGAGGGGAAATAACCCGCTCGGAACACCCACTCACGCAGACAAATAAAAGATAAATAACACGAATAAAAAAAAATGGGATATATGTGGCCAGTATAAACAACAGTCCAACAGGGATCCAGACTCGACACTGAAAACAACACGAGCAACCCCGCGAGACGTTAGTTCATGGCGCTGAGCATCATGGGATACGTAGTTCATAGGAATATAAGCCTGAGGATGCTAACTTCATAAGGAATACGCTTAGTTCTGGGGTTGTAACTAATGCTGACGTCATTTACCGTTCAAAAATATGTCCTGCACTATATTGACAAAAAAATATTTTACATTGTATCCAAATACATACAGTGTATCGCAATATGGAGTTGGTCCCATTTTGCAGCTCTAACAGCAGTGCCAATCCATACACACACACACACATTCACACACCATGAGAACTTGGTATGGCGATTTGGGAACAACAATTAGCCTAATCTGCATGTCTTTGGACTGTGGAGGAAACCAGAGTACCCGGAGTAAACCCTCCAAGCACGGGGAGAACATGCAAACTCCATGCACACAGACCCGAGGCAGCAATCGAACCCGGACCCTGGATGTAGAAGGCAACAATGCTAATCAATAAGGCACAGTGCCGCCTGACATACAGTAAGACACTCCCTCCATAAATGTTAAGTAAAGGTAAGTGAGCAGACCTCTTTTACAGGAAAGACTCATCATATTAATGAACGTAGGGTTTTATTTGTTTTTTAATATGAAGCATATACCATACAAGTCTGTGTGAAAGGGGATTATACAATTAATAAGAACTTAAGTCATGTGTGGTATAGGATGAACCATCAGGGACCATGAGGGGGAAAAAATGCTGACCAGTTGATAGAATTTCAAGAGGTCAATGAGTCAAACAGGTTTAAAGATGTGGTCTTTGCTTAACCATCACCCAGCTCCTGCCTTAGCTCACACCCCTTACTTCCTAACACCACATTAGCCGTTCCCCAGTCCTCCGTTCCCAGCAGCTACACCCCACATGCACATAAACACGCATGCACACTCTGTGGTTACAGACCAGTAGCCTTGACCTCACATGTCATGAAGTCATTGGAGAGGCTGGTCCTAAAGAACCATCACTAAACTACTATCAGTCCCACATCATTGTAAAGAACGCTATTATCTTCCTGCTACACTGAGCTTACACTCATCTTGACAAGGCAGTCAGCACGGTACGGTAATTTTTTGTTTACTTTTCAAGAATAAGCTACTGGACATGCAGGTGGATACTGTACTGGTGACCTGGATAACCAACTACGTCAAAGATCGTCCACAATATGTGAATCTACGGAGCTTCGACAAGCACAAGAAAAACATGCAAACTCCGCGCATACAGGCTGGAGGCAAGACAAGACTTGAACCACCAACCATGAAGGTACAAGGTGAAAGTGTTTAAGCACTTTAGCCACCATGCTGCCTTAATATAAACCTATGATATAAATGATTAGCGATCACCCACAACTCCGCCCGCATGCAGATCCTGACACCTGTGTACCAGTGCCTGTGAATGGAGTGTGCGGTCAACTCACTACCGCTCCTCACTCTGCTCCCATGCAGCCCCGACTTTTGCCTGTCATATGCACTGTTTCGCTGTAAACGATCTGATTCAGTAGCTCTGAGCTCAGCCTGACGTACTAATTTTTGCTGTGGATGACACTGCCTAATGTTACATTTCTGTTTTTTAAATACAAGTGGATTTGAATTACAGCTGGAATTGCTGTCACAGTTGTGTTATTATGGATATTAAATTAACATAAATACCTATTGAGTAAAGATTCTGCAAAAGATTGTGCAAATTGCATCATATGTTTTTGTGTTGCTGTAATAGGCCGCTTTCCCATAATAAAACATTCTCTTTTTATGGAATATTTGGCTTATGGACTTTTTTGACCCTCTATGATTTTTATTCATGCATTCATTATCTATAACTTCTATTCTGTACAGGGACCTGGAGCATATCCCAGGGGACTTTAGGCACAAAGTGGAGTGCACATTTACACGCACTACTGAGGGAGGAAACCAAAGTACCAAGGAAGGAAACCCACCAAGCATGGGGAGAACATATAAACTCCATGCATGCAGATTTGAGGCAGGACTTAAACCCGGACACTTCAAGCCAGAATGCTAACAACTATGCGATGTAATGCTAATGATTTTTATCTACGGATGAAATAAGCATGAAGCAGACATGAGTTAAATTTTCGCGTTTAATTGCATGTTTTTCAACACGATATTATTTTTTAAAAATCAAAAGTATTGCCGGAGACTAATTCATGAAAACGTATGTGTAATGTGTAAAATAATAATAATATAATAAACAAAGCACGTGATCATCTTTAAAACAGCTGTCCTATCTGAACTCTACCTTGAATAAAGAGTTATGCTGCTATACATTATATCTATCTATATATATATATATATATAGGTGACAGAGAGAGGAAAAGATTAAGACATACAGATTATATATAAATATATATATATATATATATATATATATATATATATATATATATATATATCTATCTATCTATATATATGTATGTCTTAATCTTTTCCTCTCTCTGTCACCTATATTTCTTCCTTAAATTTTAAATATTGTAAAGATTAGTAGTCATGTGACTAGTTTGTCCTTCAGACATGTCTGTGAAAACCTAGCATATTATACAAATTTTCAGAGTTTTACCGCATTTATTTTGTCGGGATTCGTCATGGTTCTACAAATTGTTTAAAATAAATACAAAATGACTTATAATTTAAACATTTAGCTAAATGTATTTATCTGAGGTAAGAAACAAGCTGGATACACCTTTAAATAGATTTGTTTGGTCTGCAGCAGTAATGTAAATATAGAGCTTAATAATATAAACACTGCGCAAATCTGGTGGGAGACAGTCACATCTCAAACACTTTCCTTCTGCCTTTGTACTTTTATGTCACTCCACGCAATTCAATTGGTCTGGGAAGATTTGTTTACCATATTTGGCGAGGTAGTGGCAGACCTCGGATGGGAATTGGACAGGAGCAGCCGTCATTCACAAAATTCAGCCTTACAGGATTTTACAAACAAAGAGTGGCATGACGGGAAATGGAGTCCTCGGCAAAACATTGTCGACCCAACACTTTCAATGTATTCCCGCTGGAAATGAAAAAATACCTTACGTGGATATTTGTCTGGTTTATTCTGAGTGATATATTATATTTAACGTGTTTGCTTGCTGTAGTAATGTAGCGCACTCCCGTTTCGTCGACGGAGAAATGTGAAAACGGGACTAGATTCGCCTACAATTCCCACCTTTTGAGCTCGTCTCCTATTGGCTGCGTGGGGCGTCAATCAGGGGGAGGCTCTTACCCCAGCGCTCCTACAGTAAATATTTGTGTTTGCTCAGCCGGCTGTAATGGTGGACGAGTGAGAAAGGAAAGGGGAGAAACATCATCGGAAAAATTGAATCCCAGACCAAACACTACCGTCCGCGGCTCGGAAATACACTCCGGCGAACATGGATGAACTCAAACATCAAGTGATGATTAACCAGTTCGTCCTGACAGCTGGATGCGCCGCAGATCAGGCCAAGCAGCTTCTGCAGGCGGCACACTGGCAGTTTGAGGTAAGAGGGTAACTACGCTAACGACATTGTTTATTATGGGTGCGTATGTGGCGACGGCTTTAGGGCTCGCGCTCCACGCCGCCGTGTCGCTTCGGCACAGGGAAAGCGTTCAGGCTTACACCGCGGTGTGTGTGTAAACACTGCCGTGTTAGAACGCATCGCCCTGTAAACACACACTTATTATTATTATTATTATTATTGTTATGTTTTTTTTCCTGAATTCATACGACGGTGGATATGTATATATATAAAATATATTTTAAATAAACTAATCTAGATTATATTGTTGTGTCTACGGTGTCTTTATCTTTTAGTCCAGATTAAAGGCAATAATCTCCTCGTGGCTCAGTGTTCAGATCGCACTGCCATTATGCAATGGAGAAGAGCACTGCTCTGGACTCATTACTGATTACATGCATTCCAACAAACAGCGTTTAACAACCCTCCCTTAATTATCTCCTATTATTATTATTATTATTATTACACAACCTAAGATGATAGTGCTGTCTCAAAAAAAAATTGCCATCTATAAAACATCATAATGGTTTTGATGTACAGTCGAGTTGATTCTTCGTGTCCTCTTTTTACAGACAGCCCTCAGTGCCTTTTTTCAAGAGACAAATATTCCATACGGTCACCACCATCAAATGGTAAGTACTGATTGCGGATCTGTCGCGTCACATTTATTTGAAATGTTTTTGCTTGTTTTTGTGCTGAAAATCTTCTAAATCGCTGGTGTTATCTGAGTCCATGTGTTGGGTCTACAGAGGAGAAAGAGGCACAGCGAGCTAACAATAACAATGTAGGCTGTGTGTGTGTGTGTCGGCCATGTTGCAGAGACACGGTGCTTCCAGAAATAAACACACTCGACCACGCTCGGCTTTTAAAGCCGAACACGACTGTCTGTATGTCGTTTCTACACGACCAGTGAGTGTTCCTGGAGAAAGAGCCGGACACGCCGTCACATCGGTTGACATGACCGAGGCACGCTGTGTGAGAGCGGCTCGTGTTATCCCAGGTTTCGGTTTAGCTTTCAGTATCACGAAGATTCGCACACTGTGTTCTGTTTACGTTTACTGTAGAGGGTCATGTTTCCGGATGTACATTCATTTCCCGCATCTGCTCTCTCTCTCTCTCTCTCTCTCTCACTCACTCATATATATACACACACACACACACACACACACACACAGGGCTATTGTTTAAAGTCATTCTTTTAGTCATCCGTGTTTAACATTCTCTCTCACACACACATACACACACGCGGGCCTATTTTATGTGCTGAACTAGACTTCATGTTAATTTAAGAACGTCTGTTATATTGAACTTTCAGCTCCATAACACACACGATGTTATATCATCTCCATCTGTTATCACCCAGTTCCTCTCATGGTTTCTTCCTATTGCCATCTCAGGGAGTTTTTCCTGGCCACTGTCGCCGTCACCCTTGGCTTGCTCATCAGAGACATTCTCATTATTATCTAGACACATTTTTCTCACACGTCCATAAATTTTTCTTTTCAAATTTTCTTTTCATATTTGTGAAGCTGCTTTAAGACAATGACGCGCTATGTAAATAAAATTGAATTGAATTTTACATACTGATGCCCTCACTGAGTGGCCGTTGAATCAGTCAGCTTCCTGTATTGCTTTTAACAGGAACCGGCCATTTTCCCCACTTAACCACTATTATTTACAAACAGTTAAAATATTATGCAAAATGATTAAAAAAAAATCCCTTTCAAATGATATGTTTATCATTTTTCAAAAGGTCAGAATTGACATTTCTCGCCAAATGCCTACAGCTCAGGGCCTCACTATGTTTCCCATGTGACTTAACATCAAATAAACAAGAGGTGTATGTATGCGTGGGAGTACAGTATGTATGTATGTACTGTATACATGTATATACAATATACACACACAGACAGGCCCAAAAAATGTATGCCTCTCTTTTGACGGTCACATGAAAGCATCAATTAAAATTTTAAAAAAGGGCATAGATAATGATGAAGTGTGTGTATTTTATTTTTTATATATTCACACTGTAGTCTGTGTGTGTATATATATAAAACTCAATTTGTTAAAGCCTTTTTACTTTTTAACAAAATTTGCAACACATTTAAAACAAAACTAATGTGTGTACAAATAACACAACAAACTGTTTTATATATACAAAGGAAATCATGTAACTATGGTTTCATGGCACATATACTTACTAAACAAATCCACATAATGTAAGGAAAAGGATGTAATAATATTGATTCGTGGTCATAAGCCTATTTGTTAGTTATTTTAACATTTTATCAGATCTTTATTTGGGCAGCTTCTTATAGCTTTTAATGGCATTCAAAGGACAACCGTGCATGCATTTAAAATATTATTAATAATAATAATAATAATTTTAGCCCATACTCATGCAGCTTATGGCTGCTGGTTAGTGATATGGCCCTAAACCCAGTTTGCCCCAGAATTTCCACAGCCCTGACACACTTCTTCTGATTGACAGAACTGAGTCTCTCTGATGTCCCTTTGGCCTCAAGTACACATAAGAATATGCAATACAGTAAATATAGGCCAATTTCTTTGATATACTTTTTGTACTTAATACCCAAGACTCTGGAATACATATTAGTAAAATTCCAACTTAAACAGAGTGTGATAGTACATTAAGTACCCTGCTATTGCTTTTGAAGCTTCTAGCATCTTCTAGCCTAGTTTAAGCCATGGAATTTTGGAAATGTGTGTACTTGTGCTGTCAATATGTACAATATAACAGTTCAGACTGGTATGTAGTCATTCCCACACAAATTCCTATATGAAATGGCTTCCGGTGTTTATCTTAAGTCTTATAAGTCTCATCTTAAGGTTTATTAAAATACTGTTTTGCAAAGAGAACCAGATAATTAGATTGTTTTTATGAGATTAATACCTTCACTATGTATAATGTTATTCTTGGGTTAATCAGTGAACTAGTCATTGCTGATTTATAAGAGTCATGTACCAGAATGAAATATTTTTGGCTTGAAAGTGGAACTAAAATTGGGGCTGCATTGGGCCAAAAACCAAAACTAAAAAAGAATCAGGCTGACTCTGCCATACCCCATAGTTTCATTATTATTCAATAAATCAAACCATCATTAAAGAATAATTGAATTCAATTTGGAAATACTGTGCATGCTGGCCAGTATGTACTGCAGACACTGAGATGACATGCTCTCCTTGCTCCCTCCACAACACACTCCTTTACAATCACTCACTCACACACACACACACACACTCTCTCTTTCTCTCACATGCGCACACACACACACCCTCACACTCACACACACACTGGCTCAAACAGGAAGTAGGCCTGAGGCCATAAAAGAGGCTTTTTGAAGGTATAATCTGAATAATGAAATTTTAAAATAGTTTGGTAGTTTTATAATTTAAAAAAGGCCTTTAATAAATTAGTGGACAACTGAAAAAGATTATGACTACTAAATAATATTTCTTATAGTTAATTTAACATGATGAGATTAATTGTGAATGTGTGAATATATGTGAAGGCCATAGTCTCTGCTCTATTTTGATATGTTTTAATTTAACTTAAGTTTTGCTGTAATCCAGGTCTACATAATACATGTTTTATCTGTAGTAGTAATGGATCAGTTCTATGATATAGTACTGAAGAAGTACAATTGTTGAATGTGTAAAACCGTTTTCAAGAAATGTGGCGCACACACGCTCTAAAAGCCACCAAAAAAGCCACCAAAGTCAGTTGTTGGTTTTTGATTTTTTTTAAAGATGGTTTTGAAACAGCAAAACGTAACCATGCAACCACAGCTAGAGGGGTTATCCGGCTCTGTTTCTAGCTAGCTGAGTCATAACATTGGGAGTGTTGAGGAGGGTGTGAAGGTTCTGGTAACTTTAACCATGTGGTTCTTTTCTGGGTGTGCCGTAGGAAGTGTTTGTGCTTTCAGGAGCAGCAGCAGCCCCACACTTGGACTGGTCTCACATGGCCAGTACAGCTGTACTGCACAGTGGCAAAAGAATGGCACGGAGCCAAGCATTGTTGTGGCAGCTTAACCACAGATATGCTAATTTCTTTATGAATGGAAGAGCAAAGCCTTGACGCTTGCTTGGGCTCCTGAAGGCTGGGAATTGGGGAAGTAGAACAACTGGAGTTTGCGATGTCATTATTCTGGCTCGTGCTGGTGGCTGAAATTGATAGATATATTCGATCATGGTACTGAGTATCATGTTTCATGATGTGTATTAAGATGTACAGTAAATAGGGCTACTAAACTACCAGCAAAGCGTTTGCTTCATTTTAAGAAACTGTTATATTGTTAACGCAATATGGGAAAACCATATATTCTTGTCTTTTTCTAGTCTTCAGCTGTGTCCCGAGCCTGTGCTCACAGTGGTCTCAGAATCGTCCCGGCTAACAGGAGTACACCCTGATGTTGTAGCCTGTACACTTTACATGCTTTTCAAGACAAATATTCTGCTCATCGTGGTTGCACAGAGGTGTTCGAGTTACCTTAAGCGTTTATTCGCTGTCTTGATGTTTGTTGAAGCAGCTGACCCATATCCGCATTATTTTATGCTGCCTGCTTCCGTCTTCTAATCGAATAACTGAGTGATTGCATGCATGAGCAGGTGTTCCTAATAAATTGCATGGTGGAACTTTCCTTTGAACTCCCTTTTTTTGGGATATTTAGACAAGTTAGATAATTGAAAGTTTAATCAATTTCCTGTCCTTTTTATCTGTCCTTATTATAGTCCATGCAGAGCGTCTTAGAATCGGGGCTGTTTTTATTTTAATAACAGTGCCACAGAGAGTCCCGAGAGCCACATCTGAAGTGGTTTGGCCTGCGACTGTGTGTGTTTCTAGTAGCACTGCTTCCTGGAACACAGGAGTTTGGTGGAAGGTTTAGCTGGCTGAGAGTGTGGAGAGCAGATGTGCGAACATGTGTATACACACACACACACACGCACGTCTGCCGCATGCTTGTAAGACCTCAAGCAGAGATTTCTTTTCACAGGCTTTTTACAGTGCCATGTTCCGAACCTAAAATCTACCATTCGGTCCACTTCAGTCTGCTGCAGCATACACGGGAGAAAAATTCTATATATATATATAGCAGAAGAGACAATAACTGTCTATTGTTCTGTTCTGAAATCTCTCTGGTGTGTCAACAGTCAAGTTAATAATCAAACGCTGAACTAAGAGATCATTTACTCACATGTGCGCAACCATATGTTTATTTACACACACACACACACACATACACACAATTGTGGAACGTTTACTTCCACATTTTTTTTTAAGAACTGCATTACATGTGAGCAAGCTAGAATAACAAATTAGCAGATCTGAGACGTCTCCTCTTCACTCCGCTGCGCTATTTCGGTCTCTCCGCACTGTGTTCCTGTCAGCTTCTCACTGACTGACATACACACTGTTCCCTCAAACAGAACGGTGGCCTTTTCCTGTGTTTTCGGATTCAAGTCTGTTGTCTTGTGATGGAATGCTGCAGTGCACCATCAATTATTCTATTACAAACCTCATTATATTAACTGCAAGGCTCCTGTGTTATTCACACTCCACACTCGGCCTATCCCTCAGGCTTTAGGAGTGTTTGTGTAATGGAGAGAGAGAGAGAAAGAGGGAGAGAGAAAACGTGCAGCACCAATAATCTGTGATTCAACCAGGCATGCTTGTACGGTGTCAATAAACCGAGCCGTCCTGTGAGCGGTGTAGGAATCTGAAAGCAGTCCTCTGTTCTTTGTTGTTAATAGAGTAAACCGTAATAAAGGAAAGAAGAGAGAGGGACATTTTCAGAGGCGTGCGTGAAGGCTATAAATCCTAGCAACCCTTGTTTACGGAGTCAAGTACTCATGTAGCGCTCACTAGTTGAATTGTAATGGGAAATGCCGCTTGCTCGCGGACGCCTGTGGGATTCTCGTCTCTGCAAGTGTGGACATGAGAGCGAAAGCTCTGATCCCACACAGCTGCCTTTACTTGTCCATGATGGAATTGTTGAGTTTTCTGATTTTGGTCTGGAAGCCTCAGGCTGTAAAATGGCATCCTCGGGAATGCAATAAGGCAACGTTTGTTTACACTTTGACCGTCCACTCAGGCCCTTGTCTGAAAAAGCTTGGAATGTAACGCTAAACCCACTCAGGGGGTTGTTTGGGTACGGTGTGGTACCGGATGGTCATCCGCAGAGTGAGTTTTTAATTCTTTGTCCAAAGTTGGATTCATGTTTCCAAATAGAATTATTAAAAGCAGAATGGTTTGCCTTAATTCAGCCTCGGTTCTCAGCACGGCATCTGCGCTCGCAACCAAAATATTTCCATAGCAACACAGCTGTGGGTTGCTGCATGTTTGTTATGTACACTGCACTTGTGAACAGCAGTTTGTCGTGCTATTAGAATAATGGAGGTTCCACAGATGCTTGTGTTTTGCTTTAGAGGCTGTATTTAGCTGCTGACCTTCATCACCCCCCCCGTGCTGGTGCAGTAATTAGATACTACACGTTATCATTTCAGCACTTCATAAATGATATCGTCTTGTCCTGTAGGTTAGCATTTAAAGCTTCGCTCCCAATTCTGTGATTTATTTCCCCACCCCTCCCACAATTTCCCAAGTTCCTGCCTCCAATTGACATTGGTGATGCAGAGCGCAGATCATTCGAGACTTTTGACCGTCGATGAGGGGCAGTTGTGGCCATTTCACGGCGATACTCTTTCAGATGGGTCGATAAGCGCCACGGACAAAAGGATTTGAGTTTGCTGACGGAATCGAGAGAGCAGAGCGTCCTGGCTGTGAGTGAGTGGGCAAATGTGGCCTCAGCAGTAAGATAATCTGGAGATGGTTCACATACCTCTCCGTGGCCCGCGGAAGGGGACACCAGGAAGTGCACGAGGCACCGTGACGAGCACCCTTAGCAGAGCAGGCGCTTTTTTAAAATGGTGAGGTCAAAAGTGCTGCATCATCAGGAATATAAGGTATATAATATTAATACTTTCATGGCCAATAAAATGACTAAGCAGCTTAAGATCTTCCCGTAGACATGCATGCATGCAGAAAGCAGTGAGTTCTGGACAAGAATTGAATTCTCTTGCGAAATAGTTTACCTTGTTTTGGCCAGGAAGCGTACAACGTTTCTCTTTAGTTCCTTGTTATGTCTGGGGAGTTGAGGAGAGCAAACAGAGCGTTTGTGTGCATATTGACACTGATAAAGAGCGCAGCAGCCTTTCACAGTGACCAGATGACTACGATGTTTTGAAGACAGCGGTGCTCTGCAGCGTAATGCACTCCCATGAGGGCCGTTGTGTACCTCGGTAAGGGAGGGATTTGTGCTGAAAAGAGAGCTCCAGTACAGCGAGGACAATGGAGAAAGGTGTAAGAGGTCATGGCAAGGCAGAAAAGTGTGAGGTTGTGTTGAACGCAATGCCAGGGTACAGATGAGAAACAGGAAGTAGTATGGTCAACAAATAGAGGTAACTATGTGGGAAAAGGAAGGAATGTCGGAACGCTCTTCAGGGACAGCTCAGCTTGGAGTTGTTCTGTACTTTCAGCTGGGTAAATACCAATTGCTGTTTTGTTCCTGAGTTTGTTTTGCTGGTATCACCTTGACTAGTCTCTAGTGTCTAATTGAATATATGTTTAACTCTGCAGATGTGCACACCAGCAAACACACCGGCAACTCCGCCGAACTTTCCTGACGCTCTCACCATGTTCTCCCGCCTCAAGGCTTCGGAAAGCTTCAGCAGCAGCAGCCCCAGTATGGCATCCATGGCCACCTCTCCTCCTCCGCCGCCGGTCAGCTGGGGCATGACTCCACCTGTGGCCAGCCAGCAGGGATTATGGACTCAGGGCCCTTCAGGCACACAGGCTCACCCTCCCCCGGGCTGGCCGTCTACCGTCAACCAGCAAGCAGCCGCTGAACAGAAGGCCAGCGTGGCCATGGAGGCTGAGAGATGAGGAACCGGACTGTACGGCCCCTCTCCCTGCTCTCACTGGGGGTGGTAGAAAAGGGGAGGAGTGAGGCAAAAGGTGGGGGTACGATTATAAGGAGGAGCGGGGGCCGGACAGGGGTCACTCACTTTGTCCTCTCACCTTCAGAAGAGGTGGGAAGGACAGAGTGATACAAACAAGAATCCACCAGGCAACACGGACAATTGAGGGGAGGGGTGAAGTAGAGAACAGCCAATGCAAAGATAATAATAATAAAAAATAAAAAAAAGAGACGCACATTGTATTACTGAGAAAGCAACTGAATTTTCCTTTTTTTTTTTTTTTTTTTTTATTCTACATTAAAATAGATGAATATGAAAGGGACTATGATCGTCATGCCCAAGGATTATTTCTGGTATTTTCTGAAAGATGGACACACATGTACTCTAAGGCAGCAACTTTTGTCACGTTTTCTTTCAAGCTTTTATCTGGTGTCCTTTCTGTACTCGAAACATTACACAGATTGACATTGCATGAGGAGTGGAGCTCTGTTATTGCATTTCTTTTTTTTATTGAATAGTATTCATCACAAGCATTCATGTGTTAAGTGTGTGAGGCTCTCACACACAAGCAGCAGCAAGTCGATAGGATTTTTTTCATTTCTACCGTCAATACTGGGACTCTGGACTCTGCTTACCTCACTGGTCACCTGACTTTCCTCAGCCAATCAGGGAATCGCACTAGTTGAATGAAAACGTTTTTTTAAAAGCCGGATT
Organism: Clarias gariepinus; assembly: GCF_024256425.1. Lineage (NCBI taxonomy): Eukaryota > Metazoa > Chordata > Actinopteri > Siluriformes > Clariidae > Clarias > Clarias gariepinus. The sequence continues at coordinate 13,969,907 of NC_071113.1, forward strand.
TTACATAGGGTATCGGCCCTGCTTCTCTTCCTAACGCAGTAACGCAGTGATGTTCTCCAATAGTGTTAGGCTTGCTAGACACATCTGGACTCTTTTTTGTCCCCTGCGGTGACCAACAGCTCTTTTGAAATCATGGTTGAATATTTTATTGAAAGCTTTTTCAGGTCTTTGGCGTCGATCAGACTGTTTCTTAGCTGGGAAGGGGCTTAAACCTAAACTGATTAAAACTACATACAACCAGACTACTATGACATGTTTGTAAGCCGACTTGCCACTTTGCATGATGTCTTCATATATAAATATATATCATATTTTGTAGTTTCTTGCTTTTTTTGGGGAATTCTACACGATCTCCTTGTTTTGCAAAATGTGTTTGTTTGTTTTTTGTCTTGTTTTTTGTTCTTGAGAATTTTCTCTCGTTTTCTCCTCCTGGTTCATCAAAGAGAGGAGGGTGTAAGAGGGGCATTGGACAAATGTCTCAATTCAACTTCAGGTTAGGACTCATCCTCGTTTTTACGGTCTGTTTATTTAAAAAAAAAAAAAACGAAGAAGAAATGAGAATGCATTTTTTAAAAATATTGATTTAATGGTTTCTCTTAGGAAAAAAAAGAATAATAACCTTCATGAACTTACTATCAATAACCCATTTTAAATTTGTGCTCGGGGGTTTATTTTCCATTTTCACCGGTTTTCTAATCAAAATTGTCTTTTGGGATCACATGTTCCTAAATGGATTTTCATGTATGTTTTCCCCTTTATGACTGTATTGATACCATTCCCACAATATTTGTGGACTACCTGATAATTAACTTATCATTGTTTGTGTTCCTAAATAAATATTGTATGTCCTATGGTATTGTTTTGTTCCCTTCTACTCAACATTGTTTTGTGGATCATTTATTCTTAGTCTTTTAAACTTTTGAGTAAATCTCGTTGCCCAGAACATGTTTACAGGATGACATTAGAAGCTTTTCCAAATATGAATTGAAGTCATGCACGGAGAGTCATAAACCTCTCAGTTCTATATTCTGAGCAACTCCAGGTTCTACGTGCATGTCTTCGCATAGACATCGTGCTAAAATCTGCTGCTGACACTTTAATGCTTTAGGGGGAATATTTATACTCGGAGCTTGTGATATAAAGGTTGCAGAGCCCCGGAGCCGCTCAAATAAGAGTTAAATCTGAGTAAACATAAAATACAGATGGTTCCACAGAAAGCAACACACAGGCGTCTCACACTGGGTGATCTGAGATGGGCAGTGCAGGGGTCAGTGAGTTCTCACCCTGGGTGTCCTCACTTCACCACACACTAGCAGAGAGAGGGAGAGTCAGTCTTTGATTTACTGTGTTGCTGCATGCCTCTGTCCACACCTCTAAATTCTAAAGTGTTGGTGTGTTTGTTTTCATTGGGCATGTCTTAGGAACCAAGATGGTGCCAAGTTGATTAGACTTGTCTATGCCAGGTGAACCCTGGCCTAGACACTCACCCGAAACACTCTTCTGCAACATACAAGCACACACAAAGGGGACTCCTCCACCATTCCTCCCCAGGCTCCTTTGATGTATGTAGTAGTATGTGGACACCTGACCATGCCCAGTCCCAAACCATGGCCATTAATGTGCAGCAATGAAGGCTTACACTCCTCCTGAAAAGACTTTTGAGAATATTTTAGAGCAGGGGTCTCCAAATCCAGTCCTGGGGGGCCAGTGTCCAACACAGTTTGGTGATTCTTCTTCTTAAACACAGCTGATTTAACTAATCTGTTAATTACTAGGTTCAGTGGGTGTGTTTAGGTGTTGGTGAATTACAAACTGTGCTGGTCACTGGACCTCCCTGTTTTAGAGCATACCTGTGAGATCTGGTGCATATTTAGTCAAAAAGACAATATGTGAGATCAGGCAAGTGATGTTGAAGGCCTGATTGGAACTGAGACTCGCATTCATCCTAAAGATGTTTGGTGGGGTTGCAGTCAAGACCACAGCAAAATCAGTAAATCATTTCTTCATGGACCGTGCATTGTGCACGGGGCCGCAGTCAGGCTGAAACAGGAAAGGGGTTTACTGAAAGACACTTGCCAGAATGTTGAAACCATGCAATAGACCACTTTCTAGTTTCCGTGTGAAAAATAAATTCTGGAACTTCCTTGTGCATTTCACAGGTATTTGACATAAATGTAATACCTCTTTGAGGAAAGTGTTTATTTCCTCACTCCTCAACTATCATGACCTCATTGAATTCCTCATTCCTCATCGATTCCTGCTAGAGATGCTAAACTGTCTAAAATGTCTTTGTATGCTATAGCATTAACATTATATTAAGGAGTCTAGACCAAACCCTGAAAAAAAAACGGAAGATTACTCCTCACTAAACTTTACTCTACACATTATACACTCAATCTCCCTACCAGATTCATCCATATATGAAGAAGACTTGGGGCATGAGGCAGGCTAAACCCTGGACGGGGTGCCAATCCATCACAGTGCACACTCATTAACACACTATGGGCCATTCAGGAACACTAATTAGCCTAATGTGCATGTCTTCGTTCTGTTGGATGAAACCCACCAAGGAAGGGGAGAACAAGCAAACTCCATGCGCACAGACCCGAGGCGGGACCAGCATGCCTCCCAGACTGCCAGATGGTAATACACAATTCATCACTCCAGAGAACCAGAGTCCGGTGCTTTACACCACTCCAGATGACACGTGCCACAGAGCGTAATGATCTTATGGTTTGTGCACAGCTGCTGACATGGAAACCCATTTCAGAAAGCTCCCAGTTCACTATTCTTGTTGCTTCCAGAAGCAGTTTGGAATTTTGTCATGAGTAATGCAACAAAGGGCAGTCGATGTGTTCACGTTATGTGTTTCAGCAGTTGTCAGCCTTGCTGGGAGTTTGCGTGGGCTGCCGCTTCATGGCTGAGCTCTTGTTGCGCCTAGATGCTTCCATTTCACAACAACAGCACTTACAGGTGATGGGGGAGATGTAGAAGGGCGGAACATTTATGAACTGACTACAGCCCCTGGAAAAGGTATGGAAACACTGCTCTTGGAAAATGTTCATTCAGTTGTTCAATTGTATAGGAAAAAAAAATAATCATGCCACAAAACTATTTTCATGTAACATTCCAACCTTTTAGACTTTAAGAAACACTTGATCAATAAAAAAGTCACATTCAGCTGTGTCTGGACCAAGTACTGTACAAATCAAATAGGAAGGTTGTAATGAGACGTGTACTAGTAGACCAAGGAAGAGATCAAAGCATCAAGATAGAAAACTTAAAGCAATATGCCTTGAAAACAGAAAATACACAACAAAACAAATGAGGCACAAATGGGTGGAAACTGGAGTCAATGTCTGTAACACATCGCCTAAAGGAAACGGGATTTACATAGAGAAGCGAAAAGCTTCATTAACACCTAAACACAAAGCCAGAAGGTTGAAATGTGAAAATTAAAGTAGTTTTGTGGTATGTCTGTGATTCCTTTTTTTCTATGCAATTAAACAATTAAATGAACTTTTTCCAAGAGTGGTGATTTACATTCTTTTTGCCAGGTGTTGTAGTGGCGAAGGTGGCATCCTATAAGAATTCTATATTAAATGTCTCAGTCTAACCCATTCTACTGCCATTGTTTGTCTATGGAGATTATATGACTATGTACTTGATGTCATGCGCCTGTTAGCAATGTCTTTAAACGTTTAGCTATACACTACGCATGGTTAGCACCGGCGCCTTGCACCTCTAGGGTTGAGGGTTCGATTCCCATCTCGGGTCTGTGTTTGCAATGTTCTCTCCATGCTTGGGAGGTTTCTTCCGGGTTTTTCAGTTTCCTCCCATAGTCCCAAGACATGCAGATTAGGCTAACTGGAATTTCCAAATTGCCCCTAGTGTGTGTGAATATGTGGATTGGCACCGCGTCCAGAGTGGGATAGGTTCCAGGCCCACCTGTGACCGTGTATACAGGATAAAGCTGTATAGTGGACAAGTGCGTGAGTGACTACAGCTTTATGCATTTATAGTGCATACAAGCAACATAAAATCATGGTCCTATATACTTATCATAAACTCTTTATATTTCTTGGTTTTTATATTCTTTTCACAGTTTGTCCAAATCATATTACACTGACAGACATCAGACTCTAAAATCTGTCCATAAATGTTAAATAAACATCTTCTACCTTAACCATCATACAATTTTCCTTGTAAATAAAGCACATTTTTAACGTTTGTAGCAAATACAACATAAACCAATTTTTGGTTTAGTAGATGAACATTTTGCCACAAAATTCCCCCAATCCAAACAGTTTATTTTAATAAATGGCATATTCTTGTCCAGATCAACTAAAGGAAAGGATTATGGAATCATTTAAGGTTGAGTAACAGTTTATGGAATCTCCTTACAATATGCGTTTCTAAAACAAACCTAAAAATGTGAATTAGTCTGCATTAAATAAAAACAGTGCTTTACGTCTCTTAAGCAGATGTTGGATCTGGATTTGAAAGGAAACTTGATACTTGTCGATTAAAACAATGGAAAAGATTATAAAACTCCAGAATGTGGCAAAAGCCGTTGGTTGTGCCCAGTCAGCTTTGTCTAAAATGTGCTGTACGTATAAACAAATGTGAAGGTTATAAAATGAAAACATAGGGGTAGACTCGGGCAAGGAAAACTCATAGTGATATGCCTTAAAAATAGAAAAAACAAATGTGCAAGAACAGAGTCAATGTTTGGGACAGAACTATAAGGAATCGTCTAAAAAAACATGGTTTGCATACAGACAAGTAAAAAAGAAAACCAGCACTAAAGCCTAAAAAGAAAAAGACAGTAACAGTGGGCTAAAGAGAAGAAATCATGGATAAGTGTGATATTCAGTGATCACTGGCCAATCACGGAGATGAGGCCGGAACTTTTGTCTGGTGCCGTTCTAATGAAACATATGGTATGATGCCTGCGCTGCCAAGGACAAGAGCTGACGGCAGTGTATCATCCGCTCTGCTGAGAGTGAGATTGTGGCGTCTCCCATCCCCGACACACTCTTTATAAGAGCTCCCCTTTGCATCAGGACCAAAACTACACGGCACAGGAACGACTAGAGCTGCAGTCATGGCAAGGACCAGGGCCCCCACCGACAGGCTGTGTAATCCTACCTCTGTGGTCTTTACATGCTCCTCCGTGATGAGTTGAATTAATGCAACTTGTTTTGCATCCCAACTGTAACATGCAGTTTTTACTTTAGGTAATAAAAATAAAAAGTAACATCAACAACAATCACTCACTGTCTATACCGCTTTATCGTGTATTCAGGGTCATGGGGGGGCCTGGAGTCTATCCCAGGAGACTTGCAGTGCACACACATACAGTACACACACTCACTCACTCACACATTACGGACAAATTGAGAACGCTGCATGTCTTTAGACTGTGGGAGGAAACCAGAGTACCCGGAGAAAACCAAGCACGTGGAGAACATGCCATCTCCATGCATACAGAGACAGGAATCAAGCCTGGCTGGGAATCGAACCCGGACCCTGGAGGTGCAAGGCAACAGTGCTAATCACTACACCGTAGTGCCGCCTACAGCAACAACAGTCAGTTGTTCTGGAACAGTTCGTACATGAACGGTTTTGTCAAGTGCATTTGCAAAACCAGTCAAGCACCATGATATAACCGCCTCTCATGAAGACCATCCCAGGAAAGCAAGACCAAAAATATACCTCTGCTGCAGAGGAGAAGTTCATTTGGAGTTACCAGCCTCAATAATCACCAATAAACAAACAACTCCTCAGATTAGAGCCGTTATGAAGGCTTTACAGAAAGTAACAGACACGCCTCAGTATTAACTGTTCAAAGGAGAGAAAATCAGGAAAGACCATTGAATTAGAAGGGGTGTGGAAACTTTTGACTGGTAGTGTATATGAAAATATATTTGGCAATAAATCTGATTCTTATATAAAGATGACTGCCTGAAGAAAACTAATTTCCTCATGTATGGTATGGGGTTGCTTATCAGGTAAAGGACGTTGGAAAATGGCAAATATTATCCCAACAGTCGAGGTACACATACAGTACTTCCATCAATAGAGAAAAGGTTTGTTGGTGATAAAATCATTTTTCAGGATGATAATGGATCTTCCTACTGGGCAAATATTGTTAAAGATTTTTTCCCCCAGTAAATGCATAGCAACTCAATGTCATGGCCAGCAAACACTGAGTCACAATCTCAGTGTGATAAATAAAAAAAGGTCAATGATAAAGCTCCATCCCGCTGATCTCTCAGCCGCTATTCAAGAATGTTGGAACCAGCATAATGGAGGATATTGATTTTCATTAGTGAAGTCTGGGTGATTTAGGTTCATAAAACCCCAAAGAGAATCAACAAACTACTAATTGGTTGTTGTTGTTTTTTGATGATTATATACCTTTTTCTTCAACATTAAGTGATTCCATAATGTGTTCTACTACCTCTTATATTGAAATATATTTTATATTTTATTACAAAAATTTATATTTTTAAATATCAACTATGTGAGAAAGGGCATGCATTTCAACACTCTTTTTTTACATTAACTACGGCTGTCATTAAACCTGTTTCATAAGGTGGAAACCCACCAAGCATGAGTATAACATGTAATCTACCGGCATATAAGTTGAAAATCTGAAACTCAGGATGGAAGCAGAGATCTTGGAGATGTGGGGCAGCAATACTACCTTGCTCAGCATCATGCTGCCCTGTATTCATAATCGCACTCTAAATTGAAATTGCACTGCATCATGAGCTCCACAGAGATTCCCACCCTCTAGTATTTTAATCCAGGGCAGGGTGCTGTTACGTAAGCAGCCAGCCACTCAGCCACTCATGGTTTCGCTTGCTCTTGGGCTGTGAGATAAATCTACAGCATAAGCACCACTCTACGTGTTGCCAGGGGGACAAAGCCAAGAGTGAGAGTCTGTTTCTGTGTCAGTGTGACGCTTGTGGTGTAGAAAAGAAAAATATATGCTGTGCTGCATATCATAACAAACGTGACCAAGGAGAGGGGAAGTAAGTCTAGGATGAATCAGATATACTGTGTGTGTGTGTGTGTGTGTGTGTGTGTATGCCTGCTGCCAAACTGTGCTGAGTGAAGCAGGAACTGAATGAATAGCTGTGAGTCAGCAGGAAGTGAAGGATTCAGGGCATGCTATGTTCACTTTGCTCCGTCATATGAGAGGGAGAGGGAAAGAGGTATAGATTATGAATGAGCTGGTTTAATGCCTAGACTCTAACACTAGGGCAACGCTAGCCTTTATCCTAACACACAATCCTATCTCACATTGCACTCCAGGTCTACAGGTAAACAAATACACTCTTGGCTCAGTCATTATGGGATCAACTCAGGATTGTAACATCTAGAGCCTCTCATCATTCATTCATTCATTCATTTATGCCTTTGTGAAGCTTCAGCCTACAGTTCCCCCTATACTACTGCAGTGTATTTGTTATATATATATATATATATATCAATCAGACCATCCCAGGAAGTCGAGACCAAAGTGGAGAAGTGCAGAGAAGAAGTTCCTTTCGAGTTACCAGCCTCGAAAATTCCCAAATAACAGCGCCTCGGATTATAGCCGATATGAAGGCTTTACAGATCATAAATAGGAGACATATCTCAATATTAACTGTTTAAAGGGGATTCTTGCATATTTTGAATGCCTTTGGGTTGCTTTACAATGTAGAAAGAGAAATAAAAATCAGAAAAGCCCATGGAGTTAGAAAGTGATCCCAAACTTGAGTGGTAGTATACACACTTACCTAAAGGATTATTAGAAACACCTGTTCAATTTCTCATTAATGCAATTATCTAATCAACCAATCACATGGCAGTTGCCTCAATGCATTTAGGGGTGTGGTCCTGGTCAAGACAATCTCCTGAACTCCAAACTGAACGTCAGAATGGGAAAGAAAGGTGATTTAAGCAATTTTGAGCGTGGCATGGTTGTTGGTGCCAGACGGGCCGGTCTGAGTATTTCACAATCTGCTCAGTTACTGGGATTTTCACGCCCAACCATTTCTAGGGTTTACAAAGAATGGTGTGAAAATGGAAAAACATCCAGTATGCGGCAGTCCTATGGGTTAAAATGCCTTGTTGATGCTAGAGGTCAGAGGAGAATGGGCCGACTGATTCAAGCTGATAGAAGAGCAACTTTGACTGAAATAACCACTCGTTACAACCGAGGTATGCAGCAAAGCATTTGTGAAGCCACAACACGCACAACCTTGCGGCGGATGGGCTACAACAGCAGAAGACCCCACCGGGTACCACTTATCTCCACTATAAATAGGAAAAAGAGGCTACAATTTGCACGAGCTCACCAAAATTGGACAGTTAAAGACTGGAAAAATGTTGCCTGGACTGATGAGTCTCGATTTCTGTTGAGACATTCAAATGGTAGAGTCAGAATTTGGCGTAAACAGAATGAGAACATGGATCCATCATGCCTTGTTACCACTGTGCAGGCTGGTGGTGGTGGTGGTGGTGTTATGGTGTGGGGGATGTTTTCTTGGCACACTTTAGGCCCCTTGGTGCCAATTGGGCATCGTTTAAATGCCACGGGCTACCTGAGAATTGTTTCTGACCATGTCCATCCCTTTATGACCACCATGTACCCATCCTCTGATGGCTACTTCCAGCAGGATAATGCACCATGTCACAGAGCTCGAATCATTTCAAATTGGTTTCTTGAACATGACAATGAGTTCACTGTACTAAAATGGCCCCCACAGTCACCAGATCTCAACCCAATAGAGCATCTTTGGGATGTGGTGGAACGGGAGCTTTGTGCCCTGGATGTGCATCCCACAAATCTCCATCAACTGCAGGATGCTATCCAATCAATATGGGCCAACATTTCTAAAGAATGCTTTCAGCACCTTGTTAAATCAAAGCCACGTAAAATTAAGGCAGTTCTGAAGGCGAAAAGGGGTCACTGTATTAGTATGGTGTTCCTAATAATCCTTTAGGTGAGTGTACAGTATATATAATACAGGGTGCATTTAATCTCACAAACAGTCTTAAGCCTTAATGCCAAGCATTTCAATAGATGTTAGACGTTCCATAAGATTTCATAAGACGATTTTGTGTCCCAAAGGTGTTTTACTGGATTCAGATCCAGTAACTGGACCACTAAAGAACGCTAAACTCAACATCATGCTCATGAAACCATTCTGTGACCCCTTTTGCTTTGTGACATGCTGCATTATCATGCTGGAAGTAGGCTTCAAAAGACAGGTAAATTGTGGCCGTGAAGGGATACACATGGTCAGCAACAATACTCAAATAGGCAGTGGCAGTTATGGGATGATTGATTGATATTAACAGGCTCGAAGTGTGCCAAGAAAACATTCCCCAAACCTCTACACCACTGCTACCAGCCTGGATGTTGACACAATGCAGATTGGGTTCATGTAGTCATCATGTTGGTGCTAAATTCTGACCCTCCCATCTGTTCCTTACCAGAAACTGTAAGATTCATTAGTCTAGCCAGCTCCAAGGTCTGACATGGTTTGATGTGCATTCCAATATGCTGTTGTACAGAGTGGTTGTCTGTTACTATAGCCTTCTTGGTTTGATCTTTCTCTTCAAGGCATTTTCATTAACAAATCTGCCACTAACTATGGACACTCAACCCAACAGCACTAACAGTTATGTCATAATCAAAATCATTGAGATCACATTTTTGCTCTTCTAATGGTTCATTGTAAACATTACCTGAAGCTGCGGGCCCACATCTGCAAAATATTATGTATTGTACTGCTGCAACATGATAAGGGTTGATTAGATCATTGCCTTTAGGTGTACAGGTGATCCTAATAAAGTGCTTAATGACTGTCCACACTCTCCAATGCCAACCGGGCTCCAAAAGACGGAAAAGTCTTATCAGCAATGTCCATCTTATTACACACATTTGCATTTTAGATTATTTGAACCTTATACACAATGTGGGCATTAGCATGTCCATTTATAATTTAATACATTGTGATCAGTAATCATTTCTGTATTAAAAATCTTTTTTTATTATTGGACATAAGTAATATTCTAATTTTCTGAGACACTGAATTTTAGCTGTAAGCTATTAAAATTAAAAGAAAGAACCACATAAATATATATTATTTGCCAAAACTATACTGTATATATATTTTATATAAAAAAAAAAATATATATTTTTTTTTATTGGTCTTACGTAATATTCTAATTTTCTGAAATATATAATATACCAAAACTATGTAGTTTTAGTATATTATATATTTCAGAGAATTTGAATATTACTTAAGACCAATTTAAAAAAAGATTTTTAATACAGAAATGATTACTAATAAAAATATAAACATGTACATCACTCAATACTTGGTCCGGGCCTCTTTGCATAAATTATGCGTGAAGACGATCAGTCTGTGTGTGCTCAGGTGTTATAGAAGTCCAGGTTGCTCTGATAGCAGCCTTCAGCTCTTCTGTGTTGTTGGGTCTGGTGTCTCACATCTTCTTCTTCACAATACCCCATTAATTCTCTCCGGGGTTTAGCTCGGGCGAGTTTGCTGAACAATCAAGCACAGGGATAGCATGGGATAGCAGCATACATGAAAAGTACTTTTGGCAGTGTCCATAAAGCTGGTCAGCAGAGGTAAGTAAGAAGTGCTCTAAAACTTCCTGGTAGACGGGCTGCACTGACCTTAGACCTAATAAAACACAGTGGACCATCAGCAGATGACATGGCTCCCCAAACCACCACTGACTGTGCAAACGTCACACAAGGAATGCAACAGTTGTAGCCCATGTTCAGAATACGTCTATGTGTGGTGGCTCTTGAAGCACTGACTCTAGCTGCAGTCCACTCCTTGTGAATCTCCCCCAAATTCCTGTATGGGCTTCATTACACAATCCTCTCAAGGCTGCGGTTATCCCTGTTGCTTGTGCACCTTTTTCTACCACATTTTTTCTTTCCATTCAACTTTCCATTAATGTGCTTGAATACAGCACTCTGTGAACAGCCAGCCTACTGAACCAGCAGTAGGTTCAACGATGTCACACTGGATTATGAGTCAAAAATATTTATTAGCCAAGAAGAATTTGGGGAGAAAATTGTTTATTAACTGATGAGATACTGAACGACAGTGTTTACTGTATTGAACCAGTGAGAGCCACTAGGGCCAGAGTCCAGTCCCTCCCTGCTCCAGCACACCTCATTTAATGCATCAGTTAATTTCTCGGTTTAAAATGTGTGTTAAAGCAGGCAACACACCAAACTGCACTAAACTCTGGTCTCTTATTACTTGAGTTTATACCTACAGCTTAGATTATAATTAGTGTCTATTTGCTTTGTATGGGTACGAGAGGGAACTAGGACAAGATGTCAGAGAGCAATGACTGAAAGTGTTTCTAGGTGTAAGATACATAGCGAAAGTAAATAATAAAAGAGTCACTCCAGTGACTATGAAGGGTACTTTTTGTCTGAGTGTAGGGGGTTTTCGGCTCCATTTAGGTCAGGCTAGGAATGAATAAAGTATAAAGAGGGTTACTTAAATTGCTAAATGTGACACAATGAGGTGTTAAGAGACAAAATATCAGTTCCTGTCTCTTATTAATTAAATAACCAAAACTTTGTACCACACATTTGACCACCTCAGGTGGAAAATACTTTAGCAACAGTTCCTCATCATTATCCTAAAGCATTATTAAATTAAATATCTGTGTACTTAATTTCCTTTTAAAGCGAAGAAGCTACTTTTTATTCCTTATATTTGTATGCGTGCATGAGTATTATTTATAAATCACCAAGGTCTCTTCTTCACTCATCCAGCCAACCACTGTGTACTGAACTTCAACTGAACATCATTAGGTTGGCATCTAATATAGTTTACAGCATATTTCATTTCTCTAATTCCAAATCCAAAAATCCAAAATTTTCTCTAAAGCCAATCCATCGCAGGGCGGGCACACACAAACACACACACTCACATGCTCATTTACACACTTTGGGCAATTTGGGAAGACCAATTTGCCTTATCTGCATGTTTTCAGACTGTGAGGAAACCAGAGTACCTGGATTAAACCTACCAAGCATGGAGGCTTTTGGCTCTCGGGTGAGGATGGCCTCGTATGGTCTGCTTGGGATGTGTGTGGTGACTCTGTATGGTTCCATTTGACCATGAAGTTGGGCTTGGACTGGACTGATGCAAACATCTGTTCTTTGATGGCTTGTGAAGGCAGTTCAGGACTGAAATTTACAGTTTTGTAACCGAGCCTCCAATATCTTAAACACTTTTTTTTATTATTATACTTAACTTCCTGCCTCCTAACACACCGAATGACTGCAAATCACCCCCTCCTATCTGATATGACCCAGATGAAGCTCCCTGTTGATTCTGGTTCCTCTCAAGGTTTCTTCCTAGTGTCATTTAAGGACTTTTTCCATTGCCACCGTCACCCTCAGCCTACTCAAAACTTAATTATGATTTCTACACATTTCCTCACATTTTCAGAATTTTTTTTATTCTGTAAAGCTGACCACTGTTAAAAGCGCTATACGAATAAAACTAAAAAAAAAAAATAATAAACACTTCATATGAAAACCTGGCATAAGCGTAGCTACTTTTTATTTTCACTTCAGTATTTAGCACGGACACTTCCACTTTGAATGAAGATTTTGACATTATCTTCAACTCCCCCTCCTGCTGAACACCAATCAATAGCTGGCCACATTCTGCAGCTTCTAAAAAAACTGTACCAAGCTGAGAGACAAAGGAGGGGGAGTTTTTTTTTTTTCATTTATTATTTTATTTTATAAGGCAGAGACAGCTTTCTTGTTATCTTTGTGTAACCTTGATGCTTTTAATCTCTTTAAGTGTTTTAATATGTACTTGACCTGTGCTTGTCTGTATAGATGTTTCCTTAAAATAATAGCACTTACAGCAGTAGTTTGAAACAGAAAGAGTAAGAATTGAAAAGGCTGAAGTGAGGCGAGGGAGAGGTAGACACATTTCTGGCTTGTGTGCGTCAGGGTTTTTCGTTCCCCTCCCATTACTCATAACCAACAGCCAGCTGCTCCCACTGCAACAGGAAGTGGCGCTCAATGTTTTCATCCACTCACATGCTCTCTCTCATACATACAGTCCTGCTTAAGTCTGAACAATAGTTACATTTTTTAACAATACGACAATTAATATAGATAAACATTTGTTGATCACTTTTCCTAGTTTATAATACCTTACCAGATGAAACACCTGGTCTAGCAGTGTGTCCAGATTTTTCTTTTTTGGCCTGATTTGTTGGACCATTTTATTTCAATCAGTAAAGTATTACGCAATCAGTTTAAGTGTGTGTGTGTGTGTGTGTGTGTGTGTGAGAGAGAGAGGCTGGTGAGGGCTGACAGTGGTTAGTTGGCTGGTTAATATTTCAGGGTTCTGGGAGTGCAGTGTTCCAGCACAGCCTTGAGCACGTGCTGCAATCTGCAGCCTCACACTCACCTCCCTGAACAACACTGACCTCTAGCGACAGAACCAGGAAGGTCTCAGAGTGCGCTCCCTTTGTCTGAGCCTACTGAAGTACTGGATTGGACTTTGGCCAACATATCTCATAGTTTATGTGACTTTTAATGTGACCTAACCTTGCATACACACTACATAAAACATGACTCTACACAGACTTGAACCTGAGACAGTCGGACTTTGACCTGACAGTATTTTACTGAACTTTGCATGCCCCGACATGCAAATAGCACAAGGAAATCAATGTTTCAACACAAACTCTCGAAAGCTTACTTCAGCTATTCTACAATAGCCTATTCAGATTACATCTTGATAGAACAAATATATGCTGGAGAATGGGGCTCACGTGAGCTTGGATAAAAAGGGGACAATGACTTGAGATACAGTGCCGACTACACTGGGACATGGACACTGGCCGGCCACATTTTGCTTTGATCACAGCCTTGAGTTTGAGGAAACCTGGCATCGATGTCATCTTGGAATATGGCCATGACATCAGTGAAGGAAAAAAATAATTGATGGAACGACCTGGTCATTCACTATATTCAGGTCAGCTGACATAACGTTGCTGAATCTAGACCTGACCAACGGAAGCAACCCCAGCTCATAGCACTGCCCCTATAGGCTTGTACAATAGGCACTAAGCATGAGGGGTGCATCACTTCATCCGCCTCTCTTTTTACCCCAATGAGCCTATCACTTTGGAACAGGGTAAATCTGGACTAATCAGGCCACATGGCCTTTTCCCAATTCTCAACAGTTCATTCTTATTCTTTATCTTTCCTAGCAAACTGAAGCTTTTGCAATTAACCCCACTGATAAGTGGCTTTCTTATGGCTATGGAAGAAGTTTGGAACCACTAGAGCGAGCCGCCCGACCAAACTGAGCGATCAGAGGAGAAGGGCTTTAGTCAGGGAGGTGACAAAGAACACTATGATCCAGCGTTCCTCCGTTGAGAGAAAAGAACTCTTCAAAAGAACAACCATCTTGCAGCATCATACTTAAAAAGACTTGAGGCGGTAATTGGTGCCAAAGGGACTTCAACAAAAAAATGTTTCTCATGGTTTGAGAGTCCTTCAGGTGCCTTTTGGCAAATTCCAGGTGGCTTTCATTTGCCTTTACTGAGGAGTGTCTTCCATCTGGCCACTCTACCATACAGGCCTGATTGGTAGAGTGCTGCAGAGGTGGTTGTTCTTCTGGAAGGTTCTTCTCTTTCCACGGAGAAACGCTGGACCTCTTTCAAAATGACCATCGGGTTCTTGGTCATTTTTCCGACCAAGTCCCTTCTCCCCTGATTGCACAGTTTGGCCGGGCGGCCCACTTTAGAAAGAGTCCTAGTGGTTCTAAACTTCTTCCATATACAGATAATGGAGGCCACTGTGCTCATTGGGACCTTCAATAGTGCAAAAATTTTTCTGTACCATTCTGTGCCTAGATACAGTCCTGTCTGAGAGGAAAGTCCTTAGACTTCATAGCTTGGTTTGTGCTCTGATATGCATGTGGGACCTCATACAGACAGGTGTGTTTCTTTTGAAATAATGTCCAATTAACTGAATTCACCACAAATGGACTCCAATCAAGTTGTAGAAACAATTTAAGGATGATCAGTGGAAGGAGGATGCACCTGAGCTCAATTTTAAGTGTCATGGTAAAGGCTGTGAATACAAATGTACGTGTGACTTTTTTTCACTTTCCAACAAACTTTATTCACATTGTCATTATGGGGTATGTTTGTAGAATTCAAGGAGGAAAAGAATGAATTTAATCCATTTTGGAATAAGGCAGTAATCTTGCAAAATGTTGAAAAAGTGAAATGCTGTGAATACTTTCTGGATGCACTGTACATTCACCATTTGCTCAATGTAATTGTTCACTTTCTAAAGAAACTATAATGATGTAAATAGTGTAAACAAATAGCCAAGCAAACCACCAAAACAGTATTTGTATATAAAGTCTTGGAAGCTTTGCATCTGCTTTATTACAAAGGTTTATCAAGCAAAAATCTTTTCAGGAATTGGACAGCATTCCTCTAAAGAAAATTATGAATAACAGTCCCTTCCTCTTCTGGGTAGCTTTGCTCATCTTTCCCATTTCATGTACACGATTTGACTATGCAAATACATTCAAATACATACGGCACAGGTTCCAGACCACACACTGACACCATTACGGACAAAACAAACACATAAACAAATTTTTACTCGGAAACTAATAGACCATAGTATACATAGTGTCAATTTTACAGCCAAAAGTTTTCTATATTTGTATCATTTTAGTATTATATTCTTATTTTATAATATTTATTTTAACATTTTCTTTTTATACTCTAATTTTCTTTTTTTCCCTTATAATCTTATTTCATATTCTTTATTTAAATACTTTTTCTTTTTTAATTTTTAGGTCCAGCATTCCTCTGCATATCATACTGTTTATGTGACAATAAAAATTTGAATTTGTCTCATGTTTCTTGAAGCTTGTTTTCCAATACGGGAGTGTGTGTGTTGATTCAGACCTGTTAACCACATGAATATGATAAAATCAGGAAGCCAATTCAAGCAAATGAAAATAACTGACTCCATCCAGAAAGTAGTCGAGTATCACAGCAGACCATCAGGATGAAACAGTGACAAAAATTTGTTATTAAAATTGATGAGTGGGGTGTGTGTGGTGTGTGGTGGGTCGGGGGCGGGTGGCTTAGAGGTATTTTTTTTTTTAAGATTGTCTATAAAGACAGGCTTAATCTGGAGTGACACAAGCACATGCTGTTACATCGTGCAATGATCTGGTAATGCTGCAATTTATTTCAGTTTCTTTTTCCAAGAATGCCTTAGCTAGTATGCTTTTAAAGATGATCAAGCACCAATCGTGTGGGTAAAATATTTAAAGCAGGCTGTTCAGTGCAATAAACAGGAAATTTAGTGATGCACAAAGAACCGAATTGTTCTTATTCATTTGCATGTTTGATTTCGGAAAGAGAGAGCTCCACAGATACCATCTGAATAAGCCAAGATTGGGACTATTTTAACATAGCTGTTAGTTTATATTCTATACACATAGTAAAGGCTTTTTAGCAAAGGCTTGGTAAGAAAGCTTACAGATATGTGACAGATGTTTCACTGGATGATCACATCGGGATTTGGTTTGGCAGTGAACACAAAGGAATAATGACACTCGTGGTACATGAGGAGGACCAAATGGAGATGGACTCTACAGAGATGTTGGACATCGCGTCTCGAAAGCAGCAGCTCAAGCGTCGGAGAACGCTCCTTCTGGAGTTGCAGGAGTTCCTGATGAAAAACAACTTTAAAGAAGGTAACTTTCCTCGCACATGTCTAACACAAATGTATGAGATAAGGAAATGTTTTGAGTCCTTTTTTCCCCCCTGAGGAATATGAGTCAAACCTTTATGATGAAAACTTTTTTTTTTTATTGTTTAATGCAAAAGAGTGTTACAAAAGTATATATATATATATATTCTTTTACTGAATATAAAGTCCATTTTGGAATGGAAATGAAATTGTCCCAATGTTTAAAGTGTCTAGGTTACTGTAGAAAATATACATTTTAATTCATGTCACAATTTAAATGTTCTCAACTGACTCATGCTCATATGATAGGCTTCACCTATTAATATTTATCTGTTTAAGTAATGCTGTTAAAATGAAATGATACTGCAGCTGGCAGGTGGGGCAGTAGGTAGCATTTCCACCCCCAAAAAAGTCTAGGGTCAGGTTAGTGTCTGTGCAAACATTTATATCTTCCCACATGTTTGTGTGGGTTTCCCCTAGAATTGTATTGTTTTTAAATCTGCATCCCAGTGCATGGCTTTGCCTATGCTAAATTGTCCATGGGTATAAATAAGTGCGTGAATGCACCAGGGCATGAAGCTCAGGGACAGAATGTGACGTCTAGGACATATTCCTGCCTCGCTCTCAGCATTCCACGAAGAGGCCCCGAATCAAGCGTGACCCTGACCAGGATAGAGCAGTTACTGAAAAGAAGGGATGAATGAATGCCACTGTATGTGTTTCAGATGACATTTAAACAGGTTTGTCATTAACCAATATTAAACACGGGTATGCTAAACATGTGACAACCAGCCCTGATTGTGTTTTAGTTCCACATGACTGAAGTTTTTACTTTTAGGAAGCTTTCAACCGAAAGAGATCCAAGGACTATATGAGCTGGAGCAGATTGAAAGAGAGCTACAGAGACTGTCTGAGAGAGAGAGGGAGCTGATGAGCAGGGAGTATTTGCAGGGAAAAAACTCCGTCCCAGAAAGTACAGAGGAGTCGTCTGCTAATGGTATGTTTCCAGATTGATTGTTAAAGGGTGCGGTTTTTGTGTATCATTACCTTGATGATTATTATAATAAACTAGTATGTATAGCTGAAATACGTCATCCACAACCCTGACCAGAATAAAGTGATCATCAAAGATAAAAATTCAAGGAGTAAAATTAGTCTGCAAGATTTCCAGGAAACCACGCCCTGAAAGTGACGAAAGAGTGACGCCCTGATGAAAGACTTTGTGTGCTGCATGACTGCATTCCCTTACTACAGCTCACTTCTAATAGAGGCATTTTGTTACATACAATTTAGTGACATTTTTTAAATCCATTTAATATTTCCTATAAGATTGATATTTCTTTTACCTCATCATAAATCAGTCCTGTCTGAGTGGTGTTGAATATATCTGTATGGTTTTTTTCATGTCACACAGCAAGAAAAAGACTTTCTAATTAATAAACATGTGTATCTTTTACCTAGTAGCCTTATCCACTGCCTGGCCAGCCAAAAAAAAAGAAATTATGCCTTGAGAAAGCAGCAAAATCAAAAATGTATTCTTTGTTCCTTTTTTTTTTTGGTAATACAATTTTCACAAACACCTCCAGGAATAGAAGCGCAAAAAGTACAATATATAAACATTCAAGCACAGAGAAAATGATTCGATTACTTTTAGACCATATGCCTTTTCTAACTTTGGAGATGCAATCCTCTTACCTGAACATTATGTAATAATGTCATTTCACATTTCAGTCCAGAACTTGTCTAATGAAGAGCCGAGCTCCTCTACACCTGTTCCAGGTACCGCAATGTCACCTAAAAAAGGTCAAATATGTATAAAATGAGAGTAACAGAAAGACTCAACTGTTATTTCCTGCCACAGAGGTGAAGGAGGTCAACGACCTGTCACTTTCTCCAGCCATGGTGAAGTGTCCTACCTGCCAGCAGCACGTTATCACCGAGATTCAGCACAAAGTGGGCAAAACATCTTTTCTCCTCTGCTGTTTCTGCACATTGCTGGGGTGAGTCTCTTCATCCAAATAAAGGTCAGGAAAGGGTGTGTCTCTACCGAGCTGATCAATTGCAAAGAAATCTCGATAGTACTAACCTTTCATTTGAACACAGTGAAAGTAAGTTGCTTTACATACTGTACATATTAGTGTTTAGGTATATGTAACCTTCCACCCATTGTTTGCAGCTGTGTTGGTGGATGCTGCCTATTGCCCTTTTTTCTGAACTATTTTAAAGACACCAGCCACTTTTGTCCCTCCTGTCACACGGAAATTCAGATCGTCCCTCGGATATAAAGTGTCCACTGGAACTACAGCCGTCGCCGCTGTCGCCATGACCTGTACGATACGACTTTTTAGTGAGCTGGAGTTTGAATCTGAAGTTAAACCAGGCACTATAGATTTACTGTTCGTTGCATATTTCATATTGGAGAATATTAAATTACCAAACAACAAGAAAACTATATTGTATATCAGTATTATCGTTAAGCTTTTAAACAAATTCAGACATTCACACCAATATGTTGTGTATAATACGAAGAAAAAAAATTACTTGCAAGTTTTTAAAGGATGTATTGATTACTAAATGCTCTTTATCTAAGAATAAAAAGTTATGTATGCTTATATCTGGCACACTATCTGTGTGTGGATTTTAAGGCCAGGATTCTGTACAAAATAAACAGACTACAGGAGAGGCAAATGAGCCAGCAAATGAGTTGGTTAATCAATGGTCAAGACATATTTTGTATACAGCCTTTAAAGCCTCTGTAAATATGACCACACCTCCAGAACAAATAGGATTAAACAGTTTCCTATTTAAAAAAAAAATTATATATATATATATATATATATATATATATATATATATATATATATATATATATATATATACACACTGCATCTTTTTGTTCCAAGCTGTAAGTAGATATCTGTTGTAAATCAAACCAATAAAACCCACAGAAACACTTCTTGTATTTCATTCCTCTGGTATATTTAGGAGATTCTGAAACATTCTCTACAACAGTATGTTCACAATACAGCAAAGTGAACTGACACATAACAGCGTATGTATACTCGTATCTTTTAAAACTATTCACAAAATAGAGTTCATGGATGCGTTAAACATGTATAAAAATATGTATTACATCCATTCAGATATGTACACAATGTGCAAAACATATGGCATACAAATGATGAGTGCTCCTCCGTTAGGAGGATGTAGAGAAGTGGTAGTCATCAGGTTTATCACCCAGTGTAGTCACCACTGATACTTTACACATTAACAATGTCGATAAAAAGTATTACATTTGAAAATAAAGTCCAGCAGTAGAAAATGGGACCAGCCGAATCGTCAAATAAAACGACTAACAACTGTACGAAAATAAAATTAAAAAAAGCAATGAATAATGGGTTGGCTCCACAAGACCACTGGATTAAAAAAGGGAGAAAAATGGTCTGCTTAAAAATGTTTTCAAAACAAACAAACAAACAAACAAAATAAGTGTTGATCGGCCAGCTGCCTAGTTCAAGTGCTCTGCACAGAGTCCCGGAGGCTAAATGTTATTATCTGTGCTGAGCTTTAGTATCCTCAAACAGACTAAGCATAAATGCAAACAGAACTTCCTAAGCCCGAGGCAATGTGCTGAGATTTACCACATACTGCATACGTTACAGTACTCTAATATCAAATTAAAGAGGATGAAGTTATTGCTTTGCTCTCTTTTTGTCAATGTTAAATTGACTGGAACGCTAGCCTCTTCAAGTTTTGTACTGAGAAACTTTTAAAGTGAACTTCTTTAGCGTTAGTCTACTTTACAGTTTGAGTCGACTCACTAAGTACATTTCTAAAACGATTTTAAAAAACCACTTAACATTCAATGGCATTATGCATTATTTATTTGGCCTCTTTGGTAATTATTTAATTATGTTTATACTTATACAGTGTCAGTTCCTAACCTCATATCAGGCATTAGTGAACTGAAAATCAGGCCGTCAATAAAAACGTGTCACTGAAACACTTTACAACTTAAATAAATCCAGTCCCAGATCTACAGTCTGCAATTACTGTACAGACTATAAGATGAGACTCATGTTTGGCATCATTTACTGAAGAGGCCACAACTTGGTTGGTGTGTGGGGTGAACAGTACGAAGCCAAGATGCAGGAGCCTTAGGCTTGTGACTCTTTGATCAAAAGCATCCAAGCTAACAGCAAAAACCAAAATGGCTGATAAAATTACACTTCCAAAAAAAAAATCTGTATCTGTGAAGGTGCTCTGATGCAAATGATTGTTTAATCAGGATGAAACATTCATCACTGCACATTGGTAAAAGTGCCATACAGTCTTTTTGACATATTTAAAGCAAATTTGGACCAAACAAACTGTTACTAGCTTCAAACACATTGTCGAGCCAGCAGTCAGTTATTGCCTCTAACTGAGGTTAACATCGAGTCACTGATTTAAACAAAACGATGGTTAAAAAAAAAAAGGCAACTTTTTTTTTTTTTTTTTTTTAGAGCTGCTGAGAACATCAAACTGGATGTACTGTAGAAGAACATTCATGTACAGCTCAGGTCACTCTAGATAAACGCAACCCAATAAATAGCGTTTGGTCTCAGAGATTTAACCCGACAAACTGCTTGAGAAGCAAGTGCGATTTGCGACTGAACTAAAGGCAGATTTGTAAAGAAAGTGTTTTTAAGCTGATTAAAATCACATAGGTCACAGAATCACTTGTAGTTGCATGCTGCCGAGGTATTTCTTCTTTTCTTTTATCACATACATATTTTTACTTAGGCTGCCATGTTTGTTTTTTTTGCTCTTTTTACTGTGCGCAGAGCGATATTAGAATGGCGGCACAGTAATACATTAACAGACAGAGGAACACGGACACAACAATGAGCACCCGCACACAAATACACACCCATGCACGCGCACACAAAGACGATAACGTGGCAAAGACGATAGGACAAAGAGACTTCATCGAAAAGTGCAGACAAAACAGAGGAGGGCCTTTAAAGGATCTCTAAATGGTCAATGGTGAAGCTGTGTAGGAATGGGTGCGTGAAAGCACTACGTCAGAGAAAATTAACTAACCAGAAAATATCCTTTTCTCTCCTATTAAATTGCCACTAAGCTGCCAAGAAAGTTTAACATGCAACGTCATAATGCTAGGAAAATCCGGAGCAGGAATATCTTGAACACTCATTGCTTAATAAAAAAGGAAATGGAGTCACCTGGACCTTGCGCCTAATAGTTAAAAGGAAGTGTGAAGCTTTAAATAATAGCCCAAGTGCTTAGCCAGGACTCAGGTGCATCTGGACACTTGAAAAGAAGCAAATCAGAGGCACTAAAAGATGCACAAAGAGTCTACATGATCAAACCCTGTGTAAATAAGAAAAACAAGAAGTCTATAGAAGTTATAGTTTTGCATGAAGGATACATGAACCCCCTCTGCTCTTATTGTCTTACTGGCTCTCAATCAGTTTGTTTCCTTGACACTCCTGTCTTAGAATGCAACAGCACTAAAGAGTTTAGCATTTGCTAAACATCGGCTAGTAAGCAGAACCTTCATGAGCTGAATTTGGTCTAAAGAGAGACACCTGCATACTCGATACAAGAGCACGGGGGTCTGTCCATCCCCCGAACGAATATGTACACCTTCCTGCTTGGCATTTTATGTTATAGCTGCGTCTTCACTATATGTACGTACAAGCTCTGCGGTTTGTTACAGCACTGGCCTGGCACATCAGGCGACATTCCACATATGCT